>NC_135881.1:192378332-192732280 GCF_964194155.1 Cetorhinus maximus
CCCACAAAGATACAGCCACCTTTGTGGCTTTCATTTTTTCCGACATTAATTTGAATCTAGCGACAAGTCAAGGGATCCAGCAACAGTGATGTCATCAACAGGGCAATGGGCAAATCATTAAAGAATTCTCAGAGATAGCAAACCAGAATGCACTGATTACCTGTCGCTTTTTATAAATTATACAGAAAGCAAAATAAAGATTTAGAAACACACATTAGAAGCTGAAATATCATAATTTTTTTTAAAACTATGGAATTTTCATCATAATGGAAAAACTTGGCATTACACAAATATAAAATCAGTTTTCCACAGCCGGAAAGGTTTTTCAGCAGTTGTTATAACTTTGTACAACATTGAAAACCCAGTTACCCTCATTAATAGGGCATAACATTTTCAGGGGGTTTTTAACAGCAATATTACAATGTAAAGGGGAAGTTCTCGTCAGTCAGTGATTTCTAACGATTTCTGTCTGTGGGGACTTCAACAGCATACCCTTCAGAGGAGCAGGGAATTGTTGATAGCAACTTCTAGATTTCCTCATTTAACGGTGCATGGATTTGATCAGTGACAGTGAAAAATAGATGGTATGTGAAGGCAAGGTTAGCAGATACATAAAAATAAATATTTTTTTCTCTCAAATTTCTGGATTTTGATCCACACATTTAGATCTGTCCACCTACTGAAAAACCTTTACATTATAAGAGTTCCACTGTTGTCAAACACGAAAGGTATCACATCAATTTAAATTTAGCTCAATGCTGTTACTTGGCCTCTTTTTCTAGCTCCCCAAAAGGGAGAGAAGAAATATTCAATGACAGAGCGCAGCTACCAAATTCAGCATACAATGAACATGTGTGAAGATACTGTATAAGCTGGTATGAGAACACGCAAAAGGATTTTTCTGGCAACTTTATGTTAAAGTTTACTGTTAGCTTTTTTTTCTTCTCTAGCTATTGTGGGTGGTTTTGCGCCCTGTGTGCTTGTTTTAACTGCAGTTTTTTATTGGTCATGCAATCCATCATTTGATGCAACTGCTTGCATATGCGATTACTGTGGCGACATGTCTAGTTTTGTCATGTAGTGCTGAGTATATCCGGAGACTGCTGTCTCATACTGGAGAGACAGACCTGTAATTTATCAGCAGCTTTTTCACAATGCCTCTAATGTAACAGCTAGCAAAATAATTGGGAAACTAAAACTTATGCATAATATTCATACATACTGAGCCAAAGAACAATTATTGATTTGTGGATTATTTTCAGTCATAATTAGATTACAAACAAATGACCACAGTATTCAAAGGGGTTAGATGATACAACATTAACTTTAGTAAGCAAACAATCTTTTCTTGTACACTCCAATTACAAAAGGTTTCTGCTTTGGTTGGTTTGCAACTGTTACTGGTTTTAATGTTAGAAAATTTCTACCACTGATACCAGCAATGTATTGAATTTTAGAGGACATGGAAAACTAGTTAAAAACATAAATCATTAGCAATTGTGTGCGTTAACAAAAGGTTGCCCCCTGATAAAACATTGTCTAACTATTTTGGATAAAAGAAATACTGTACTTTGATGTCAGAAATGACAACACATTTTGCTCTAGATAAGTTAACAAATTAAGCTATTGTTTGCATATTCACTCCTAAAAATTGATATGCACAGTTGCCGTGTCGGGATTTAATATGCAGCTATTCAGAGTTTTAAAACCTGGCCTGATTTTTTAAAAACTATGAATATTTTTACCCATCACTGTATATTGCTTGGATTTCAAGTAGAAATTTAAATATACATGCTCTATTTTTAAGTGTCCCTAAAGGATTCACTTCCAAATTCCTCCTGTTGTTCTGTAATTGTGATAAATGATTCGTATAAATACTAGCCTGGAAAGATAGCACCAGAACAGATATTTATTAGTTACAAAGTGGCACTGTATAATACCATTAGTCCATCTTATTCTGTCAATAGTTGAATAGATAAATTGACAGGTACGAAGGATTTGTAAAAACAAAAAACTACTCCGGATGCCGGAAATCCAAAACAAAAACTCAGCAGGTCTGGCAGAATCGGCGGAGAAGAAAAGAGTTGACGTTTCGAGTCCTCATGACCCTTCAGCAGAACTGAGTAAAGTTAGGAGAGGGGTGAAATATAAGCTGGTTTAAGGTGGTGGTGGTGGTTTGGGGGGGGGGGTGTTGTAGGGACAAGCAAGCTGTGATAGGAGCAGATAATCAAAAGATGTCACAGACAAAAGGAACAAAGAGGTGTTGAAGGTGGTGATATTATCTAAGCAAATGTGCTAATTAAGAATGGATGGCAGGACACTCAAGGTACAGCTCTAGTGGGGGTGGGGTGGAAAGAGTAACAGGGTATTACAGTTATAGATTTAAAAATAATGGAAGAGGAAGCGGTTGGGGCCAGGGTACTGGAAATTAACAATCCCCACCCCCTTTCCGTTTCTACCCCCTTTCCGTTTCTTCCCCCTCCCTTTTGTTTTTTCCAATAATTTATGTAGATTTTTCTTTTCCCACCTATTTCCATTATTTTTAAATCTAAACCTGTAATACCCTGTCAGTCTTTCCACCCAACCCCCACTAGAGCTGTACCTTGAGTGTCCTGCCATCCATTCTTAATTAGCACATTTTCTTAGATAATATCACCACCTTCAACACCTCTTCACCATGGACGTCCAATCCCTCTACACCTCCATCCCCCACCAGGATGGTCTGAGGGCCCTTAGCTTCTTCCTTGAATAGAGGCCCGAACAATCCCTATCCACCACTACTCTCCTCCGTCTGGCTGAACTTGTTCTCACACTGAACAATTTCTCCTTTAACTCCTCTCACTTCCTCCAAATAAAAGGTGTGGCTACGGGTACCCGCATGGGCCCCAGCTATGCCTATCTCTTTATGGGGTATGTGGAACATTCCTTGTTCCAGTCCTACTCCGGCCCCCTCCCACAACTCTTTCTCCGGTACATCGATGATTACTTCGGTGCGGCTTCATGCTCTCGTCGGGACCTGGAAAAATTTATTAATTTTGCTTCCAATTTCCACCCCTCCATCATTTTCACATGGTCCATCTCTGACACTTCCCTTCCCTTACTTGACCTCTCTGTCTCAATTTCTGATGATAGATTGTCCACCAATATCCATTACAAGTCTACCGACTCCCACAGCTACCTCGACTACAGCTCCTCACACCCCGCTTCCTGTAAGGACTCCATCCCATTCTCCCAGTTCCTTCGCCTCCGTCGCATCTGTTCTGATGATGCTACCTTCAAAAACAGTTCCTCTGACATGTCCTCCTGCTTCCTTAACCGAGGTTTTCCACCCACGGTCATCGACAGGGCCCTCAACCGTGTCTGGCCCATCTCCCGCGCATCCACCCTCACGCCTTCTCCTCCCTCCCAGAAACATGATAGGGTCCCCCTTGTCCTCACTTATCACCCCACCAGCCTCCGCATTCAAAGGATCATCCTCCGCCATTTCCGCCAACTCCAGCATGATGCCACCACCAAACACATCTTCCCTTCAACCCCCCTGGCGGCATTCCGTAGGGATCGTTCCCTCCGGGACACCCTGGTCCACTCCTCCATCACCCCCTACTCCTCAACCACCACCTATGGCACCTCCCCATGCCCACGCAGAAGATGCAACACCTGCCCCTTCACTTCCTCTCTCCTCACCGTCCAAGGGCCCAAACACTCCTTTCAAGTCAAGCAGCATTTCACTTGCATTTCCCCTAACTTAGTCTACTGCATTTGTTGCTCCCAATGCGGTCTCCTCTACAATGGAGAGGCCAAACGCAAACTGGGCGACCGCTTTGCAGAACACCTACGGTCTGTCCGCAAGAAAGACCCAAACCTCCCTGTCGCTTGCCATTTTAACACTCCACCCTGCTCTCTTGCCCACATGTCTGTCCTTGGCTTGCTGCATTGTTCTAGTGAAGCCCAACGCAAACTGGAGGAACAGCACCTCATCTTCCGACTAGGCACTTTACAGACTTCCGGGCTGAATATTGAATTCAACAACTTTAGATCTTAAACTCCCTCCCCCATCCCCACCCCCTTTCCGTTTCTTCCCCCTCCCTTTTGTTTTTTTCAATAATTTATATAGATTTTTCTTTTCCCACCTATTTCCATTATTTTTAAATTTATAACTGTAATACCCGTCAGTCTTTCCACCCCACCCCCACTAGAGCTGTACCTTGAGTGTCCTGCCATCCACTCTTAATTAGCACATTTTCTTAGATAATATCACCACCTTCAACACCTCTTTGTTCCTTTTGTCTGTGACATCTTTTGATTATCTGCTCCTATCACTGCTTGCTTGTCCCTACAACCAACACCTCCTCCCCCCCTCCCAACTTCTCTCCCCCCAACCCCACCCCCCACCCCCCCACCCCACCTTAAACCAGCTTATATTTCACCCCTCTCCTAACTTTACTCAGTTCTACTGAAGGGTCATGAGGACTCGAAACGTCAACTCTTTTCTTCTCCGCCGATGCTGCCAGACCTGCTGAGTTTTTCCAAGTAATTCTGTTTTTGTTTACGAAGGATTTGTAAGTTGTTTATGTTTATCTGCAGATTTGTAGTACAGGTTGAGTATTATTTTTTTGTAGGCCTAAGGGCTGATTGAGTTTTGGATTTCAGGTCATTTTGGTTTTCGAACACCGAACATACGAAATAGGAGCAGAAGTAGGCCACTTGGCCACTCGAGCCCACTCCACCATTCAAGATGATCATGGCTGATCTGTTTGCGTTTTGAATTTCACAATCCCATCTACCCTGCACCCCCATCACTTTTGGTTCCCTTGCCTCACAAGAATCTACCTACCTCTGCCTTAAAAAATATTCAATGACCCTGCCTCCACCACCTTCCAAGGCAGAGAACTCCAAAATCGCACAGCCCTCAGAAAAAAAATTCTCCTCATCTCTGTTCTAAACGGGCAACCTCTAATTTTAAAACAGTGCCCCCTAGTTCTGGACTCACCCACAAGGGGAAACATCCTTTCTACATCCATCTTGTCAATACCATTCAGGGCCTTATGTACTTCAATTAAGTCACCCCTCACTCTTCTAAACTCCAGTGGAAACAAGCCCCAGTCTATCTAACCGTTCCTCATAAGACAACCCGCACATTCCAGGTATCAATCTAGTAAACCTCTGACCCACCTCCAATGCATTTACATCCTTTCTTAAATAAAGGGACCAAAACTACATACGATATGCGAGATGTGGTCTCAACAATGCCCTGTATAACTGAAGTATAACATTCTTACTTTTATGTTCAATTCCTCTTGTAATAAAGGATAGCATTCCATTAGCCTTCTTAATTACTTGCTGTACCTGCATACTAACATTTTGTGACTCATGTACTAGAACACCGAGATCTCTCTGCAACTCAGAATTCTGCAGCTATTCTCCTTTTAAGTAATGCTCTGCTCTTTCATTCTTCCTGCCAAAGCGAACAACTTCACATTTTCCCACATTTTATTCCATCTGCCAGTTTTTTGCCCACTCAACCCCCTATGTCTGTCTGCAACTTCTTTAGGTCCTCTTCATAACGTACTTTCCTACCTATCTTTCTGTCATCTGCAAATTTAGCTGCCATGCCTTCACTCCCCTCATTTAAGTCATTGATATAAATTGTAAAAAGTTGAGGCCCCAGCACAGACCCCTACAGAACTCCACTCGTCACATGCTGCCAATCAGAAAAAGACTTATTTATGCATACTCTGTTTTCTGCCAGCCAGCCAATCTTCTATCCATGCTAATATATTACAACCTACACCGTGAGCTTTTATTTTCCACAATAATCTTTAATGTGATACCATATCAAACGTCTTCTGGAAATCCGGGTACAACATGTCTACAGGCTCTCCTTTATCCACGGCGCCTGTTACTCCTTCAAAGTACTCCAATAAATTGGCTAAACATGATTTCCCTTTCACAAAGCCATGCTGACTCTTTCCGTTTACCTTGAGTTTCTCTAAGTGCCCAGCTTTAACCTCCTTAATGATCGATTCTAACACCTTGGCCACAACAGACATCAAGCTAACTGGCCTATAGTTTCCTGCCTCCCTCCCTTCTTGAATAGAAGGGTTATATTTGCTACTTTCCAGAATCTAGCGAATTTTGAAAAAATTAACACCATCGCATCTACTACCTCATTAACCACCTCTTTTAAAGGCCCTGGGATGAAGTCCATCAGGACCCGGAGACTTGTCAGCCCGCAGCTCCATCAGTTCACTCAGTACTGCTTCCCTAGTGATTGTAATTTCACCAAGTTCCCCTCTTCCCTCCACCTCCTGATTTACAGCTATTACTGGAATGTTTTTTTGTATCTTCTATAGTGAAGACAGAAGCAAAATATATGTCCATTTCATCCGCCATTTCCTTATTAACTACTAATCCCCATTCTCACTCTCTAGAGGACCAACACTCACTTCACTTACTCTTTTCCTTTTCAAATACCTGTAGAAACTCTCGTTATCCATTTTTACATTTCTATCTAGCTTCCTCTCATACTCTAATTTCTTACTTCTCTTTAACCCTTTAGTCATTCTCTGCCATTCTTTATATTCTAACCAATCATCTGACTTGCCACTCATCTTAGTGCAGTTATATGCTTTTTCCTTAAGTCTGATGCTTTCCTTAACTTTAGTTCTCCATGGATGGTGGGTCCTCCCTTAAGATTTTTTTCTTTAGAGTAGGAATATGCTTGATCTAAGTATTCTGAAATATCCCACTAAATGTCTGCCGCTGCTTTTCTATTGATCTATCCCCTTTGTGAGTATCCCAGTTCACCAGCTAGCTCAGCTTTCATGCCCACACTGTTTCCCTTATTTAGGTTTAAGATACCAGTCTTAGACCCATAGCTTCTCCCTTTCAAACTGGATGTAAAATTCAATTATATTGTTGTCGCTGCTACCTAGGGGTGCCTTTAGGTCATCAATTAATCCTGTCACATTACATAATACCAAGTCTAATATAACCTGCTCTCTGGTTGGTTCCAGAACATGTTGCTCTAAGAAACCATCTCAAAAGCACTCTTGAACTCCTCAGCCAGGCTACTACTGCCAATCTGATTTTTTCAGTTCATATGTGGATTAAAATCACCCATGATTATTGCCATCCCATTATCACAAGCACCCAATATTTCTTCTTGCATACTTTACCCTCTATTGGTGGTTACTGTTAGGGGGGCCTGCAGACCACTCCCACTAGTGACCTCTTTCCCCTGCTATTCCTCATCTCCACCCAAACTGATTCCACATCCTGATCTCCTGAACCAAGGTCATCTCTAAATATTGCACGAATGCCATCCTTCATTTACAGTGTTAGCTCTCCACCTTTTCCTAGCTTCCTATTCTTCTTGAATGTCATATATGCCTTAATACTCAGGACCCAATCCTTGTCATCCTGCAGCCACATCTTTGCAATGGTTATCAGATCACATTTATTTACTTCAATGTGCACCATCAATTCATTTACTTGGCTATGAATGCTATGCACATCAGGATAGAGCCTTCAGCTTTGTCTTTCTGTTATCTTTGTAAAATTTTTGTAATAGTCTTGACTATTGGTGTACTCTTAGGTTTTATCTCTGTCCCTTCCTGCTATTCTGTGCCCCTCATTTTCCATATTAGCATTATAGTCTCCTGCCTTGACACTAGCCCTTGATTTGCCACATCTACCCAAGCTTGATCCCTCGCCCCTCTTGTTTAGTTTAAAGCCCTATCTACTTCCTTAGTTATGCGGTTCACAAGAACACTCATCCCAGCACGGTTCAGGTGTAGACCGTCCCAATGGTACAGCCTCCACTTTCCCCAGTACTGGTGTCAGTGCCCCACGAACCAGAACCTACTTCTCCCACACCAGTCTTTGAGCCACTTGTTCATCTCTCTAATCTTATTTGCCCTATATCAATTTGCACGTGGCTCAGGTAATAATCCAGAGGTTATTACCTTTGAGGTTCTGCTTCTTAGTTTGGTACCTAGCTTCTCATATTGACTATGTACAACCTCTTTCTTTGTCGTACCTATGTTGTTGGTACTTACATGGACCATGAAGACTGGATCCTCCCCCTCCCACTGCAAGTTCCTCTCCAGCCCCGAAATGTCCCAAACCCTGGCACCGGGCAGGCAACACAGCCTTCTGGACTCTCGCTCTTTGCTGCAGAGAACAGTGTCAATCCCCCTCACTATACTGTCTCCTACTGCCACTACATTCCTGTTTGCTCTCCCCACTTGAATGGCTTCCTGTACCATTGTGCCATGGCCAGCCTTCTCATCCACCTTGCAGACTGAATATAGGCCAGGCCTACTTACATCACAATGCCGAAGCTTAGGCTAGCTATAGTCTTAAGTAAATAAAACGGCTAGAAAAGTAAGATGTATATTGGAGGACACCCAATGTGGTATGTTATTCAAGAAGGGAGGAAGGGATAAACCAGGCAACTACAGGCCCATCAGTCTAACCTCAGTGGTGGGGAAACTATTGGAAGCAAATCTGAGGGACAGAATTAATCTACACTTGGAGAGGGTGGGGTTAATCAAGGACAGTCAGCACGGTTTTGTTAAGAGGAGATCATGTCTGACCAATTTGATTGAATTTTTCGAAGACGTGACCAGGTGTGTAGATGAGGGCAATGCATTTGATGTTGTCTACTTGGACTTCAGTAAGGCTTTTGATAAGGTCCCGCATAGGAGACTGATAACAAAGGTAAGAGCCCATGGGATCCAAGGCAATTTGGCAAATTGGATCCAGAATTGGCTGAGTGGCAGGAAGCAGAGGATGATGGTCGAGGGGTGTTTTTGTGACTGGATGCCTGTGTCCAGTGGGGTACCACAGGGAACAGTGTTGGGTCCCTTGCTGTAGTATGTATAAACAATTTAGACTTGAATGTAGGAGGGTTGATCAGTAAGTTCATAGATGACACGAAAATTGGTGGGGTGGTAAATAGTGAGGAGGATAGCCTTAGATTACAGGAGGATATAGACGGGCTGGTCAGATGGGCTGATCAGTGGCAAATGGAATTTAATTCGGATAAGTGTGAGGTGATGCACTTGGGCAGGACAAACAAGGCATGGTAATACACGATGAATGGCAGGACCCTGGGAAGTACCGAGGATCAGAGGGACCTTGGTGTGCATATCCACCGGTCCCTTAAGGTAGCGAGACAGGTAGATAAGGTGGTTAGGAAGGCATATGGGATACTTGCCTTTATTAGCCAAGGCATAGAATATAAGAGCAGGGAGGTTATGCTGGAACTGTATAAAATGCAGGTTAGGCCACAGCTAGAGTATTGCGTGCAGTTCTGGAATCCACATTATAGGAATGATGTGATTGCACCAGAGAGAGTGCAGAGGAGATTTTTACCAGGTTGTTGCCAGGGCTGGAGAGTTTTAGTTATGAGGAGAGATTAGATAGACTGGGGTTATTTTCCCTAGAGCATAGGAGATTGAGGGGAGACAAGATTGAGGCGTATAAAATTGAGGGGCATAGATAGGGTAGACAGGAAGGAACTTTTGCCCTTGGTGGAGGGATCAGTAACCAGGGGGCATAGGTTTAAGGTAAGGGGCAGGAAGTTTAGAGGGGATGTGAAGAAGAATTTTTTCACCCAGAGGGTGGTGGGAATCTGGAACTCTCTGCCTGAAAAGGGTGGTAGAGGCAGAAACCCTCATAACATTTAAGAAGTATTTGGGCATGCACTTGCGATGCCATGGCATACAAGGCTATGGGCCTAGTGCTGGAAAATGGAATTAGAATAGTTAGGTACTTGTTTGACTGGCGCAGACTCAATGGGCCATAGGGCCTTTTTCTGTGCTGTAGACCTCTATGACTCTATGGCTCTACCATTGAATAATAAATACAGGCTACCTGTAATAAGTTCTCTCCCCGGCACCATCTGTGATTCTGCTTGTAGGAGAGGGTTTGCAAGGTAAACAGAGCAGACAAACAACTAGACTTCCCGTGCTAATGGTCGGGTGCAGTGGGTGTGGTTCGTGTCAGCCCAGATCAGAGGCTTCCCGCAGTAGAGGTTGACGAGGTTCAAAAAAAGTGCGATTTTTGAATGTGTTCAGTTTTCAGATTTACAGATGAAGGATACTCTACCTGTATCCCAATTGAAGCACAACATTCTTTTGCAACATAGTTGTTTGTTTGTCAGGATTCAAATTTAATCATTCAGGTAATATTAGAGAGTGGAGTTTCAAAGCAATGTTGTTGGGCATTTTTTGTTTCTATTCAACAGCAATTTCTTCTCCTTATTTGCCATATTCAAGTACTAGATATGAGATCTTAATGGGACCGTCTCTACAAGGGCTATCTGCCCTGAATCTTTCCTTTCCCCTTTCCTTTCCCTCACTGTTATATGAACCTAACTAAACTTGTGTTACTTATAAGTGATTGTCAGTTGCCAACATCAATGCCAGGCCCATGAAGTCTCATGGCATCAGGTCAAACATGGGCAAGGAAACTTCATGCAGATTACCATCTATCGTGCATCCCCTCCACGCCCCCCCCTGCCCCTCAGCTGATGAATCAGTGCTCCTCCCTGTTGAAAACCACTTGGAGGAAGTACTGAGGGTGGCAAGGGCACAGAATGTACTCTGGGTTAACCCTGGTTCAATGAAGAGTGCAGGAGTCCAGACCAGGAACAGCACCAGGCATACCTAAAAATGAGGTGTCAACCTGGTGGGGCTACAACACAGGTCTACTTGCATACCAAGCAGCATAAGCAGCAAGTGATAGACAGAGCTAAGCGATTCCACAACCAATGGATCAGATCTAAACTCTGCAGTCCTGCCACATCCCGTCATGAATGGTGGATGACAACTAAACAAGTCACTGGAGGACAAGGTTCCACAAACATCCCCATCCTCAAAGATGGGGGAGCCCAGCACATCAATCCAAAAGATAAGGCTGAAGCATTCGCAACAATCTTCAGCTAGAAATGCTGAGTGGATGATCCATCTCAGCCTCCTCCGGAGGTCCCCAGCATCACTGATGCTAACATTCAGCCAATTCAATTCACTCCACATGATATCAGGAAATGGCTGAAGGCACTGGATACCGCAAAGGCTATGAGCCCTGACATCCAGCAATACTGCTGAAGACTTTTGCTCCAGAGCTTGCCATGCCCTTAGCCAAGCTGTTCCAGTTCAGCTACAACATTGGCATCTACCCAGCTATGTTGAAAATTCCCAGGTATGTCCTGTACACAAAAAACAGGACAAATCCAGCCAATTACCATTCCATACGTATACGCTCCATCATCAGTAAAGTGATGGAAAGGGTCATCAACAGTGCTATCAAGCAGCAATGCCTTAGCTATAAACTGTTCACTGATGCTCAGTTTGGATTTCTCCAGGGCCACTCAGCTCCTGGCCTCATTGCAGCCTTGATTCAAACATGGACTAAAGAGCTGAACTCGAGGTGAGACGAGGGTGACTGCCCTTGACACCAAGGCAGCATCAAGGCGCCCTAGCAAACCTGGAGTCACTGGGAATCAGGGGGAAAACTCTCCACTGGTTGGAGTGATACCTAGCACAAAGGGAGAGAGTTGTGGTTGTTGGAGGTCAATCATCTCAGCTCCAGGACACCACTGCAGGAGTTCCTCAGGGTAGTGTTCTCAGCCCAACCATTTTCAGCTGCCTCATCAATGACCTTCCTTCCATCATAAGGTCAGAAGTGGGGAAGATCGCTGATGATTGCACAAAGTTCAGCACCTAACCAAATCTAACCATCGCCCCTTGACATTCAATGGCATTACCATCGCTGAATCCCCCTCACTACCAACATCCTGGGGATTACCATTGACAGCTGCCGATTTGCTGAATGTAGAAGTGCAATTGGCTACGGCGAGTATTTATCGTAATAGTGTCCAAGCACTCATTACGTACATAGTTCAAATCCTAACCCTTCCCATACACAGAAAAGTATCACTATTACCCATCCCCTCTCCACCCAACCCCAACCTCACAGGCTGTTAAATAAAGATTTAGACAATTAGGTATTTCACGTACGGCCCTGGCCTCCCAATGATGTGTTTAAAGTCCAGTCACCGCATTTGTAAATGTCAAGTCCCTCACTGTCTGCCACAATCTGATTGAGAGTATTCCTCAGTTGCATTATCTGTCAGATGGCTGTGTATCACTCATTCCTTTGACGTGTCTCACTCCTTACGTACACTCTCACAGAACCAGCAGCAGCTCAATCAGATCAACACCACTCCCCCCACTCCACTGCTGAGAATTTTCCTCTTGAACCACCTGCCCCATATGAGAATTAAATGACAAAACTCGACACTGGTGACTTGCATTTAAATCCTCTCTCCCCTCACTTCCTCTTCCCATCTCCTCTAAAACAAAAAATTGAGAGCCAAAACAAATAAGCTAAATTAACAAATCAAGGGACAAATTAAAAGGCAGCCCCTTAAAAACAAAACACAAAAATTAAAGGAAACTTATAAACATTAAACCAAAATGTGATTAAGAGGGTCAATAAAACACCCCAGTCCACACGGTGCCCACCGAGCACGGAAGGCCTCGACCATGCCAGCAAACTCCGTGTGCTCCCTTTCCAGGGACACCCGGCCGCAAACGTAACCGCAGAAGAAGGGCAGACAGTCTGGTCGGACAACCCCCTCGATCACCCGCTGCCTGGACCTGTTAATGGTCAACTTGGCCATCCCATCTCCTCTACCCTCCTCCCCGCATCTGGGTTAATCCTCACTCTTCTACATTCTCTCCATCCCTTCCTCTTCCCACCTCTCCCCCATCCTTTCTTCCTCCCTCTGCTCTATCCAAACCCTCTTTCACACCCCCAGTCCATATACTTTTCTCTCTCGCTGCCCCCTCCACATCTATCATTCTCTTTCTGCTCCACCTCTTCTTCCTTTTGTCCTCCCTGTCCCCCTAAATACCCAGGTCACAAGTGAATTATCATCATTTGACTGAGGGCCTGGAATCAATAGTTGGTCTGTACCTGATTAAAAAGTGAGAAGGTGCAAGTAATGTGCTTTAGGGGAAATGTAGGCAGTGAAAAGTTGGCAAAAAATTAAGAACTGGGTTCAAACGTCAACCAAAAGTCAGATAAAATTGTTTAAAAAAAGCAATATTTGTAAAAAAAAAAGGCATCAGAAATACAACTTTCTTAAAAAGTGTTTTTTATGTTTAAAATAATCCTAACCCTTGAGAAAAATTTGCTCCTTTATTTTTGTGAACGTTACCACAATATTCTCTTGTTTTCCTTTCTGCTTGCCTCCCTCTTTCCCCCTTGCCAGAGGAAAAAAGCACATCAGCTTCCCTCAGTCAGAAAGGTGTGGTATCTGATATTCATGGCCAGGAAGGAAGTTTTCCTTACTTGCTCCCTCAAACAACCTGGCATGGTTTTAACAAGATAGTGTAAATATAAATAAGTAAAAATGTGTAGCGCTGATATTTCTCCAAATGTTCCTTATCCCACATCCTGTAAAATAAATTCTCCTGTGCCATGAAGTATTTGCTATTTAAAAATCCTAACTACAGAATTTACTACCTACTTGTCTATGTCTATACCAAGAGGGTTTGCTGGGCGCAGAGACAGGGGAGAAATCCCTTTATTCCTATCAGTACGCATGTCGTAATAGTTCATTTCTTCAACCCAGACAGCTGACTGATCCAGGATACCTGTAGAAAAACAAAAAATGCACAAGGAATTAGGTACTTTATTAAAAACAGACAGATAAGGAGTGGGTGCATTCGAATAGTCACTGTCAATGAAAAAACTTCTAAGTTGATCAGGTAAGGCATTTTATTTCCATCTTCAGGTGTTGTACACAACATCACAGATATTAAACCATATTTTACAATTGCAGTGATAAATTGAGGATGCCTGGTATGAAGGATTCTGAACAATTCATATTCTGGTCTACTTTTTCCTTTATCTTGGAAAGCTTACAATACAGGAGACAGACATTCAGCCCGTCATCCATCTGTTTATCAACTTTGCCAGAGCACTCAAAAACTATTCCCACTTATTTCCTCTCCCTATTGTACTGTATTGCTCTGTCTCAAATATGTACACAATTTCCTCATCCTGTAGCAGTAGAAACATAAATAGTAATTCATCTACAGTAAATGAAAAACAAAAATTCAGTCTCAGTGCAATGGTTGTCCGTTTCATGGAGAAAAATGTCTTTTGTCTGTAAACTTTTAAAATATTTTTTAAAAACATGTAAGACTAAATTCTGTCATATACTGCTTTCCTGTAGCCTTGAAATAAAAACTGAAAATGCTGGAAACATTAAGCAGGTCAGACAGCATCTGTGAGGAGAGAAACAAATGTGTTAGAGCTGGAGTAGTCTGTTCAATTCAGGGAAACACACACTAGGAAGGAAGTCAAGACCTTAGAGATGTTGCATACAAGATTTACTAGAATGGTTAGAGGGATGAGAGACTTCAGAGACTGGAAAAGCTGGGGCTATTCTCTTAGAACTGAAAAAGAGGAGATTTGACAGAGTTGTTCAAAATCATATAGGGTTTTGATTGAGCAAATAAGGAAAAACTGTTTCCATGGCAGAAGGGACACAGATTTCCAGTGATTGGGAAAAGACAGAGGCAACATGAGGTTTTTCTTTATGCAGCAAGCTGTTTGATTTAGAATGCAATGCCTGAAAGAGTGAAGTTAGCAGATTGAATAGCAACTTTCAAAAGAGATAAATACTTTAAAGAGAAAAAATACAGGCCTCTGGGGAAAGATTAGGGGAGTGAGGCTAATTGGCTTTACTAAAGACCGCAGGCACAATGGGCAGAATGGCATTTTTCTGTGGTGTACCACATGATGATGCAATATAAAAAAAAACAGCTTATAAACAAGTACATCCCTCTGGAAAAAAGGGGGGGGTGATCTCGGATTGGGTGGGTGGGGGAAGAAAAAATAAATAAAAGAGGAAGATCTCTGATAAGAGTATCTACATAATAAAAGGGATGCTGGTGCATGCAAAAGTGGGTGAGATAATGGAAAAAGTAAAGAAACAAAGATAGGTCCAAAGATATGTAACTGGTTACAGCAGAAGAGCAGAGGGGGAATGAAGCATGGAAAATCTAGCAAAGAGCAGAAAGCTCCTGTGACCTGAGAATGTGCCAAGGGAAGGTGGATCTGGGCCACCCCAACGGCAGTGTACTTATAGGGGATCCCCATCACAAGCAGCAGCCCATGCCTTCTCCATTCCCAATGACTCTGGTGTAGCCATCCTCCATTACCAGTATGTGATGTACAATACAAGAAAATGGAGCAGTGGTTAAGATCTGCAATTGTTAAACACAATCAGGTCATATTACATTTGAAAGTCAATCTGGGGTGACACTATTCCAAAAATGTTTTTAAGTGTTGACATGAAAATGTTAATGTCATAAAGTATCCTCCGTTAAAATTAGGGAAACTATACTTTTGGTAATTAAAACTGAACAATTACATCCTCCAGTTATTTCTGCTCTTCGAAAGTCAGTGTCTTGTACTGGGGCATGATTACCAGGTGGCAATGACCTTCTGGAGTCTCACAAAATAGTTGCTTTTCATGTGAAAATGGGCAGACTGTTCAATCAGAGTGACTTGGAAGCCAAACTGAATATTGTTTCTCACTCAATATGTATTTGCAGCATAGAATCACTGGATAGGAATACCAACCCTAGCTAACTTGCAATCTCCCTAGCCCTGGGATACTGAGGCCAGTTGTAACATCCTTAGGACCAGTCTGAAATCAGCTAACTCATTACAAATACAATAAAATCCCAGGCCTCTTTGGTCCAAGCCATTTGGAAGAAGTTCCAACACCACTACATCTTGAAATTCTTGCATTAATTCCATGACTCAACCTTCACTAAAATCTAATTTTATATACAACATAAACAGTGCATTCCTGTCAAGGGTATAACTGATGTCCCACCATTTGTATACACTTATTAAGAGTCCTTATAAAGCATACTGTGGTACAAAAGTTAATGCGGAAAAGAATCTGTTTTGTATCTACAATGGGATAGTTTGGGACTCCTTAACCCTTCGACACCACTGTGCCATTTCTATACAAGCGCCAAACAAAGAATGGTCATTTTCTATAAGTGTAACTCAGGGTTTTTTTTATAAGTGACCAAACACAGAAATCTACAGCAACTTTATGAGAAACAGAGTGAAAAAGATGTGCACATGTCAAAGGCTGAAAAGATATTTCCATTATCAAGACTAAGAATCCCATCAATGCTGATATAAGTTGTAAATGAAGAAAACATCAATCATAATACTCTTGGTGGAAATCATCCATGGAAAAGAAGGAATTTGTTTTTAAACATGAACGCAGAAGAGACTTAAATAATTTACCTATTTTCTCTTGCTTCATCAGCCTAAAGGAGACAGTTGAAGTTCCTTTGCCTCCTGATTTAGTGGTTACAATGATGTCTCCCTTGTCATTTTTTGCCGTTCCAACTCGACAGACTATTTTACTAGCAGACATCCATTCTGCGGTCAGCAAACAGTTGTGTCCACAGATTGTTAAACCTTAAAAAAAAATAGATTGTGAGTTATTCATGTCAAAATATTTCTAAATCTTATAAGTTGATGAACTATATAAAACAACAAGATATGGGAGGAGATGCAAGGCAGTAATTTAGTCCAGGGGTTTGGAAGGTATTATAAAAATGGAAAGTTTTTCAACCATCTGAACCCCAGAAATCAAATGACAAGCTCTGATGCCATCCAACATATACATACTGATAAAGGTTTTTTTTAAACTTTGAACTAAGTTAGTTAAACATTAAGACATAATTCTCAGGGTTGAGGTCACATGATACTAGAAACTGTTGACTAGAAATTGTGACCCTCGACCTCTAATATATACATGTACCTACTACCACTATAAATACAACCTCATTTTATTTTTGAGTAATAATTTATTATTGGCAATGTGGTGGGGCAGAATGATAAGAGCCATGACACATAGAGCCTGTAGAATGACAGGCTAGAGTTTGTGTCTATAATCCTCCACACATCAACTCCCCGAATACACTCATCAGTATGGGAAGCGCTGAGCAGAAGTCAGGTACTTCACCACAGGGAGAGAAGAGGAAAAAGTAATTTTCTGCCACCATTAAGAGCACCTATTTCCAACTCCATAACATTGCCCAGCTTTGCCCCGTTACAGCTCATCTGCTGCTGAAACCCTCATTCATGCCTTCCTTACCACTAGACTTGACCATTCCAACATACTCCTGGCTGGTCTCCCATATTCTACCCTCCACAAACTTGAGGTCATCCAAATATCAGCTGTTCTTGTCTTAACTCGTAGAAAATCCCATTCCCCTTTCACCCGTGCTCAATGACCTACACTGGCTCCCGGTCAAGTAAGGTCTTGATTTTAAAATTCTCGTCCTTGTTTTCAAACCCCGCCATGACCTCGCCTCTCCCCATCTCTGTAATCTCTTCCAGCCCCACAACCATCTGAGATATCTGTGCTCATGAAACTCTGGTCTCTTGTGCATTCCCAATTTTAATTGCCCCACCATTGGTGGCTGTGCCTTCAGTTGCCTAGCCCCAAGTTCTAGGATACTCTCCCTGCACTTCCCCTTCCTTCTCCCTCACTTTCCTACTTTAAGACACTCCTTAAAACCTACCTCATTGACCAAGCTTTTGGTCATCTGACTTAATATCTCTTTGTACACCATGGTCTCATATTTTGCTTTATAATTATCCTGTGAAATGCCTTGGGACTTTTCGTTACATTGAAGGTGCTATATAAATATAAATTGTAGTTGTCATGAAGAACTAACATATCATTAACATACAAATCCTCAGGCCCCAGTCATCTCATCAGAGTGGCTATCATTTATGTTGACGCCTAGAAAGAGTGCATTCACAGGCTATTTGGTATTGGGGCAACACAACTAACTCAAGGACTGTCCTCATTTGATCAAGTGTACTTCAAGAAGGGATTATTCAATATTCATTTAGGGCAGGAGTCACGATCACCTTGCCTTGCCTCATGTGAGGTGGTAGTCCTACCAGTCCCTGATTGAAATCAACTAATTCAGGATAGACTAGAATTTCAACCTGTATCATTGCAAATTTGTACGATGCATCCAATCACTGCACCACTTTGGGAGCCTCTGCTACTTCGGTGTGGATTTACAGAATTAACTTATCTTTAGCGGTGTTTTTAGCTACACACCTCCCTCAATATTGCTTCCCTCTCCACACAATGAGTTACATTTAAAAACTCAGACACAGACATACACCGATTCTTGTCTGATACTGCTAGGTCTTGTTGCTTTGAGTAAAGTAATGCAGAGTGGCAGCCCTGTAATGCCTTCAAACAATACTAATTTTAACTCATGTTTGTGAGTTGCAACTACAATATTGCAGCCTATTTGCAACAGGGTGTGTAAATGCAGAATCTTTGATGATGGTATATTTTAATAGAACATTTTATGTTAATTATTAAGTCTTCATGCAGGATCTTTCACAGAATTCAGCATATTGGTAAACACCAGAGTTAATAATCCCTTTAAAAGACACATGAAATTCTTAAGTACATATATGGCATTTTCTTTTTCGTAAGAGTTCCCTCAGTCAGTTAAAGAATTGCATTTTGATCCAAAAAATTTCATTTAAAGTAGCATTTTCTTTGGCAGCCATCAAATGCTGTCTGTAAACACAGAGATGCTTATCACATTGATGATGCCAAAGTGCTAACATCTCTCTGGGACACATTGGTGAGGAGTTGAAATTACATGAACTGCATGCTTTATAAACAGTAATTGGCAATCAGCAAAATCCTCATATTCCACATTTACAAATGGCTAATGAAAATTTGTCTCTTAGTGCCTGCAATACAATAGGCAAGTACAGTACTTAAGTATTTTTCACCATACTATATGTTGATGTCACAAGCTTTAAAAATGCTCATCTCATTGAAGTGTACAGTAAGCAACAGTTTAGTCCCAATTCAAACTATAGCAAAGCTTGCATATTTTAATATCCATGACAGGTGAAAGGTCAGATTAAATGTGTTACACCAGCAATGCATTTCTGGGTAGTTAAAAATTTACTTCCTGTAGGTGTGGCTAAAAAATACATTGAGGGGGCACTAATTGACAGACATGTGCCTGCAAAGATAGTTGTACCTTCCAGTGTTTTATTGTTAAACCAAAATCAGTTAGTGTTCTTCTCATCAAAAGCACTTCCTATAATTTTCTGTAAATTGCCAGCCTATTAGTCAGGTGGATTGTCAGCTTGTCATCTTCACTGGCTGAAGAGCAGCCTCATGTCTTGGCAGTTCTCTTAGCAGCCAGCAGGTTAACCAGAAACTACTGATTCCAAACGATAAATGTGACGATCTTCCCTAGTTCATGAGTGCTTCTTAAAGCTGTACTGCAACTGGCATGGAGATGGCATGTAGAGACTGTGATGGCATGCAGACATTATGGTGGTTGAGCAAATTATCACATACAAGTTGTGTTTTCTTGGTCTAGTATTACAAAAATGGTGCCAGTAAGGTATCATGTGGACTGTGTGTGTCTGTGTGTTTTTGTGTTCGAGGAGGTATAATTTTGAAATTCTGTAACCAAGTGTATTGATTTTGTGCAATTATCTAATCTTGCTTTTTATCAAATAGAATCATTGAAACCTGCTTCCTGTGCTGTAGTCATTCAGCCCATCATACCTATGCTGGCTCTTTGAAAAAACAGTCATGCTGCAGCCCACAACCCCACTTTTTGTCTATAACCATGTTAAGTCCCTCATCCCCAGGTACTTGTCCAAAACCCTTTAAACATTATGGCCAGAATTTTATGTTCATCGGTCGGGCGGGCCCGACCAACTCGGCAGCGGGCGGGCGGCCAACTGCCGCTGGAGAAACGGGCCACACCGCCATTTTCCGTGGGCAGGCCAATTAAGGCCCGCACCATGGCTTTGCGACTCCCGTGGAGAATGGGAAAACAGTCACGGGGGCGGGCGACCTCAGACTGCCGGTCCCAATGGGGAGTGGCCAGGTACCCTGCTTGAGGCAGTGCACCATGGCCACTCAGCGATCAAGAAATGTTGCATGGAGAGCAGAGGAGGAGGTGGAGGAGGAGGGGAGCAGGCTGCAGGAGAGGCCAGCGAGGGGCTACTGTGCCCCCAGATTTTCGGATGCATGCCTTGCTGTCCTCCTGCAAGAGGGGGGAAACAGGCGTCAGATTCTGTATCCTGAGGATGGGAGGAGAAGGGCCCCCAAGTCACCAGCCAGGCGTGGGAGGAGGTGGGTGAGGCTGTAAGTGCCCATGATGATGTGCGGCGCACTGGCACACAGTGCAGGAAATGACTCAATGATTTGCTGCGCTCCGGATGGGTGAGTAGCATGTCTGTCTTGTCCATTTGACCCAGAAGGCAGCCTTAGCCTTTGACCCCCTCCCCCCCAACCATGTACTGCTGTTGTTACTGCATAGGGCATCTGTCGCACGCTGGGAGGGCAAATGGTTACTGACAATGCTTACATCAGCCTTAGTGGTTGAGGAGAAGAAGGGCTTTCCCCGCAGCATATGTTGGTCTTTGTGGCATCTGAGTAGTTTGGGGGCAACCTGCAGGGGAGGCTGCACGACACATACTCAGAACTCCAACACGTCATATTGATGATAATGAGATGGCCCAAAGGGAGCCTCAAGGTCTTTTGGGCAAGTGCCATCTGCTGACATCGGCGCCGCACCTATTTGCTCCTCCTTGCCATGGGCGCTAGGAGCAATGTGCTATTCAAAGTGATGGACGCCGAATGTGTCCAAGGGGACGGTTGGGGGAAGGAGTTGGGACCAGCCGTACTATCTTCTGGGGACTGATCATCAGTAGTGTGCTCAGGAGCCGCTGGAGGCCTCAGATGGGCCACTGTGGTTGGGGTGTGGCGTGCGCGTGCAGACTACATGAGCGAGCTGCTCCAATAAATCCTCTTCTCTGTTTTGCAGGCAAAAAGTCACCACAATGCCCGGGAGCACCTGAGGACTGGAGGTGGGAGCGTCCTCCTCCAGCGCCTCACACCCTTCAAGGAGCAGGCCATGGAGCTGGGCAGGAGGCAGGAGGCCAGGGCGCCCGGGAGTGGTGAGGCTGGGGTCCAGTGGCCAGGTATTTGAGGTCCACAGTCTCATCTATTTTGTCTGCCCACCATCCAAACCACTGATGGTTGCTGCAATCGTTAATGCTGCAACAATGCTCATTCACAGACTGAGACATTCTGACGTGTGGGTCATACAGAAGGGACCCTCATCCCCTTGAGGATTCGCGTCTCCACCACCTTCCAAAGTCACCTTATCCCATTTGTGACCGCTATCATCATGGACTAACATGCCATTGGATCGCTGCTGCACAGCCAAAGACTTATTCCATTCTAGGGGGCTTGGGACCTCCTGCACCCTTTCAGCCAGTGTGCCCCACATTACTTTGTCCAAAAGGTCCTCAGCACCTCAGCTGTGAACCTCATGGCACTCAGCTTAGATGAATGCCACCACGTTACTCATTCTTGCGCCAAGGGGAAATGTTGCCTTCTGGCCACCCAGTCTATGCCCCTCTTTACGGAATGAAGGGCAATAATATGATCTCTCAATCTCCTATGTTCGGCGGAAAATGTCACAACTGTTTGGGATGTTTCCTCAGCCCCACAACTATCCAGGCCACAATGCATCCAGGTCAGGTACCCCTGCACTCTCCCCACTCCAATGGTTCATAACAAGCCATGTGGCATTCATGAGGCCATCTGACCAGCATGTCTGCATGTGCGTTTAATGTTTGGGGCTCGTCTTGACTCATTTCCACCTCACCAATATTCTTCTCCTTAGGGTCTTTAAGGGTGAGTGACTTATGAGGCTGGGGGGGAAAGGGATGAAAGGTTGAAGTGAATGTTCGCTAACTGATGCACTGTCCTTGTTGTTAATTTCAGCATCACCACCACAGTGACCCGCACCTCGACCCCGCGGCCCCCCCCTCCACACCTGAGGGCCAACAAGTGCAACTTGCGGCACATCATTTCAGCCAGCCAGGCACCAGCGCAGACACACACACCTCGGTGGGGACTTTACCATCAGCCAGTGTCTCGGGTCACAGTGGAGATCGCTGGAGGATATGGTAGGGGCAGAGAATGCCGTTGGCACCAGCAGCCAGAGGGCTGCAGGGGACGAGGCACATGCTGAGTCCGGCACTGATGATGTGCTTCTGAAGTTGTCCTCATTGCAGCAGCTGCAGGACAAACGGCAAGAAGTGCGTTTGCATCTGGCAGGGTTGCATGAGGGAGTGGTTCAGTTGTTCTGTGCAATGCAGGAGTCCAGGTAGAGTGCACATGAAGGTTTGGCCCTCAGGGCAGAGCTTCAGGCTTTCTCCAATGAGAGATTGGCGACTCTCATAGAGAGGGGCTTCCACCAAATGGATCAAAATCTGATTGGGATACGCTCTGACCTGCAAACCCTCACAGCGGTTCTGGCCACAGGTGGTCTTTCCCATTGTGGGAGATGTTGTGGACACCAAGCGCTAGCACTCGGTGCCCATGCATCTGCGGTGAGCAGGGAGGTTGAAATGGACCTCACGACGGCACAGCAGCTGCCTGTCGTCGCTGTGAGTTCCTCTCATGGTGCTCCGGATGAGGGCAGCAGCTCTTCCGCCCCTCTGCCAGTCAACGTTTCTTCCGTTGAGGCTGCAACAACTGGGGAGGTGCCAGTTCAGGAACTGACCATCCCTCCCAGGCGGGGCCATCACAGGCTCCATAGGCCCGAGGACGCCCGCCAAGGTCATCTAGGCCATTAGGACAGCAGAGTCAGCAGGCTGTCTCACAAGCCACTCCGAGCGATGGGGTGGCACGTAGACGTAGCACCCGGAAACGTAAGCATAAGGCACCTTAAGCACTCCCCGGGTATGTCACTGGTGATTTTGTGTTGCCCTTAGAATAGGGACCCATTTTTCTGTCATTGTGAAATAATCATGTGTGCTTTAATTTTGAACACAATAAAGTCCACCTTTGTTACCATGGCTGAGGGTCTTTTCATTGTGGTGATTTTTTCTTTTTCACATAATTATGAGTGCTTGAGTGGACATTGATGTTTCTGTACTAAGCCCTTAGTTGCAGCTGAACAGGTGGAAGATGTAGCACCTAAGTGCCACGTGTGGAAGCGCCGGGCAATGCTGCTCCTGCTGATCCATGTGTGTGGAGCTAGCTGATGGTTCTTTGGATTAAATTGTCCCGGGTGTCCCTGAATCCTTAGTGTAAACGAGGGTCATCGCTGTGCCCCTCATCATTGCCCTGTGCTTCCTCATCCTCTGAGGCACTGCTGGATTCATCATGTGCAGCCTCATCCAGGGCGTCAAGGTCTTCATCGTCAATTCCATCCCCCATTTCCAGCACAAAATTATGCAGGGTGCAGCAGACTACCACTATCAGAGAGACGCGATCTGGCGGGGTACTGGAGTGCACCCCCTGAGGGTCAAGGCATCGGAAGCGTATCTTGAGAAGACCGATGGCTCTCTCCACCACAGCCCTTATGGTGCCCTGGCTCCTATTGTACCACTGCTCAGCTTCTGTTCTTGGACGGCATACTGGCGTCATGAGCCACCTACGCAGGGGATAGCCCTTGTCACCCAGCAGCCAACCATCCAGCCGAGCCAGAGCACTGAAGAGCCCTGGCACCTGGGAGCGTCTGAGGATGTAGGCATTGTGGGAGTTGCCTGGGTACCTTGCACAGACTTGTAGAATCAGCATCCTGTGATCACACACTATCTGCACGTTCATGGAGTGGAAGCCCTTCCTGTTGACGAAGGCACCGGGCTCACCTGCTGGCGCCTTGATGGCCACATGTGTGCAGTCTATAGCACCCTGGACACGGGGGAAGGCAGCAATGGCTGCAAAGCCTCTGGCTCGCTGTGCCTGACTTGCCTGGTCGCAGCGGAAGTGGACGAAGGTGGATTACCGTCTGAACAGAGCATCTGTAACCTGCTTGACACAAGTGTGGACAGCTGATTGGGAGACACTGCAAAGATCACCCACCGAGCCCTGGAAGAAGCCAACGGCATAGAAGTGGAGGGCAACTGTGAGCTTCAGAGCCGCTGGCATGGGGTGTCCTCCCACACAGTTAGGGGAGATCTCAGCGCCAATCATCTGACAGATATAGTTAACTATCTCCCTTGAAAGTCGGAGCCTCCTTCGGCACTGCAATTCAGTCACATTGAGGTAGCTGCTTCACTGCCTGTATACCCTGGCAGCAGGATAGTGGCGTCGTCTGCAGCCCCTTGCACCTTGGACAACCTCTTGGCCCTGCGCCCCTTGTGCCTGTGCCTGGACACCCAAAGGTGGCTCCCCTGGAGGCTGATTGTTCAGTCCTGGCCTCCTCCTTATTCTATCCCTCCCATGCTCCTCACGGGAGCTGCCTCCACTGGAGAGGTCAGAACCCATAGCCCCAGGCTAAATGGAGGCCTCCGGAAAGCTGCAAGGCCGAAAAAGATTACTGTCTGCAGACTGGTTTCAAATTACACAAAAACCTCTTGGACATCGATGAGAACTACAAACAATCACACAGGCAAGTTTTAAACACTTTCATCAATTATAACTTCATGTAAAACATGAACAACCCCTCTGAGTCCACATATCTCGACATTGCAAAAGTTATCTTAAATAATCTCCTACCCGCCTGCCCATTGGGCCCATGCGCCGACCTGAAGTTCGCACGGGCCCCTCAAAATCCTGGACAATTGGCAAGTTAAGGGCTTTAACGAGCCCTTCAATTAATGGCGGGCGAACTGAGCGCGCCCGTCCACTGAAATATCGCAATGCCGCGTGATGTCAGCATGCTCGCGCGACATTTTACATGCTGATGTGTGGGCTATGCCACCGGCACAGCAGCCAGAAAATTCTGCCCTATGTATGGAATTAGCTTCCACCACCTTTTCAGATATAGCGTTCCAAATCCCAACAACTCAGTGAAAATATTCTCCTCTTTTCCCCTCTGGAGCTTTTTACAATGGTTTTGAATCCATGACATTTATTTACTGACCCACTCACCAGATAGAATATTTTGTCCTTATTCACGCTATCAAACCATCTCATCATCTTAAAAGCCTCTATTAGATCACCACCGTTCCATTACTTCCCTCTCCACTTTTAGTGCAACCTTCACATCATCTACTTTCTTTGTGAAGACAGATGCAAATTACTAATTTAATACAAAAAACAAATACTTCAACTGCTGGAAATATGAAATAAAAACAAAAAATGCTGGAAATACGCAGCAGGTGTGGCAGTATCTACACAGAAAGAAACTGAGTTATTGTTTCAGGTCTATGGCCTTTCATCAAAACTGGGAAAGGTTAGAAACGTAGGCTTTGAGCAAATGAAAGGGGAAGGGTAGGCAAAAGAACAAAGGGGAGGTCTTTGAGAGGTTGGAGGGCAAGAGAGAGTGAACAATGAAAGGTTTTGTGGAGCAAGGCTAAAGACAAGTTTTAGATCATAACCTCTGCCCCCATTTTGTTCATTTTCCTCCTCCTTTCTCTCTTCCTCTTCTTTGCTTTTGGACTGCAGCCATTCACGGTCCCGCATTCATATTTCCCCGAGGCACACTTATTGTTTCTTTATTTCTCCCATTACCACTCCCTTTAGCCTTGCACCATTAACTCTTCTTTCATTTAATTTCTCTTGCCCTCCACCTATCGTAGGCCTCCCCTTTTATTCTTCTTCCCACCTTCCCCACCCTCAACTATTACATTCTAATTTTTTTCTGGTTCTGATGAATCATCACCACTAAATTTCTCCAGACGCTGCCAGACCTGCTGAGCATCTCCAGCATTTTCTGTACTCTTTTAATACTTTTGCCATGTCCTCTGCTTCTACATGAAGATGTCCCTTTCGGTTCTTAGTAAGCCCAATCTTTACCCTAGCAAACCGCCTGCTCTTCACAAGTTTATAAAATGTTTTAGGGTTGTATTTAATGTTGCTTATTGGTCTTTTATCATAACCTCTTTTGGCTCCTATATTAACTTGTTCAATTTCCTCATTTAATTTCCATAATCTTCTTGGTTGTTGAATCTTGTTTCTGACATTTATCATAACCATCCTATTTTTGTTTTAATTTTACTTTAATTTCCTTGTCATTTGTTTTGTTCTTTCTTCGGATGTGGTGTTGCTAGCATCCCTAATTACCCTCGAGAAAGTGGTGGTGAGCTGCCGACTTGAACCGCTGCAGTCCCATCTGTGCAGGTACACCCAAAGTGTTGGTAGGGAGGGAGTTCCAGAATTTTGATCCAGCGACAGTGAAGGAATGGCAAAATAGATCCAAGTCAGGATGGTGGGTGACTTGGAAGGGAACTTGCAGGTAGTGGTGTTCCCATGCATCTGCTGTCCTTGCCCCTCTAGGTGGTAACAACTTGGTAGTTGCTGCAGTGCCACTTGTATATAGCGCACAATGCTGCCACAGTCCATCATTGGTGGTGGGAATAAATGCTCAAGGTGGTGGATGACATGCTGATCAAGCAAGCCGTTTTGTCCTGGGTGATGCTGAGCTTCTTTAGCATCACTGGAGCCACACTCATTCAGGCAAGTGCAGAATATTCCATCACACTCCTGACTTGAGCCTTGTAGTGGTAGACAGATCTTAGGAGACAAGTGGTGTCGTATTTGCCACAGAATTCGCAGTGTCTGACCTGCTCTTGTAGCCAAAGTACTTATATGGTTGGTCCAGTTCAGTCTCTGGTCAATGGTACCCCCCCCTCCGCTCCCAGGATGTTGACAGTGGGAGATTCAGTGATGGTAAATCCTTTGGATGTCAGGGGTAGATGGTTAGAATCTCTCATTGGAAATGGTTATTGCCTGGCACTTGTGAGGTGTGAATGTTACTTGCCATATATCAGCCCAAGCCTGAATGTTGTTCAGGTCTTGCTGCCTATGGATACAGACTGCTTCAGTATCTAAGGAGTTGCAAATGGTGCTAAACGTTGTGCAATTGTCGGCAAACATCCCCACTTCTGATATTATGATGGAGGGAAGGTCACTGATGATGGAGCCAAAGATGGCTGGGCCTAGGGCCCTGAGGAACTCCTACAGTGATGTCCTGGGACTAAGATGGCTGGCCTTCAACAAACACAGCCATCTTCCTTTGGGATAGGTATGATGCCAAGCAGTGGAGAGAGATTCCCCCCTGAGTTCAATTTTGCTAGGGGTCCTTGATGTCACACTCAGTCAAACGCTGCCTCGATGTCAAGGCAGTCATTCTCATCGGAAACTGCAGGTGATTAAAGTTTGCATTTTTTATTTTGAGTATTTTGAGCAGGGTGCATTAGCTTTGGCTGCTCTATCTTTTCCCTTCAAAGGCACATGCCTGGTTTGTACCTGAAGTATCTCTTCCCCGAATATCCTCAATTGTTCCTTTACTTTTTTACACTCTAGTCTACCTGTGCTAGGCCTCTTCTTAAAAACATTGAAATTAGCTCTTTTCTCATTGAACATTTTTACCTTCCATATTTTACGGATCCTTACCATATTTATTCTAAGCCTAATTATGCTGTAATCACAGTTAGGCAGATTATCTCCTCCCGTACCACACTTCCATTTGATTTACTTAGTTTACCTGACCACATCCAAAACCGATTCCTTCCTCGTTGGGTAGGAGATATACTGATTGAGAAAGTTCTCTTGTGCATATATCAGAAAATCTTCTCCTTCCTTATCCTTAGCATTATGTTTTTCACAGTCTATATTAGGGTAATTAAAATCTTCTAATATTACTGTTGTATTTTTGTTGCGTGCCTTTGAAATTTTCTGACAAACTTGCTCATCCATTTCCTACGCACTATAAAATATAAGTTGCTGTTGAATGTCCTCCTGATCATTTTCACTTCATCGTCGGTAAACTTCAGCTCATCCAAACTTTTGCTGTCCATATCCTATCATGCACCTTCCACCTTAACCATCTCCAGTCCCCTGAACTTTCCTTTCCTTTGACTCTGTCTCGCTTCTTGTGTATTCCTCTTTTCCTTTCTTCAGCCCCAGTGGCAACTATTTGGAGCTCTATAAAAATTACCTCCCAAAATCTAACAACTTTCCCCTCTTCTACTCAAGCCAAATAGCTTCAGTCCTAGAACCATCTAGTAAATCCTTTCGTTTTATATATGTAACATCATCCTTAATCAGTACAGCGTCTTTAACATAATGAAACATTCCAAGGCGCTCCACTGAGCATTATAAAATAAAGATGGCACCAAGCCACATAAGGAGATATTAAGTCAGATGACCAAAAGCTTGATTGAAGAGGTAGGTTTTAATGAATGTCTTGAAAGATAAAAGAGAGGAGGAGAGATAGCGAGTAGGGAGGGATTTCCAAAGCTTGGGGCCGAGGCAACTGAAGGCACAGGCACCAATGGTGGGGGTAATTATATCTAGGAATGCACAAGAGGCCAGAGCTCGATAAGCACAGATATTTTGGAGGGTTGTGGGGCTGGAGGAGATTGCAGAGACAGGGAACGGCAAGGCCATGAAGGGATTTGAAAACAAGGATCAAAATTTTAAAATCAAGATGCTGCTTGATGGGGAGCCAATCTAGGTCAGCAAGCACAGGAGATAGCGAAATGGGGCTTGCTGCAAGAGTTTTGGATGACCTTAGGTTTACAAAACTTAAAATGTGGGAAACCAGCCAACAGTGAGTTGGAATAGTTGAGTCTTGAGGTCATGAAGGCATGATTCAAATAGTGATGAAAGGTCATCGACGCGAAACGTTAATTGCTCCTCTCTCCACAGATGCTAACCTGAGTATTTCCAGGGTTTTCTGGTTTTTTTCAAATAGTAAAGTTTGGAGATAACAAAAGCACAGATGAGCCTTTCAGCAATAATATTATGTTCTAGGGGCGGATGTGGGTGGGGTTACAGGGGTAGAAATAGACAGTCTTTCGGATGGAGGGGAAGATGTGGTGTTGGAGGCTTAGCTTGGAGTTAAATAGTATGCTGAGGCTTCAAACAGTCCAGTTGAGCTAGAAGCAGTGATCAAGGTGATGGATGATATTGATGGCAAGGGTATAAAAAATCGTAGATGAGGCTGAAAGGCGATGGCTTCAGTCTTTCCAATGATTAGCTGGAAGAAATTGTAGGTAGTCCAAGATTGAATGTCGAACAATACAAAGTTAGTGGAGGGGTTGAAAGAGATGTAGGAGAGGGTGAGTTGGTGCCATCAGGAAACTGACCCCATGTTTGCAGGTGATGTAACAAGAGGAAGCATATAGATGAAGAATAGGAGGGGACTAATCATGTGTCCTTGGGGAATTTCAGATCTGACAGTAAAAGGGCAGGAAGAGAAGCCATTGCTACGATCGAGTAAGAGTGGAACAAAATTCAACACTCAAACGATTATGCTAAAACATATTGCATAGCAATAAACAAAGCTGCCCAGGAGGATAGACTGAAAAAACAAGCTTCACAATTAATAAGTATAATTCCACGGTGACTAAAATTCTACATCAATTTGAAATTTCTACTCAAATGCCAGAAAATCTGGAGATCAAATCTTTGTTCTGTTTAATGATTTCCATGTTGGCAAAATTTCCACAAGGTCCACCATTTTATATGCTGATTTTTTTTTTAAAAAAGGACAATGATATTCCCATGGAAGTACTGTTTACACTAATTATTACAATGTGCTCAAACATAAACATTTCAATGTCATCAACTTTTCCTTAAAAGGTGGTCTCAGATGCATTTTTATAAAGTGGCTTCCCCTGAACAAAATTGGACACATACCTATAAGATCCATGGTTCCTGTTCCCAAATTCTCTCCTCTGATTGTTACTTTTGTCCAGGGAAATCCCTCATTTGGCGAGATCCCAGTTACCAGTGGTGGTTGTCGTGCTCGAGACATGATTATTCTTCAGTTACAGATTTTGTGTAAAAGATTTCTCAAGGTACAGTGGACAGCAGCCTGTAAATACAGTACAGCAAGATCAATTGAGCATTTTTTGGAGGGGGGTGCATATAATGTTAACTTTAAATATTGTTTAATCACTAAAAAAAACTTCACTACCTAAGGCATATGGAGTTACAAATTCTGAAAACTAGATCCTGATTTCAATTTACTGATTATAAATGGTTTCACAAAAATCCAATTGTAGTATGTACAAATACTTTGATTGCGGTGTTGTTATAAATAAGGATTTGTGTGATTGTTCAGTCTTGTGAAGACACTGATCCATTTTATGCAGATCCTGAAAAAGCAAAGCAAGCTGAAAATTACATGCATTGCACAAAGCCCTGAACTTTTCATTTACTGAGCCTGTGTTTACAGTTAGAGACAACACAGACACCCGCACAATTTGAGATGGACAGAGAAATGTCCCTCCACACTGTCTGCTGTACTTAAATATTCTTCCATCACCATATTCTATGGTGATATATTCTACCATGCTGAACTGCTATTTAGCAAACTGTTCAATTGTTTACTCTTGCTCCTCAATCAAAGAACATCCCTTCTTATAAACGTGGGGTTGCTGCTACTTTACCAGATAACTTTCGTCAAATTAAAAGGCTACAAATGCCCACAAAACTTCACATCTTTCTTCTGTGAGAAGTCAGCTTCACTCCCAGCAACTTGCAATTGAAGCTAAGTTTGTGATTTTAGATTTTGAGCATTTGCAGAAGCATGTCAGAAATAATTTTATAACTTATCAATGAAAGATATATTTCTAACATAAGGGAAAGAAGAATATTCTGATTACTTTTGAAACAGAACTAAAAGGATGAATTTGAATAGGTCAAATGGCACTCTCTCACCCTGGCTTTTTAAATATGTTTCTTAATTTATGCAGATGTAAACAGTGAATAAAGCAAAATAATTCTTGGATCATGCAGAATGACTGATTTTATCATCTAAAAATAGAAATAAAAGCAATAAATTTATTCTTACTGAGCCAATATTGAAAACTTAGAACTACTCCAAATGTAAAATATTTTTTAAAATGAATGATACTGCAGTGCTGAGCACAGTGGAAAAAATATTAAATTCCAACTTGGAACATTACACCTCAATTCCATTTACAAACTGGATTAGCTTGTCTGTGACATGTTGAAATTGATCTATGAGCTGTGAGGGTGATTAGCACAAGCCCAGCCTTTCAGACAGTTCAGCAGCTGTGATGGACTGGCCACTGCTTATGGAACCAACACACCAGAAATGCTGGGCAGAGTTCCTGCGTCCAAGCAAATTAAAGTAAACAGACGAGGTCTTTCTCATCCACCCTGTTAGCAGCCTCTCAGCCGGCCTGGAGACCACACACCCAGACCACACAGCGCCAGCTGAACTCACTTGCACGCAAAGTCTAGGAGCTGTCAGTTTACTAGGGTGGTGGGAAGGTGGGGGTTGTAAGCAAAGGCACTGGGTTCCTATCATTAGGCTTGAGGGGAGGTTAATCCATCCCTTGCCAGGGAAACATACTGGTCATGGCCTTTCACCATTCACTCCCCCCTTCCCCAACCCCCACCACTGCTATCCAAATGACTGATGAATGGTGATTCTAACACTTGCATCTCCTCCACATCACAAATTACTAGAAACACAAGCTGTGTGTAAAGGAGAGCTTGCTGAACAGCAAAATTAACATCGTACTCTAAGGTTTTGCTTAACATCACTGGAATAAATTACATGCTAAATACTGCAATACTTCTATATTTCGTTCAGTCAGCAACATACTGTAAACTAAAGACTGAATTTGTACTACTGAATAATGTGAATGCAGTTATAACATCGGTAATTTAGTCAAAAGTATTTCATTCTATAATTTATCAGAAATACTCAACTGGCTTTAAATCAAATTTACTGTAATAAAGGTCATATATTCACAAGTTGCTTTTGCTATAAATTATTTTAAAAACATAAAGCTTGATTTCCACAAATTGGTATCTAGCTGATAGTAGGCAAAAAAAAAACAACTTTATGAGCAGTGTTTATTAACAGATTTCAAATTTTAAAAATTAGTTACTGGACAGTATTGTTTTATCGATTCAGTCATTATGTCACAAAGCACTATCCGATAATTGGAGTTTCTCTATTTTTGAAATAAAGGCTTTGTAAATTAAAAATTATATAATCTACATAATGTCTTTTGATATATGTCAAAATACAGGCAGCATAATGTACTTTAAGATATACGATTAAAATTTAGGTCCCAAGTCCAACATAACTGTTTTTGACAAAGAGGTTACAAACCTCTAACAATTCTACTCCAAAACTATGAAAGGCTACAGGGTAGCAACACGAATCAGCTCCCACTTCTCAGGTTCCCCCACCTTCTCTGACTATTTTAAAGGAAGGACATACACCTATGTAGCACCTTTAATGCTCTTAAGTCATCACAAAGTACTTTACAGCCAAGAATTACTTTTGAAATGCAGACACTGTTGCGTGTTGGTTAATTCAACAGCCAATTTTTTTTTAACTGCAGCAAGGTCCCACAAACAGCAATCAAATAAATGACCAGATGCTGCTGGTTGAAAGATAAATGCTGACCAGGATGCCAGAAGTGTCTGCTATTCCTCAAATAGTGCCTGGGATCCTTTAGATGAGCAGGTAGTTTAACCTCCGCAACAATACATTCAGTATTGCAATGAAGCGTCAGCCTAGATCGTGAGATTGGGTTCCAGCAGTGGGGTTTGAACCCACAACTTTAATTCAGAGGAAAGATGCAGCATCACTGAGCCAAGGCTGGTGCTATCATTATATGTGAATTTCAGTTTTGAACCCAATTCCTGCAACTCAATGGCATTTCATGTTAGCAAATCAACAAGCATGCTGCTTAGTCTGAATAAGATCATTAGCTCAATAACTATTAGTTTAGCTGCAGAAATAAATTGTTTTGAACAAAACTATATTTTCTGATGTAATATATAAGACACTAGGCAGCTGTTAGAGAATTACAACATCCTAATCCAGATCTGGAGCTATGATGCCATGAACCATGAGAATTGAGCAGTCTCATCAACTTGAATTACTTCAAATTCACCAAGCCTCATTTTTATTTTTAAAAATGTAGTGGTTAGGGGATATTTAACATAAAATAATGTTGACAAAACCAACACGTTCACTTTCGGTGACATAGACCTTCACAAAATAGAACTCTCCCCGAGTCAAAAGGTTAAGAGATCAAGTTCCACTACAGAAACTTGAGCACATAAGATGACATTTCAGGACAGTACTGGGGGAATGCTGCACTGTCACAGGCGCTTTTACTTGAATAAAACTTAAACCGAGTTCCATCTATCCCAGACAGCAGTTGTAAAATATTCCATTACACTGTTCAAAGACAAGGGGTGTTCTCCCAGGTCCTGACCAATATATACCTTCAACCAACATCGTAAAGTAGATTATCTGGTCATTATCACATTGTTGTTTGTGGGACGCTGCTGTGTGCAAATTGTTTACTACTTCCCATTATTATGATAGTGACTGCAAAGTACTTATTTTGCTATCGAGTGCTTTGGGGTGTCCTGAGATCACAAAAGGCACTATATAAATGCAAGTTTTTTTTCTTTGAATGTGTCTTGGTTTAGTAACAAAAATAAATACTCAACTGAATATTAAAAAAAGAGATGCTGTCTAAGCTTATCATCTTGCACTCACCAGGGCAGATCATAACAATACCAACAGTAAAAGGGACAACAATTTATGCTGCCTGAGAAGCTGATTGGTTGGCAAGTGGATTCTGATTAGCAGAGGTGTTGCCATGGAGAATGCAGCATATGCTATATCTCATGCAGTATAAATTGTTGTTCACTTTTACTGCTAGTATTCTTGCAATCTGTCCTGATGAGTGCAAGAAAAGCTTCGACAGCATGTCTCTTTTTTCAGTAATACTCATGTTCTGAACTACCAAATGACTATTAAAATTCAATTGCCAAAATAACTGGCTAACATGGAAATATGATTTTCGACTACAAACTTCAACCAATATTCTTTATAACTTTGCATACATTGCTTGTATTTTATTGGTGTGAACTAAATTTTCAAATTGAAATGACTGCATCAAATATCCCCCTCTAATCATGTACAAGAAGGACGTTCTCTGTATAATAATGCCAGTGACATCAATACATTTTCTGGACAATAATATTAATAGGATTAATATATAAGAAATGCAAGGGTGGAATGGAAATTTTAATATTTTAAAATTTCAACACCAGTCACAATGTTTTTTATGACAACTGATCTATGCACATAAGCACCAAAAGTGGTACTTTTTGTTTTTGTGGCTGGTGCAAATATTTCATACTCCCATGCAAGTAACTAAAATAAATAACTGTCTAGCCTCAGCATGCATAGATAATTGATTTAATCTTTCAAGAGAGTCGCTGATAAACCTTATGAAGTGTCGAAAAGGACACAAAGATTGATTGAATAGTCCTCCACTCATCAGCCAAACTTAAGTAAAAGACTCAAAGCTGGATGTAAACTTGTAAGATTTCATTGCCACTAGTTATGTGAAGTAAGATATAAACGTTCTTTAGTCATCTGCTCAAGTGCTGATTCCAAATATAGCCAGTAAAATATAAATCCCTATAAAATGCACTGCAGAAAGATTTTTTTTAAATTGGAAAATTCTATTGTGTGGCTAAAGCATAATGGTTAAGAAATTTTGGTGCCATTAGTCCAGTTAGAGCAGCCTTCATAAGGCCACTTTAGCACCAACGTTGAGTGATTGTGGCTGCACATCAACATGACAGCAGCAGTTTAACTTAACTCCCAACCTGACCCTAAGCTCACTGATGTTGGGAAGTGCAAGGCCATCTCCAGTACATCAAATGGAAGTTAGCATCAATATCGATATTCTGGAATGAATTATGTGCATTATTCCAAAAGCAAGTAGTTTTAATTGCTGACATTTAAATTCTGCAGACCAAAAGTATAAAAAGAAGCTAATGGTGTATTTTTAATTTCTGATTAACAAGTCTAAATGCCCAATTTTGTCCTCATTCTCCACTGCGGATCAGCCTGTTTAGTTTGAAACTTACAGGGAAGATTTCCTCTCTCTGCTATCTGTAATGCAATCATAAACCAGTGCTTGACAAACGTGTTTATGACTTTGTTACATGCAGCAAACAGAAGAAATCTTCCTGAATTGTTTAGGTCTAAGTTTATGACCTGATAGACCATACAACAGATGCATCCTTTAGGTTCTGAACTCAATATGCACCTTGGAAGCATTAATAAGGTAATTAGGTTAACAACATTTCACCAAGTACATTTAATTCTTCTATTTATTTCTATACACATCTATCTTTTTCCTTCTAGCTTTTTATTACAACAGTAAATACACTTTAAAAAGTACTTTATTTGTTGTAAAGTGCTTGGGGCCTGCTGAGGTCATAAAAATCTTTCTTTCTTCAAGTTCATTAAAAGAATGTTCATGTACAATAAATACAGCTCCTGTCCATGAAGTTGGAAAAGTAAGGAATCAGTTCTGTAATTTTATAGATTTATAACTTAACCCAAGGCATTTGGTTCCCATAAATTATGTAGACATCAATGCCATTTCAGAAGTATTGGCGCGAAACAGAATATAATTAGAACAAAAACTTAATGGGCAGCTCATCTCCTAATCAGTCTAAGGCCCATGTTTTCACTCGCGGGTCAGGAGCACATGGTTGTGACAATTTTAGGCTCCGCAAACCCAACCCAGGAGAAAGTGCCCCCGAAGGTCAGATTTTCGGTCCAGGAGGGCAGGTGAAAATGGGAATGGACCCCCAAAGAGTTGAGGATGCCAAGTGTGGAGATGGGCTGAGTGGAAGGTTTTAATTTAAAAAATTAACACAAAACATCCCTCCAGCTCTCACCTCCCCACACACTCCCTGTGCCAACCCATGTGAACTCATGCCCCCAATCCACCCACCCCCATAGTGCCACACACCATCCAGGCCAGCCTATGCCCCTGCCTACCCCTCATGGTTCTTTATAGCCTCTATGCCAACCCATGTTCCCTCAACCACCATCCTTTGCCCTTACACCTACCATGCCAACTCATCCAATATCCACTATGGGCAGACCTCAGGACCCATGCTGAGATGAGATAAAATAGCTCTGAAGTGTCTACTGAAGAATTCACTATCTCAAAAGAAATCACACTCATTGATAACAACCCATTCACTATATTTAACTTATTTTACTCCCTTATAAAAACAAGCATTGGAATCCAGAGAGTCTATACCCTTTTGGAGCTATCAGACTGTGAACTGCACCCACTGTGATAATGGAAGATTGTGAAATCAATCATGCAACACTAATCCAGTAATGATAACCCTCAGGCTTATATCAGAGAGTGAAAAGGCAAGCATTATTTTTGTTAAACTCTGAAGCTCTTCATCTTAATGAAAATTCAGGCCTTAGACTCAGTGGAATTGACAGGTAAATGCTGATGCTAGTGCTTTCATCATAATTCCTGGGAGACGTTAAAATAGAACATCAGTCTGTCACTTGCAAGATGCTAGCTCTAGCAGAGTAGAAGATAACTAAAACCAGTATCATGCAAGTCGATGCAATGACCAAGTACGCCACCCGTCCACAGCCCATATTACCTTGTTTGTAACTGAAAGAAAATATACTTATGATTAACAAATTGATATCATGGCAAATAACATTCATCATCCAACCAAAAAGCAATGCTAAATATGATCAATCATAATAACGTTGACATAATAAACATCCTTCTAAATCATTCATTGCACTACAGCATATTTTATACCCTCCCTTAAATGAACTTGAAAAGAAAATTCAGAAGTTTTCAATGCAGTTTAGTGCACTAGGCTTGAATAGCCAATCTTACCAAAATGAAGTTAGTTTCTTTTTCACGCTATGTTGATAAATCATTTCAGACTCGAGTGTTGACAATGGCCTCAGCTACTACCTCCATGTGGGAATGTTAATGACTGCAGGCCGCCTGGAAGCAGAGGCCACTTCAGTTCAACTTGTAAAGCTCAACAAATTTTGAAGCTTTAACTGTGCTGCTGACATTCTTTTCCTGACTCTCACGAGTCATGGAACACACTCCTATTGCTCAGCATGGGCCAGAACCTGAAGCATTGATTAACTGTTCTACAGAGAAATGCAATGTCAACCAATTTATAACCACAGATACAAATGGATTTCAACTAGTTAAGAAATTTACACTACCGATCACACAAACATTCTAACAAAAGGATGATGGAAGAGGGGTTACAGGAATTTAACTTAGCGAGCATGTAGCGGAACAGCATTGGATACGGTACAAAAGCTGTACATAAAAATAAAACATTATTTCATATCACAATAATCTGCTGTCAAGAAACCAGTTATATAGGAACTGAAAATACGTTGAACCAAATGCGACTTTGCACATTGATAAGGTTAATGGGTTTGAGTCTCATGTTAATTTGTTCAAGTCCTGAAGCAGGGCTTGGTCCCTCAACCTTCTGACTCAAGAGGGGACAGTGCTGCTAATTGAACCAAACTGACACAGATAAACATCACACAGTGTAAATGCAACTGAAATCCAGGGCCAGAGCCAGATCTGACACTGGAACAAAGTGGAGTGAGATGATGGAATAAAAAAAGTGACATTATCCCCAAAAAACTATTCACAATATAACTATTTCTCTTAGCAAATCCACATAAATTACACAAATATGCTGTATAAACAGAATATTGAATATATATGAAGACTACATATTTAGTTTATGCATTCTACTCCAACCATTAAAGTAGTATTGTATTCAACTTCATAACCAATAAAAGGGCAATAAGTACCACCGCTTTACACACATACACACAAAACCCTTATCATGAGACAATCAAATGTTTCAGTAAGGCTCACTTGTGGAGATTATAAACCATGAGATGTGCCTATGTCACTTTAGAAATTCCCCATAATTCCCTGTAGAATAGTTAAACAATCCCATTGTGCTTTCCTGCACATCATGTGGTTACTCTGTAATGATGATATCACATGGTCTGAAATTCAGTTAAAAGAATTCTAGCTTTCATTTCAAGAGGCATGGAAGACAAAGCCCAAGTAGCAATGACTTGTCTATATAGAACCTTAATAAGATCTTAGTGCAGGATTGGGTTCCATGCTCTAGAAAGCAGGTACAGCAAGCAATTAGAAAGGCAAATGGCATGTCAGCTTGTATTGCAAGGGGATTGGATAACATGGATAAGGAAGTCTTGCTACAATTGTATAGCGTTTTGGTCCGATCCCAGCTGGAATACTGCAGCTTTGGTCTCCATATTTATATACTTGCATTGCAGACAGGACAGCTAAATTTCACTAGACTGGCTCCTAGAATTAGAGGATTGTTCTGATGAGAGGCTGATAAACTGGTTATATTCTCAGGAGCTTGGCAGAATGAGAGGTGATTTCATTGAAACATACAAAATTCTGAAGGGGAATGACGGGGTAAACACAGAGGCTGTTTCCTCTGGCTGGGGGATCTGGAAGGCATGGGCACAGTCAAAGGATAAAGGGCCTATCATTTAGGACTGAGGAGAAATTTCTTCACTGAGGGGATTGTGAATCTTTAGAATTTTCTACCACAGAGGGTTGTGGATATGCCATCACTGAATACATTAAGGCTGAGAGAGATTTTTGGTCTCTCAGGGAACGAAGAGGTACTAGGAGCGGGCAGAATGGAATTGAGGCAGATCAGCCATGATCATATTGCATTGCAGAGCAGGCTCAAGGGGCCATATGGTCTACTCCTGCTCCTATTTCTTGTGGTCTTAACACTCAACATTAGTTTAAATAAGTATATGATAAGAAGGGTTGAAAGAACATAGCAACAGGGTGGGCAAATGTAATAAGAACTACTTACTTGCATGGAGGGTAAATACCAGTTGGGCTGACTGACCTGATTCTGTGTTGCAACTTCTACGTATTTCTAAGACATTTACTATTTTTCTTTTCTACTTTTCTCCCCACTTTGCTTGAAGGAATTTTAGGATCATTAGACACTTAAAAAATCATGGCTTAGATCATCTTGGTTCTAAAATATTTGTATATCTACATAAATATTTTTATTAAGAGAGACAGAAATAAATATATTCAGTGTTCACGATGCTACAATAAACTGTTGCTCTTTTTCAGTAGAGTTTGAACGACCGATAGCAGGATATACTGGACTATACTGGCTGCAGCAATGGTTTAAATCAATTCTTCATGTTACATGGTAACTGATTAGTCCAAATAATAATAAAAAATAGAAAATGCTGGAAATATTCAGGTAGCCTGGCAGCATTTGTGGAGAGGGAAGCAGTGTTAACATTTCAGATTGATGACCTTTCATCAGAACTGGAAAATATTACAGATGTGACAGGTTTAAAACAACGCCAGAGGCAGGGAACGTGGGTGGGAGGAAAGGAACAAAAGGGAAGGTCTATGAAAGGATAGAAGACACAAGAGATTAAATGCCAAAAGAGATGACGGTGCAAGACAAAAATAGGTGGTAATGTCAAGTTAAGAAAAAAAACAAAAGCGTCTAGAGGAGGTGTTAATGGAAAAATGCAGAATTGTTATCAAGAGTGTCATCCAAAAACAAGAAGCAGAGGTTATGATCTGAAATTGCTGAACTCAATGTTGAGTCTGGGAAGGTCGTAAAGTGCCTAATCGAATGTTGAGGTACTGAAGCTCAAGCTTATGTTCAGCTTCATTGGAACAGTGTAGGTGGCCAAGGACAGAGAGGTCGGAGTGGAGAACTAAAATGACAGAGGACAGTCCAATAATACTTGATACTTCATTATTCCCAATTAGGTTAAATGAGAATATTCCAAAGATTTGAAATACATTTATATTTTAAATTGTGTAGAGCTTGAAGTGTGAATAAATACCGAACTTGTAAAATCCTAGCAAAATCCCAGAGCACCCTCAAATGCTCAGAAACCTCCTCTTGTACATTCTTGTGAGATCTCATAACTTTCAGAATCCCTTGAATGTGGGTTCTGGGAATTCTTCCAAGCAGCATGTGGGAAACAGAGAAAAAAATCCACCTATCCTGTATTATTACAGGATTTACTGACTTTTACCCAACATTTCAAGACTTTACAAAACTAATGTGTTTTAAAAGTTCTGGAGTCTGAGGGATTTATTCACAATATTAGAATTCTCATGTGCTCCTAAAGCTGTGGAAATAAGAGTCAAGTTTCCACATGAAATGAAGTCAGCAGACGACTCATTCTCAATTCCCAGAGTTGAATAATCCATTGAAAATCATTTTAAAAATTCAAATGAAATCCTTTACACTACTGATATGACTAGGATACTTCAGAGATGCAATATGGCTCTCATTTCCACTTGAGAAGGGTTGTCTCTGGTCTGGAAATAAACAAATTATGCATGGGCCTCCATGAAGTAACATTTCCTCGCTATAATATTTCCACAAAATGTTTGCTCTACTGCACATCTATTGCAACTACTGAATTGCTCCTATCCAAATACAAAAATGGAACCTTTAGCCACCTAACATTAAAAAATACTATGAAATATACGTTCAAAAAGAAAGCAGAGTCTATTCACATTAACACCTTAGCCATTCATTTTTGTCAGCAAATATACTCCAAAAATTGATGGTTTTTGTTCACTGTGTCAGGAGAAAAAAATGTTTTTCAAGCTCCCTTTAATAAGAAAATATTTTAAAACATAATTCTACATGCTTTCCTGAGTTCCACATTGGTTTCTTTCTGCATGAAAAGTAAAATAAATCTGGTGACTATTTTAGTTTAGTAAAAGGGGGGCACATTTCACAGTCACCAATCTGTTTCTGAACCTCATTTGATATAAACTTCAGGTCTCATTAAATTTACAGAATGGTTAAAGTTAAAAATGGCTTTTTATAGAATAAAAGTACTTAGAGATAAACAATCAAGATCACAAACAGTAGCTCTTAACTTATGGCACATTCTCCTCAAAACATAGTCAATTACGATTGGCAAACAAGAATGGGGAAGAACTGCTTTTGTGTGTAACGGTGTATTGTAAATTGAAAAATAAGAAAGGTCCAAGAAATCCAAGTTCCAGAATGTAACTCAGTGTATTTGAGGCTCCATCTGTCATCACAAAACTTCTAGAGATTTTGTTTCCTGATTGTTTTACAAGTAAATCAGACAAAACCCATTTTTAATGTTTGTAAGTTTTACAATGAATAAAGCCTTGAAACCATTGACCGTCTTCAAAGATTTTTTAAAAATTGAACTACTCGTTTCATTATTAACTCAACACTACTTTTAACACAACACTATGAAGCAGCGCTTTGATTAAACTTTTGTTGCTTTTCTATTCTTACTGAGTTCTGTAAGTTATCATATACTTTAATTAAAAACATTGTCTACAGCTCAAAAGTATAGTAAACTATACTTAAACAATAAATCGTATGGACAATCGTTTTACCAATTATTACCCAAAAAACAATAACAGTTTATCATTACCCTCCTTTGCTCCACTATAAAACAGGGAACACTCTTAAAAGTTCCACATCTACACATTGCAACATTAGAGTAAAAAGGTCTCTGTTTTGTTTGTAATTATTGTTTAAAATGAAATTTGTTGCCAATTGGCATGAAATCTCTCACCTAACAATTATTTAACTAATCAATAAAGGCAAAAAGGTAGCTCCATAACTTTTCACATTTCATATACCCACAAATTTAAACTATAAAGTAATTTGACACTGCAATTTTACTGTATTACGTGAAATCCTAAGTGTAGTCTACAATTTGTTTTTAGCCATATTTATTATAACACAATTGTGCACCAATTTAAACACACCAGAGCATTAATTACCTACTAACCTGTGAGCAAATAAATAAATATACACTTTCATTAAACATGGCAATAACTCAACACTTAACAGCTTCTAATAGGTTGTTTTTAATAATACAAATTAAATCATTTAAAAGCATTCCATCACAAGTAGAATGAGCAACAGTTAAACTTCCAAAATACAACAAACATTGCTGGCGCATGTATTATGTAAAAAGTGCTGGGAGGGAGTCAAACTGTAATGCAAAACTAGGGGCTTCTGCTCACAAAATAAGTTGCTCAAGTTATACTTTTTGTAATTGGAAAGATAAGAAACCCCTTGCAAGATAAACAGCCATACAGCCCTGCAGTCATTCAAATGTGTATCTACTGTATCACTTTAGAATCCACAAAATTTGTGTGTGTGTCATCAAAGTGGTTACATGTCCATTTGTAGAACTTTTATAGAACTTTAGTAGAACTGGCCCCCATTACCCTCTGGAATTGCATTAAATGCTAACAGCCCACAATATTTAGCACACTATTTCTATGCAGTTCTAGTATTCATCTCATCAAGGAAAAAAAATATCAAAAAAGTTTAAGCTGTGATTAACAGTTCTTTTTATGCCACGATTTACACTGCTACTTTGAATTATATTTAAATAAACATGATCTTTCAGATGGACAAGGCTCCCATGTTTTTTGTGACACATAATGCAAAAATACAGGAAATAATCAAGTCGCTGTAGATGCTCAGTGATCTGTGTCCAAAGTATATGGAATGTGGCCGAAGTATATGGAATCTTTAGCAAGAACTGAAATCACAATTAACCCAATTTTAACCTGTGCTAAAAATAGTTTCTAAATTATTAATTCATCAAGACATTTCAATGACAGTTTATTTTCATACTACAGTATGAGCACATTTAAATCCAGGATCAGTACACAAACAGGTTTTTGAAATCATTTTGAGCTTTAACCAATGTCCCTAAGAATTTCTCAGATCTTAAAAATCGCTCCTAGTAAGTTTTGAAACAGGCTTAGGAAGTTGCACAATTGCCTCAAAATTTGCAGCAACAAATAAAACAGCTGCGTGGCCTGCAACACTTTCCTTCATCTCTCCTCCAGCACATTGACAAAACAGATCACATAAGTGAGAATTTGATTAAATCAAAGATAAAATTATTCACTGAACTATATAGCCAGCAAAATAAATCCAATAATTGTTTTTTGAAGCTTCTGTAACATAGGTTCCTCCTCCCATTCTCACCCAGAATATGTAGCATTGATTCTTTTCCTACATTGCAGCATGACTAAATTTCAAAAGTGCTTCACTGGCTGTAAAGTGCTTTCGGACATCCTGAGATTGTGAAAGGCATCATATAAATGCATGTTCTTTTTCTTTTACCCCTCAATTTTAGGTGGGCGAAAATGTATTTAAAAACAGAAAAAAGTCTTAAGAATGTTATTGTAGGCTTCATCTCAAAGAACGCACAAAAATTAAGCAAAAATGTCATAACAAAGGGATCATTTTTTGATAATTAAAGTATTAAGAACAGAATTAGTAATAAAGTAAACTATTTCTATGTAGAAAGCAGATAAAAATATATATTTTAACTGTAACACAACCCTTTACCCCCATGTACTCAAAAATGTAAAGTTATGTTGCTACAAAACTGAGTAGTTGTATAATCATAAGTCTTCAAAACACCAAGGAAAGACATCAGAATGTGGTACATATAATTGCATTTGTATATTTTTTTAAACAGATTTTGCACAATCCCTTCAATACACAGAACACATGTAATATGGAACAACAATACAGCAGGGGGCAGTAGCATTAGATTCTGCTGACAGCCTACACATGGTTTTTGCTTTTTATAGGCAACTGTGAGGGGGCTAGCACAGTGTAGCTCCCAAAACAATGAACTGCTCAGGAACCCAGCACGTTCAGTTGCAGTGTGAAATTACCTATTCCATGTAAAAAATAAACAAGTGTCTGAGCAGTACAGACATTTTATCCAAAACTTCTGCTCCCAACTCTACACATACAGACTCATTCGCTTCATGAAACTTATTGCTTTCACATTGTTTTCGACCAATGTACAAAAATTGATTGCATTCATTAAAGTGAAGAAAGTCAGTGCTTGAAAATGTAATACTTGTTTACAATTTGAAAATAATATTAGCATCAAGCAACAAATCCTAAGCTACCTCATAAAATCCAGGAAGCTCAAAAATAACCCCTGGAAAATAAAAACAAAATCACAATTTAAACCACTTGGAATTACTTAATTGCATTTTGTTGTACTCATTTAAAAATAATTATTATATTCCTTTAGATCCTGCTTACATTTCAGGCAAAGAGACAGATAGAGACAGAAGCAAAGAGAAAAGGAAAAGAGAAGGGAAGAGAAAAAAAGAACAGAAAAGTCATCATTTATTTTGTTTCGAAAGTCACCCATCCAAGGGGACAACTAAGCAGCTAGCAACCAAGTTTTTGTCAGGTGTTATTAAGTAGTCCAAAAGAATGTTCTCTGTTTCATACCTGTGTGGAACAGCACTATTTGCAGCCTCAAGAAAGTAGTATCTCAATACAGTGAGGCATGGAGGGAAAAAAGGAAGTCATAGATACAAACCTGTTGAAGCTTCTGCACTTCATTCCACTTTTATCAAAATTAAAATCAAGGTTCACTCTGGAGTTCATCTGCATGCACTGTGGGCAATTCTGCACAAACAGAAAAGCTTCAATATGGGAGAAAATAAACAAAATAGATCTGCACACTATCTTGTTAACATGTTTATTCGACACTTCTTAGAATACAGTACTCAAATAGCAATTTCAAATAGGGGCCATCCATAATTGTTATTTTCAACCTACAATATCCTTAAGGACAAGGAAATCAGAGATGGATCATTCTTTTAATATTAACAATTCTGAGCTATATTTGTGCAAGTATGTGTTGTGAAACAGACAAGTCAAATAATAGGTTTGTATTCCCATAAACAGATGGCAATAATAAATTGCTTAAGAGTCCTATTAACACTTAACAATCATTTCTGTCAAAATAAATTGTGGTAAGGTCCAAAAAGTGCTTTATTCCAAAAAAGCCCCAAAACACTCAAAATAATCAGTGTGAAGAAAGAATTTGAAGTTATTGGAAATATTGGTCCATTCTGGTATAGTTTCCAATGATTTCAAATGCAAAGTGATGTTGAGATATCCCTAATCACTAATCTTTTTATTCGCTGAAAAACTTTGCCATAGTTCCTTCGTCTGTGTCACGTCCTTAACACAGATTTCAAGATTTTTTTTTAATCCTTAAAACTTTGTTAACATAATCTAAGGATACAAAATGACAATGTTGCACACAAAAATGGTTGCCGGTAGACTCATCGTTATTTGAGTATGCAAGTGACTTCATCATCTTCAGTGGATCCTCTCGTGACTGACGAGCCCAATACAAGATTAACATGGACACCCATAGAACTTGCAGTTCATACTTAATTACAAGATTCGATTTGTTGAAAAATGGGGAATGCCAGTTCTAGTGAACTGTTGAAACACAAATCTTGCAGTAGCAATAAAAGGATTGGTTCTGATGAGTTTTGTTCATTCAGTTTGAAATAGGGATGGTCAGACTGTTGCATTCCCAGTCTCAAGGTAGTTTTTTATATTGAAGGGATGAAAAATAGTTAAAGTGAGTTCAGAAATCCATGACTTATTGAGAATCATACAGCAAAATTTTTTTTAAAATTAAGTTCTCTTTCAATATTCATTGCTTATTCCATATAATTTAAATACAAGCAGCAGCATCATTCAATATATAATTACTTTCCTTAATTTTATCGGTTTTCTTTAAAATATATTTTTAAGAATTGTGAGCACAATGCATCTAAACTCACTCCAGTGCAACTTGTAGATTAGGTACAATGTCCACTGTATCTATCTCTTCAGGTTCAACTCACTTCAGGCTGGGTGTGGGGAAGTGAGCAGCGTGCAGGTTAAGATTCCTCAGTTTACCCACTTACAAGCAGTAGCTCTGGCAAACGAATAATGATGGTTTTCCCATTTAGTTTTCATCAATAAACAAAGGAAAAGAAAGTTGGAACATCAAATAAAAACAGAAATTACTGAAATACAAAGCCAGACCGGTCTGTCATCAGCTGTAACGAGAAGAGGCAAACTAACATTTCATCATTCTTTTGATGAACATGTCTTTTCCCTTCACATGTGCTGAATGGCCTGCATATTGTCAAGCATGTTTTGATTACATTTATTTTTGAAAAAGTTTTCAAACTCTATTGCAAGAAAAACTTTAAAATTTGAAAATATGAATTAATTCAGAAGGAAACAAACTGCTGGAAAAAGCAGCTCAGTCAGCAACTGAGGGAGAAAGAACTAATGAACATTTCAGTCATGACTTATTGGAATGAATTTTGTAGTGAATTTTGTGGAAGTTTCCCACCTGAAATGTTAACCTGTTTATTTTACTCTAACTGAGCAGTCCATTGCTAACACTTTCTGGTCATACTTAACAAGTCTCTGGCAATTCCTACATAGCTGCAGTACCAGAGTTTCACTGTGAAAGCAAAAGTGTGTGGCTTGCAGTCTTCCACAATTAAGCTCCTCGTGGCACCAGGGTGAATGGTTAAGGAGCTATTCATTAAAAGTACATCTTTTATTATTACTGCCAAAATCTCCAGCAGTATATGTCCATCAATAATCACTTAGTTACAGACAGTGATTACTATTCTTTTCAAACAATTATGCATGAGCTCAGCTGCAGATATCTACTGCCATAAAGCTTAAAATTGAATTAGCTATTTGTTAGAATAAAGTAGCTAACATCTACATTGTAGCTCTTATAATGAGCATGCAACAAGATCTATTGTAGTACAAGTCCCATCTATAAAACCAATGTGATAGGAACTCCTCATATTTTAAAAGATCATCATATATTTATAATCATGAATAAATAGTGTACAAACACTTCAAGTGGCAAATCAGTGCAGGTTATTTAAGAACATAAGAAGTAGGAGCAGGAGTACGCTGTGTGGTCCTTTGAACCTGCTTCTCCATCCAATACTAACACGACTAATCTTCAGTTTCAAGTCCACCTTCCCCTCCGCACCCCATATCCCTCGATTCCCTGAGGGACCAAAAGTCTGTTTATCCCGCCCTTAGATATATTCAACAATGGAGCATCCACAACCCTTTGGGGTGGAGAACGCTCTGAATGAAGAAATTTCTCATCTCAATCCTAAATGATTGCCCCCTTACCCTGAAATTGTGTCCCTACATTTTTGATTCCCCAGCCAGAGGAACTGACTTTTCAGTGACTACCCTGTCAAGCACCTTCTGAGTCTTATATGTTTCAATGAGTTCACCGCTCATTCTTCTAACCTCTAGAGAATATAGATCTAATTTACTCAGCCTCTCAACAAAGATAACTTTCTCATCCCAGGGACTACTCTATTAAGCCTTCATTATATCGTATCCAAGGCAAGTATATCCTTCCTTAAATGTGGAGGACAAAACTACACACTATGTACCAGACACCGCGTCACCAAATGTACAATTATAGCAAGACTTCTTTATCCTTGTACTCCCATCCCCTTGCCATACAGGCTAACATGCCATTTGCCTCCCTAATTGCTCACTGTACCTGCATGCAAACTTTCTCTGCTCCTTGTACGATTACACCAAAGTCCCTCTGAATGTCAGTATTTACTGCAGAAATTTCACACCTGTTAAAAAAAGATTCTGCTTTTCTATTCTTACGACCAAAGTGAACAACCTCACACTTCCACACATGATACGCCATCTGCCCCTTGCTGCCCACCCATTCAACCTGACTACATCTCTCTGCAGCCTCTTTGCGTTCTTCTCACAGATTACATTCCTACCTAGCTTAGTATCCTCAGCAAACTTAGATACATTACTCTCTGTCTTTTCATCTAAGTCATTAATATAGATTATAACTAGCAAAGGCCCCCAGCACAGATCCTAGCAGCACTCTAACTGCAGCCAGCCAACTTGAAAATGCCTCGCTTATCCCTACTCTCTCCTTCCTGTCTGTTACCCAATCCTCTATCAATGCTAATATATTATCCCCAACTCCATGCGCCCTTATCTTGTGATTTAACCTTCTCTGTGGTACCTTATCGAATGCCTTTTGGAAATCCAATTATCTTATATTTACTGGTTCCCCTTTAACTACCCTACTAGTTGCATCATCAAACAGCTCTAATAAATTTGTCAAACACAATTTTCCTTTTGTAAAACCATGCTGAGTTGATTTGGTTTAAATATTACACTAGAGCTATTCTCAATCGGTTTATAAAATAGTTTATTAGTTATTCACATCTTCAAAATATTAAACATTTTGATTAACTTGATAAAGCAAACAGCCACTTGTTTAAAAAGCCTGCCAAATTTGCCTTGGGTTTAAAGACATCCACACCATACTGCAGCCTCAGTAAGGTTTGAAAGCACAGTTAAGAGGCAGAAGATAGGATTCTTCATAGCCAAAAAAGTTGATTACAGAACTCATAGTCAGTCAAAAACCACTTACTTCCAGCCTCGATAAAACTCTCTCAATAAGTAGGAGCGTGGTACTTGGAAGGTTTAACTAGAGAGCATTATTTTACTATGGCACCTGTTCTTATCAAGATGATTTAATAATGGCATTTATAGACAATTACCTTTCCCAGACTCTTCCACTCTCAGTTACAGCAAAATCAGTTAATGGATCATAATTTTACAGTGCAGGAGGACACTTCACGAAGGCCAGTATGCTTTTATCGTTCTAAATTTAAACTACATACAAATAAAAACAATTCTTCTAAAATATTGACAGTGAATGTATTACAATTGTGGCAACTTCTAGGATATTCACAAGAACAGCTCAGGATGGCTCACATGCTAAATTCTTCTCTTTCTCACTAAAATCCACACAATGACTCTCATGGAGGCAACAAAGCTGGTATGAAGAATTTAATACATGGATAATTATAGGTATAAACCATGCCCTACTGCTTTGCAACAGTTTTCAAGTATATATTGAAGAGTTTCATTTACACAGCACCAGATGTATCTGCAATGACAGAGTATATATTATTCGGTAATGGAGAGTACGTGCTGTGAGATGGTAGGGTAATGAAGTTGCACTTGTAATATTAATAACCCAAAGCCACCTTTTGTAATATAAGGAATTAGTTATGTAAACTGGACACTGTTGGGATAAGAGGTGATGCCCTACAATAAATTTCTGGAAAATATTTAATTAATGCCAAAGATCAGACATGCATTAGCTTAGTGTTTAATTAAAGACAATCTGTAAGTTATGTTTTCAAATACATCAAGAGTCGCATCCTTAGATATTTTAAATGAAGAGATTTTATGATGCCATTTACAATTAACTTCGACTTAAAAACATTTTTCCCCCAACAAACAATCCCAGGTGACAAGCTTTGAAGAATCATAAAACAGAGGTTTATCAGATTTGAGTAAGTCAGAAGTACCTGAATGTTGAGAAAACAACTGGATTATGCAATGAGTCATCACAAATTTTCATTCATCGTATGCCCAAATACAACTCAAACTAAGCAGCTGAAGCGTTCCCTCTCTCCTGGCTATGCGAACCATTTGGCCATCTCAACCTCATTCCTCATGCTGCCATGTGGCATTGCATTGTGGAAAGATTTCAGTCTCACACTTTTGCTTTCACAGTGAAACATCAAGCACTGCCACAAATCTACGGTACAATCTCTTAGAAAAGCCGGAAAAGAGCTAGTGAGATAAATGGAAATAAGGCATTGAGAATGTCTTAACAATATGCCTGAAGCCAAAGGAAAGAAGTGTTATTCGGATTTTAGCTGCACCATAGCTCTCACAAAATTATGGAAGGGTGAAAAACTGATGTCCAAACCATGAAGTGTTCCATTCCACAGGGAAGCAGTACTCTGATGAGCAGAAAAGGAAGAACAATATAAAACTGTACTGAAATAATACATACAGCATGTCATATTTAATAAGTTACCATTACTTCATTGTCTCTTTCATTCTTGCTAAATTCTGTGCCTCATAAAGGTGCAAAAATCAAAGCATTATTTGACCCAAGCGTGTCATCAAGGAGTCAATTTTCTCCAGCAGCTTAAATAGACTGCCTCTGCTCACATGGTCAAATGCCTTGGTGAGATTGATAAAGGCAATATATAGTGGTCTCCTTTGACACAGCATTTCTCTTACAGCTGCTGGACAGTGGGGGAGCTTAGCAAAGCTATTGACTTGCTTGCCATAGGCAAACCTTCAGGTGCTGATGTTATACTGCCTGAACTCATCGAGCATGGGAGGCCGGTACACCTGCAGCATCTGCATGAACTTCTGTGTCGCTGCAGGAGGGAGGGGCAGTGAATATGCGTGATGCAAAGATTGTGAGCCTGTACAAGAACAAGGGTGACCACAACGATTGCAGCAACTATCGAGCCATCTCCCTGCCGAGCATTGTAAGAAAAGAATTTGCCCGTGTTGCCCTTGTCGGACTGCAGATCTTGACTGAACGCATCTATCCCAAATCTCAGTGTGGTTTCAGAACTGTAAGACTTACAATTGATATGATCTTCTCAGTCTGGCAGCTTCAAGAGAAATGCTGTGAGCGAACTAGCTGCCCGCCAGAGCTGCACAACGTGATCTCTTCTTTACATGATAACATGATGGGCAAGGTCAGTTATGACAAGGCAATACCTTTGAGGTCCGCAGTGGAGTCAAACAGGGTTGTGTTCTGGCACCAACACTCTTCAGCATTTTCTTCTCTTTGCTGCTGCCATATTCCCTTTATCTACACAGGGGGTCTACTTACATACCAGAACTGACAGAAAGCTGTTCAACCTTGCTCGCCTGAGGTTCAAGGCAAAGGTGAGCCAAGATCTCATCAGAGTGTTGCTCTATGCTGGCGATGCTGCACTAAACATTCCATACAGAGGAACACCTTCAATGATAAATAGAAGGACTTTCTCACACCTGTAAAGAGTTTGGTTTGGCTATAAGCATCAAGGCAGCAAATGTCATGGTCCAGGATGTTGCCCATCAGCAATGACAATGTGACACTGGAGGGTGTCGATAGCTTCACATATCTAGGCTCCACAATCACCAGCAATCTGTCACTTGATGCTGAATTCAACACATGCATCATAAAAACTGCAGCTTTTACATCCAAGCTGAAAGAGAGTGTGGAACAACAGCAATGTGACTGAGAACGCCAAACAGAGAATCTACCAAGCATGTGTCCTCAGCACACTCCTCTACCGTGGTGGGACCTGGACAACCTATGGTAGGCAGGAGAAAAGGCTAAACAGCTTCCATCTTCGCTATCTCAGACATATCTTTGACATCTTTTGGCAGGACAAGGTCACCAACTCAGAGGTCCTGAAATGTGCTAATTCCATCAGAATACAGACATTGCTAAGCCAACAATGTTTGCACTGGCTCGGCCATGTTCATCAGATAGATGATGGCCATATACCCAAAGACCTTCTATACAGTGAAGTGGTCACTGGGCCACAACCTCCTGGGTGCCCACACCTCCACTACAAGCATACCTCCAAGTGAGATATGAAGATGCCAGACATTGACAGTGAACGCTGCGAGACAGTTGCTGATGGCCGTAACTCTGGAGGCTGACTGATTGGAAGAGGTGAAATTAAAAGCTCAGCTGGCTGAGAAGAGTGCCCAGAGGAAAAAATCAGTAAATTGTGCACCTTCTCACCCACTGTCTTCCTCTGCAGCAGAGACTTCCATGCCAAAGTGGGGCTCCTGAGTCATATCATGTAATGCCTAACACAGAGCTGACCACCACTGCGCAAACCGTTGTCCTGCAAGGTGAAAGGCTGCCAACATTGACATTAAGGAGGCCTAGCAAAATTGAAGTCAATGGGAATCAGGGGAAACTGGTTGGTAATACCAAGCACAAAAGATGGCTGTGGTTATTGGAGGCCAATCATCTCAATGCAAGGACATCATTGCAGGAGTTCCTCAGGGTAGTGTCCTAAGCCCAGCCACCTTCAGCTGCTTTATCAATGATCTTCTTTCCATAAAGCTCAAAACTGGGGATGTTTGCTGATACTAAAGCAGTATGTACCCACATGCAGCAAGACCTGGACAACATTCAGGCTTGGACTGATATGTGGCAAGTAACATTTGCGCCACACAAGTGCCAGGCAATGATCATCTCCAACAAGAGAGAATTCTTCCATCTCCCCTTGACATTCAATGGCATTATCATCACTGAATCCCCCAGAATCAATATCCTGGAGTTTACCATCGACCAGAAAGGTAACTGGACTCGCTATATAAATACCATAGCCAAAAGGACAGGTCAGAGGCTGGGAATTCTGCAGCTAATAATTCAGCTCTCTACTCCCCAAAGCCTGTCCACAATCTACAAGGCAAAGTCAGAAGTGTGATGGAATATTCTCCACTCGCCTGAATGAGTGCAGCTCCAACAATACTCAAGAAGCTTGACACCATCCAGGAAACAGCAGCCCACTTAATCGGCACCTCATCCACCACTTTAAACATTCACTGAATATGGCAGCCACGTGTACCATAGTAAAGATGCACTGCAGCAACTTCTCAAGGCTCCTTCAATAGCACCTTCCAAACCCACAATCTCTATCACCTAGGGGGACAAGGGCAGCTGACGCATGGAAACACCACCACCTGCAAGTTCTTCTCCAAGTCATACACCATCTGACTTGGAAATATATCGCTGATCCTTCATCATCAATGGATCAGAAACCTGGAACTCCCTTACTACACCAGATGGACTGCAGTGGTACAATGTGGCAGCTCACCACCACCTTCTCACAGGCTATTAGGGATGAAAAAATTCTGGTCTTGCCACTAACAAATAAATCTAAAAGAGAGGGCATACATTATAAAAGAAAGACTTGCATTGATACGATGCCTTCCACAACCTCAGGATGTCCCAAAGTAATTTACAGCAAATAAACCATTTTTTGAAATACTGTTACACTGTAAGATGATGACAGCCAATTTGCACAAAGCAAGATAACAATGATCAGATCATTTATTTTTTAATTTTGTTAAATGACGGATAAATATTGCCCAAAACACTGGGGAGACCTCCCCACTTTTCCACTTGAAATCAAGCCATGCAAGTTTGGTACTCCCACCTGGGAGTACAGATGATTCAGTTCACTACTCCCCAAAGCCTGTCCACCATCTACAAGGCAAAGTCAGGAGTGTGATGGAATATTCTCCACTCACCTGAATGGGTGCACCTCCAACAACACTCAAGAAGCTTGACACCATTCAGGAAACAGCAGCCCACTTGATCGGCACCTCATCCACCACTTTAAACATTCACTGAATATGGCAGCCATGCGTACCATAGATTAATGTCTCACCTAAAAGGCAGCACTCCCCGAGTAGTGCACTGGAGTGCCAGCCTAGATTTTTGTGCTCAGGTTGCTGGACTGGGTCTTGGCCCCATCTCTTTCTGACTCTGCTGCCAACTGAGCCATGGCTGACAGCTAATAAAGAATGAATGTCTAACCTGGGTTTAAAATAGAATCCTAAGGTTGAATTACTAACCTTTGAGCTTTGCCCTGTTAATTCAGGGCATTTGCAGAATCTTTCTCTTGAATTAATTTCTTATAATTCAATTACCAATAACCTACCACTCTTTACACCCTAAAACAGGAATATAACACGTTACATATATAACTTTAGGCTCTTATTGGGCGATTTCTGATAAATGAGTATTGCAACAATATTTTGAAATCATTCGAGTATCCAGATACATTAAGAAATATCATTAAAATGGTAATCTTCTTGCTTACTGTGTATTCAATGCCTTCCAAATATTTGCTTAAATTGCAAAATGTTGACAACGCAATTAAGAAAATCAGCCAAAAATATAATTGTGGTGCATATCATTATGGAAACAATGCTTTGTTGTAGATTAGAATGCTAACAACTTTGTCAAATTTATTTATCTGTGCCCTGTAAATACCAGAAAGTGGAAAACATTAGGTTTGATTTTTAAAAAGATTAAATTTAGCACCGTTTAATACCTTCCAGACTTAATGGGCAGGAATTTCCCCTCATAGGCGGACTGGGAGCCGTCATGCAACAGACCACCACCCGCGATCACACTGGAATTGGCCAGCCAGTGTGAAACACGTGCTGAAACGCTCAGCGTGCCTGGGGAGGAGGAGCAGTGTGAAAGTTAGCGCAGGCACAGGGGAGCACGCAGTGAAAGCTCCCTGAAGGCAGAGAGCTGCCTCAGGGAGCTGAAGGATTTTAAATCAATCAATAAAGTTTTTTAAAATCCTGAAAAACTGCCCACACAGCAGACTCAATCACCCTATCATGTGGATAACAAAAATGTTGCACAAACATTTTTATTTTATTTTTAATTAACATTGGAAAGCTCATCCCGCTCATGGGTGAGGCTTCTTCAAAAATTCAAAGGCCACTTGGCCTATTCGCCTGCCCGCCAACCATAATTGTCGGTGGGCGCGCGCTGACCGAAATATCACGCGAGTGCGCGATGACATCAGGACAGTCACCCAATGTCATTGCACACTATTTTACATTCATGCGTGTCGGGCGTGCACCTGTATTGAAAATCCCGCCCAATGTCTTGACAAAATCAGGGATGCCACTGCACATCCAGTACACCAATAAATGCCCAGTTAAATTAAAATTACAAACCACTACAAACTTAGATTTCTGAAACATTGTGCAAAATTATCACTTAAATTTTACAAACTGAAATAAGCATTCTTCATTCTCTGAAGTTCTATTCAATTGTTTGCACTACATCAACAGTCCCAGCAGTCATTTGGGTGATGAGGAAATGGCACATTTGGGGCATTTGATTTTGGGGAAATGAAACTCTAGTCACATTCAGCCTTTAACAGGAATGTCTAACCTGGTATATTTTAACATGCAACAGCTGCAGATGCAATTCTTACTGTCTATTACCAACAAGAGTACAATGAAAAATAAGCTTAATATTTGAACGGGAATTTTTACCGTACCATGCTTGATAAACGTTTCCCAAGCTTCTTTTCCATGAACAAACTGGTCACCTCAAATCAAATCTCTATAATATACCTTATTTACTTTACATTACATTACATACAGTTTTTCACCGACCCAGCTAGCTGACCAAACAACATTACCACCCTGGCATTCAACAAAATGGCTGGTCTGAGGCTAAAACTTACATAGGGATCTGTTCTGTATTGAAAAGGTCATAACTTTCGAAATGGTTTTAAGAGTTTTAGATTGGAAACACAGGATAATGCTGATCTTACAATTTGTAGCGTATGTAAAGATGTGCAAGGGTCACATCTGTGCAATACAATAATGTACTCATGATTGAGACGAAGGCACCTTGAAATCAGCTTATGGGGTATTCCAAATTCATTCCCTGCAAACTAATCTTCTGGAAGAACAGTTAAACCAGTTCAATGAACATAGTCTGTACTTTGTAATAAACAGCAGTTTCAAGAAAAGCAACCATTTGCACTAGACACATGGACACCGCATAATTATCAACTCCGATATATATAGCTGAAACATTTTCATTCACTCTGCTACCCTTGCACATCTTCTCATGGCGAATTACAAAAAGTTACCCTCTTCTATTTTAATTTTTTAACTATTATTTAAATAAAATCATGTATAAGATATATCAACTTTGAAAAATATGAGGTCAACCCTTAACATTGCCCATAGAAAGGTATTGCTCTGAACCTCTGAAGAGCCCAGTTTGAAACCAGTCCGGTAAATGATCTCTTCTCTCACCAACATAGAACAAAAAGCTCAGTATTAGACAGAACCACCCCAAATCTCAAACAATTTCACAAGTTGACAAAGAATGTATATCTGCTCATTTTCCACTGTACATTATTTTCAAGCACGTGGTTATAAACTAACACACACACGAGCTTTCGGAAAGCGAGAGTACACCCAGAGCTGTTGAACAATTGAACTGGACTAGGCTCAGTTTACAGTCAACGCTGATCTGTACATGTCACTGCTCCTTCACCCAAATGAATAATGTAATCTAACATTTCTACAATGCTCTTTTATTATACTTCAATTGTACTTTTTTTTCTAAAAAAAAAATCAATTTTTATATTTCTTGGTGCAACTGTGAAAGTTCCCACTATTAACAGAAAATCTACCAGTAAGTTTTAGACATTGCTTTCTTAACCATGTTAAAAAATAGTAACCTATATAACAAATTATAGACCATTGAAACAGGTTTTCTAACTAATTCTTTTACTGAATACAAAATATTTAAAACAACTGTGGATTGTGTTAAGCAGACACACAAGTAGGTTAATGGTGACTTAATCATTAGAATTCGATCAATACAATCATGGAATGACACAGCACAGGAGGACATTTGCCCCTTTGGTATAACCATCCAAATAATCCCTTATTAATTCTGTAACATATTATTATAAGATTATGGTTAAAGAGAAGCTCTTGAGTTTTTCCTAAATTATTCAGAGTAGTCTGTATTTCTTATGTAAAGATCCCTACCACTAACAAATGAAGAAAAAAAAAACAAACAATGGAAGGAAATAAATGTAATGAAAGTAAAGTACTGTATAAAAGTCATTAAAATGGATTCTAAGCCGAAACTAGAATAATTTTGGTTTCATACACAGAAGGCATTGCACTGTGCATTGAAAAGAAACAATCCAATGGAAGCCATTAACACATCGCAATCAGACATGTCATCAGATGCAACATACAAATTATTAACTTGCATATCATGTACAAGATCTTACTTGAATCCGGAAACAAACTGAGTTCCATCAATCTACAGAAATTAATATCATGAATTTTTTGAGTATTTAACACTGGTGGTAAGTAGAATTGGAGATGATTAAAATCATTGATTGCTTTGCCCTAACTCCCCTCTGTTCTCCACTCTATTATGTCTGCTGAAACAAACTAAAGGCACTATGGATACAATGAAGACTCCGCCTTTGGGTACAAATTATTGACAAGTTAGTTTCTTCCATTTTTTTCATGTCCAATATTGTTTCACTGTTCACCTCTTTATTCTTCGGGTAGAAAAAATTCTTCAGGGTAGTTAAGATTTGGATTTTTTTTTGCAACAAATCATTGTTGAAGCAGAGTCCATAACTTTTTTTAAAAAATGGAATCAGGTAGTTGCTTGAAAAAAAAGCAAGGAGGTGATCTTAGGCAAGGTAGCTCAAGTAGAGAAAAACACCAGCTGAATAGGTCTGCTTCTGTTCTGAATAGATTTTCGATTTGCATCTTGATTTGTGAATCTTTCCTATTCTCTCTCCCAGCTGCTAGTTTCACAAGCCTACTTGTACATATAACAAGCAGGGTTGGAAGAAGCAAAGAACCAGAGTGAGTGTACCTGTGAACCTGGAGTCATGACACTGCAGGAAACAATAAGATACTGAGACACAGGAGTTCCGATTTTAACTCTGTGTAAGTAAATGGCTTTTGATTAGTTAATCTCACCCAGAGCCTCAGCAGAGTACAGAATCCTGTGTAATGAAAGGCAGGGCAGAGAGCTAACCATAATCAAGAAAGTTCTGAATAAAACAGAAAAGAGCCATAGCAATTAAACAAAATACAGAAACAAAAGCAGCGAAAGGATAAACTTGGGAGAGCCAGAACGATTTTTTTTTGCTCACTCTTAGGCCCTATAGCCGAGGATGATCCAAACTTGCAACAAATCTTTCCATTTAATAATAGGTGCATGTTTGAAAACATTTTCTTTCCTACCTAGCATAAACTTCCATTTTCCAAATGAGATAAAGTTTGCTTGTTTTGTGTCATCATTTAATTCTCATCTAAAAGATTGGGGTTAGTTACTGGATAATGAAAGAACTTGCCTTTAATAGCACCTTTCAAAAGCTCAAAACTTCCTAAAGCTCTTTACAGCCAATGAAGTACTTTTGAAGTGTAGTCCCTGTTTAATGTAGGAAACATGGCAGCCAATTTACACACAGCAAGGTCCTACAAACAGCAGTTAGATAATGGCCAGATAATATGGTTCAGTAATGTTGCTTGTGGGATAGATATTAGCCAGACTTTGGGGAAAACCACCTGTTTTTCTGCAAATTGTTCCCTCGAATCTTTTACAAAAATTAAAATGGTCCTTGGCTTAACGTCTCATCCAAGATATGGCTCCTCTGACTGTACAGTACACCCTCAATAATCACTGAAGTGTCAGCCTCGATTAGGAAGGGTTACCACACCTGATCAGCATAAAGTAGCTTCTTTGTCAAGAGCAGGAATGGACACAACTGTGATCCTCCTGAAGCTAAAAAGCATGCTGACACACACACACACACGATGCTGAAGCGTGAGGTTCGGGTGCTACCCAGTGCCCATGGATCCATATCTCAGCAAGGTATCAAGACTTACTTATTATCATAGTATTGCTGGCAAAGCTGGCATTTATTGTTTATTGCCTTTGAGAAGGTGGCAGTAGCTCTTCTTTCTGCCATGATAGGGAGCTCCAGTATATTGATCCAGCGACAACGAAGGAATGGCAATATATGCCCAAAATAGGATGGTGTGTAACTCGAGGGAAACTTGGAGGTGGTGATTTATCCACGTAACTGCTCCTCTGGTCCTTCTCGGTGGTGGAGGTTGTAGGTTTACAAGGTGCTGACAAAGAAGCCTTGGCGAATTGCTACACTCAATGCCTCAGAAGTGGAGAAGCATTGGTGGAGAAAACATGACAAGAAAACAAATGTTCATTCTTGTTCTCATACAGTAAGAAGGTAAGATAAGAGTAGAAATAAATTATGTGCAACAATTAAGTAAGGAAAATAAAAACAAAGAATTAAATGTCTTGGACAAGTCAGTTTGTTTTCTCACTGGGAGGCAACTTGCTCCCAATTGGTTAATAAATAGGATTTTCTTGTACTGCACTGTCAGACCCATGGTAAAGATTAATAGTATGCTTTATAAAATATAAAATTTATTGTAATTTGTTTATAACCCAGAAGTCTAAGTTGAACGTCACTATTGCACCTTAACTTTCACTTTAATAGCAACAGACAAAAGGTGAATTCCCAACACAAGCAATTCTGTTGGGAAAGTATTTGCTCTCAGGAGTCAGCAGAGGATTCTATTAGATATTGTTTTGATTTTATTTAGTTTTCCATTTAAATCTATTTGGTTACATAAAGTGTTTTCATGTATAAACGTTATTACATAGTTTACCAAAGATAAGTTATTTCAATTAAAATGTTTCAAAAATTCACATCAAATGCACTGAAGCCCCACACAACAGCTCTGTTGACACAGAAATATAGTATAATTCAAATAACGTTACAAGCCTTAAAGAAAACAGAGGTTGTTTATGCTGCTAGAGAATTTTCAGAAAGGCTTTAAATGATGTAAAATGTCTAAATCAAATTAGGCCTCCCAATCTCATTTTTTTGCTTTCAGTGATCTAGAGACTGAAATGCTGCACTGCTGAGAAACTGCCATGAAAATATAACCCATTGCATTCCTTCAAAATAAATAAGCAAGGCCACCCAAATTTTCAATTAGTGTTAGTGTATAACACAGGAAATGGCTAGCTATCCGTCAAAAGACGCCCTAGGCTGGGTCGTGGATACGGAACAGTGACAGGAAGACTTCAAGCAGGAACACAAGCTCAGCGTGAAAATGGCTCGTCTCCAATGAAAACTGGATGCTAATAGGTTAATACATATTTCCTTAAACATACAGCATTGACACCACTGATGTGTAATTTAATTCTGACAAAGATTACAACCAAGCTCCCATTTTTCTTTTATTGAAACACCACCCAAAGGGCTACATCAACACCACTTTTTTAAGTGGGGGGAGGGGGTAATGAATGGGGCACAAGTAAGCTGACTAAATATTTGAACTGCTGACTGTGCTGATTACTGGATTTCAAACTTATTTTAAACATAAATATGAGGGAAACATGCATCGCATCAGTCCCTACTGCTGTTGGGCACCCTTGCAGGGAGTAGGGCGGGGAAGAGAGCGAGAGAGAGATAGCGACAGAAAAAATTAAAAGGGAAGCAGGTGAAGTGTTTCTTTTGCTGAGAAATAGAACATGGCACGCACTGACAGAAGAGAAAAAGAAATCAAGAATTATCTAAATGGTGGTCCCAGTCCCTGTTAATCTGTACAGAAGGTGGGGAATAAAAGCAAGCTAAGCATTCCCCTCGAAATAGAAAAAACAGCATGTAAGGTCAAGCCTTCCACATCTCCTGGTAACATTTTTCAGAATAGTAATAGTGGATTGATGTTGAAGGTCACTTACCAGTCCATCTTCATTTCCAGTGGTATTCAGGAAAATTGTAGGGAGGAAGGGTGTAGGAGAAGGGCAGTGAAATAATGTAGCGGAGAAGTAAATAGGGGGAAGATGGTGGTGTAATGGTAATGTCACTGGACTAGTAATCCAGAGACCCAGCTAATGACCTGCAGACATGGGTTCAAATCCCACCACAACTGCTAGTGGAATTTGAACTCATTTAATAAGCCTGGAATATAAAGCTAGTCTCAGTAACGGTGACCATGAAACTATCACTTTTCATAAAATCTCATCTGCTTCACCAATGTTCTTTAGGGAAAGAAATCTGTCGTCCTTACCTGGTCTGACCTACATGTGATTCCAGATCCATAGCAATGTGGTTGACTCTTAAATGCCCTCTGAAATGGCCTAGCCAGCCACTCGGTTCAAGGACAGTTAGGGATGGACAACAAATGCTGGCCTTGCCAGCAACACCCACATCCCATGAAAGAATAAAGAAAAAAAAAATACGATTTCAAAATGAGGGTGGGTAGAGCAAGTGAGGGGAAGAATCATATTAATAAATTTGTGATATCACCAGGTCATTATCCAAGCCAAGTATGAAAATTTCATATGATTATACTGGCAGGATCCAAGCTGTTCAAAGCTGCTGTTCATGGTTTTGCAGTGAACTCAACACTACAATCACCTGCCACATTCCTTTTTTTATGGTCCAGGCTTTGATTTTTTTTTGAAAAGAGAGTACAATGACAGAAGTATGCAGCATAAATAAAGGGTGCAGCAGAAAGCCAATATTTACATGATGCAGGGTGATATCATTTATGCATTTTTAGAAGGCTAAACAAAGTTGACTGTTTTCTTTGCCTTTTGCAGCAAAATTAACAATTCACTGTAATCTATCTATCAGTTGGTAGTTTTCTACAATATTGAATTATTTTGCACTAATATAAAATATTGTACGGAAGCATCTATAAACAAAATAAATGGTATATCATCTTATTGGTATTGTTCTAACTACCTCTTATGTAAAATCAAAAATAGCATTTCAGTCCTTCAAATGGTTAATAATTATTGCTGATACAAATTCTTGTAGGACTTTACAAGGCGCTCCCAGTTATGTAAAGAACAGCCAACTTCAATCGACATCAAAGCATCAGATACAAATGTAGTTCAGAATATGCCATGGTTCAAAGTGAGGCCACTATTACACCACAATTGTGAATTTTCGGAAGGAAATCCTTAACAATGCTTTGCAGCCCTTTCAACTACAACTGCATCCACAAAGGCTTAAAGCTTTACTATCATAAAAATGTATAGTGCAAATTTAACAGAACCAAGTTTGCAAATTTATGAGAAAGACAAAATGAAGACAACATTAACTGAGAAGCTCTCTCCCATTCTATTTGCACCCGAGACATGAAGCAATGTTACAGTCCCCTTTAGTTAGGACTGTGGTGCATGAACTCTAACTGCTGCTGAAGTCAAATCGGTGACTGGTTGGCATGCAGGAATCTTCCAGTGGGACAAAGAATCAAAGACAGCAACCATTGCCTCCCACACCCCCCAAAATTGAACTGTTTAGATTGGCAAAGTATCTCAAAACAGCTCATCACCTGTGACAGTTTTACTCGAGCAGCAGGCAGCCTCAAAAACCTTTACCTTATTTAATACAGAACAGCAGCAAACATCAGGCTCTATGCTGCACAACTGGAAATTAAGTTTACCACCTTATCAATTTATTCTTTAGTTTCAAACATGACTCAGTAGCTTATACTCTTATCTAAGAAGGTTGTGAAGCTCAATTGCAGAAACAAATGCACTGCACTGGAATCTAAGCTGATACTTTTTTTTGGATGTCATAAACAATCCCATGGCACTGTTCAAAAAGAGCAAAGGAGTTCTCTCAGTGTCACAACTAACATTCATCCCTCAACCAAAATCACCTAAACAGACTAACTGGTCATTTAACTCATAACTGTTTTTTGATCTTCTTGCTGTTTTCAAAACCCTCCATGGCCTCATCCCTTCCTGCAATCTCTGCCAGTTCTACAACGCTTCGAGAAATCTGTGCTTTTCCAATTCTGAACTCTTGAGCAACCTCGATATTAATTGCTTCACCATCAGCAGTCATGCTTGAAGTTGTCTACGCCCTGTGGTCTGGAATTCCCTCCCTAAATCCCTATGCTTCTCTTTCACTCCTTTTTCTTTAAGACATTCCTTAAAACCTACTTCTTAGACCAATCTTTTGGTCATTTGCCCTAGCATCTCCTTATGCGCCTCAGTGTCAAATTTTGTTTGATAAGATTCTTAAGAAGTGCCTTAGGACGTTTTACTAAGGTGAAGGGCTACATATTGTTTTCTTGCTGTTGCTGGACTCCAAGACTGAGTGATACATCAGGACCATAAATCATGTCATTACCAATGTCCTTACAACATGAAATACTGTACCATCCCTAAATAATTGCAGCAAGATTCATTCTTATTTACAGCTCCAGTCTATTAATTTCCTGAAACTCGTGGGGAGATTGACATGGGTTCCCATTGTTGCGAGGCTAACAGTGGAATCACTTAAACCTTCCTGCAATTTGTGATAATTCGTGGCATTCTCTTCCCCACCACTAATTTCTGCAGGGGGTGGGGGTGGGTGTGGGTGTGGGGGGTTGTGCACTCAGTGGTAAGGGTAAGAAATTGCTGCTACTTTTTCATTAATTTTAGCCCTAAATGTAGTCAAATTTCTTTACAAGTGGTTTAGGCATAAATTTGATTTAATTAATTTAATTTTTATATAATAATTTGCATTAATTAAGGCTGCAACATTTAACTAAAAGGTCTTGCAAGGGGTGTGCATTGCCTGTTCACATGGTTGTCATAATGCAGTACAGTATTTACCATTCTAAATTTGTGGTAAATGTCATCCTGCAATTTTAGGCTCTGGCCACTAAGAGGCTCTTCAAGAAGAGTTTCTGCAGTCTCTCCCTCAACTCAATCACCTTATTCGAAAAACATTAACGAATCATGGGAAACAACACAAGCAATTTATTAGACAAAATAAAAGTTTAAAAAAAAACAAAATTAGTTTTGTCTTTTCTATCACACTTAACCAGACTGGAGTAATTGCCAGTCCAATGTTGTCATAATCGCATGACAAAAGATCTTCTTTTAGTAAACAAATACAAACATCAAAACTATAAATATCAAACAATTAAATAAAGGTGAAAGAAGCTCACTGGCCTCTTCTGCAACTTTCCCCACCCCACAGACTCTATCTCTCAACACAAGCATCCAATGGTAAGGATAGATAACTTGTGAGATGCATTATTACTGTTGCATGGCCGGAAGAGTTTTTAGCTGTCTAGACATCTGGATGATTGGAGTTACTATCCTCAATTCTTCTTTATCTCCACATCTACTGTTCTGTCTTGTACTGCAATCTCTGAGTCAGGCTCTACCTTGTAAACTCGTGCCCTTGATCATCAGCCATCAAGTATGCACCAAAATCCACTTTAGTCAGCATACCATGCAACTGCATAAAGTGTCCCAAGAGCTGCTCAGGATTGAAGTCAACTCGCAATTCCTCTGATGCACAATGTTGTCCTGCATATCAACATCTTTGCTGCTGCCTGCTTTGCAAAGGTCATCTTGGATCAAGAATGACAAAGAAGTCCACTGCTAGATTAAGCTCAAATTTCATAGAACGCAGAATCACAGAATTATTACAGCACAGGAGGAGGCCATTTGGCCCATCATGCCTGCATTGGCCCTCCGAATGAGGAATTCGCCAATTGGCATCCCCCGACCTTCTCCCCGTAACCCTGCAAACACTCTCTTTTCAGATAACTGTTCCCCTTTGAATGCCTCGATTGAACCTGCCTTCACCACACAGGCATTTTCCAGCAGGAGTCACTGGATAAGGCCCAGAAGCAGGAAACATATCCTTATTTTTAAGGCAGCTTCAATTCAGCAACTTCATTATATTCATTTCTCAGTAAGAGTAATCAAATCAGGAGCTGCACGGGCTGATAGGACATGGCAGTCATTGCATAGAATTTACAGCACAGGAACAGGTCATTCAGCCTAACGGGTTCACACTAGTGTTTACGCTACACATGAACCTCCTCCACACTACTTCATCTACTCCTGTCAATACATCCTTCCATTCCTTTCATCCTTATGTGTTTGTCTAGCTTCCCCTTAAATCCCTGTCCTGTCTGGCTTGTAGCTATTCTTGCCTGGAGATTTGCTGTCAATGACTTGGGCTTTTATATGGCATTGCAAGTCATCACATAGCACTTGTGGAGACAGGTGCAAGACTTTGCCTTAAAACTTTTTGTCATTGACTGTATCCTAAACTGTAGCTCTTTATTTACAAAAAGGATAAGAAAAGACTATCCAGTCCCTCAACATAGTTAGCTTGCAGTTAAATGTGACAATTGCATCATCTCCATAACCATTTATTTGCCATCTTGAAGTTTATCAAGTTGTTGGGGCATGGCGAGTGCCTTCTCTGCTAGTAATGGACCACTTACCAACAGACTAGTGAAAAATTCCCCAGCAACTTTGACACTTATACTCTTTCTCTCTGCTAAAGTTTGTAGAAGCTCTATGTTCTTCTTCATATGTACAGATCTATACATCACTTTGGTCTTCAACTCTTTTTCTCCCTTTGCATGCCAATTTGTAGTTCAAGGTCACAGAAGTAATTTAACAAAAAAATTTGTTCTATTCAACCTTAAAGTGTTAAGAAGCAATATCTCACCTCCACCAATTTCATCTTACTCTTTTAGGTGATGCAAAACAACTGAACATTCTCTGAGAATCAATATTGCCGAGTGGGAAATTGTAATAAAAAGGCCAGAAACAGATTTGACTATTATCATCTCTCGTACCCAAATTATTCCAATATCCCAAAATACTTCAACCGAGAATATTTTGTGAAGCTGAGTTTACATTTTTGACAGTCTTATAGAGAACAGGACCACGAATATCTTCCCAGAACCAGAGCTGCCCATCGAGAGGCCATGTACACCATGCTGCCTGAACTTCTTCATACTGCTCCCCCATGCCCAAACAACACCCCAACTCCAATCATTTTTTTTCTCTCTCTCGCAGGAAAAGTCCCAACCACATGAATGTACAGTGCAAATATACAGAATTGCACAATATCCTCGATGTTAGCATCTGCTATTACAACCTTTAATGTAAGCCATAATATGCCATGCTACAAGAATGTAAACTTTTCATAACAGGAATCTAATTTAAAAACAGCCCTTTGGCTAGAGTGCTGTACTGCAGGTTGGTAGAATAGGCTTATGGTAGTGATTTCCCACACAGTGAGCATCCGATTTCAACCACCCTTTCACAAATAAATATCAAGCATATACAAAGCACTTCCCCACAAGGAGGAAGAAAAATTAGAAGCTGGGAATAGCACTCTCATGCAATTCCAACTTACAAAGTGAAAATGTCAGGAACAGGTCCCCTGTTCAATCCCGGAACCAATATACAAAACACGGAGAAAACAAAATAACTAAAAGAAAACCAAATTCAAGTGCCTATTCCAAGAAAGGTTCAAACAGTCATATTTGTAATCCTTTCTCTTTTAGCCAATATTTCCCAAGATCTAGATTAAGAAATTTTACTGAATACAGGCGACGGCTTACTGGTGTAAAGGAGTGAACTATCATCTCAGGATTCCCATTCATTTCTGGAACACCATAGCGTCCATAAATGGAATGTGATATAATGAGATAAAAGCTGCTGCCTTATAGCATCTTCCAGGGCATCCTAAAGAATTTCACAACCAATGAATAATTTCTGAAGTATAGTCACTGTTGAAATGTAGGCAAATATGACAGACAATTTGCACACAGTGAAAGCCCATAAAAAATTAATTAACAATCATGTGATTTTGATAGTGCTGGTTGAAGTATAATTGTGGGCCAGGATACTGGGCATCATTATCAGGGTGTGGGTAACATTGGCATTTATTGCTGGTCTGTAATGGTCTTGGAGGTGGTGGTGGTGGTTTGGTGCTGGGTTCCTAAGCTGCCACAGTCCATGAAGTGAAGTTGCTGCCACAATGCTATTCAATAAAGAGATCTCAGATTTTGACACAATGGCAATGAAGAAATGACGATATATATATACACAAATCAGGATGTTGTGTAGCTCGGGGGGAGCTTTGAGGTGATGGCTTACCCATACACACGTTGCCTTTACACCTCTCATCGGTACAGATCATAGGTTTTGGAGGTGCTGCTATAGGACTCTGGGCAAATTACTGCAGTCAATACCTCAAGGGAGGAGAACCATTGGTGGGGAAAACAAAATGTATTTTTGTACTGATACAGATAGAGTTAATGGAACTGAATGCAAAAATTAACTAAGGAAAACAATGAAAGGTGAAGATATCAACTGGAAGGCAACTTCTTCCTGACCTGGTTAATAAATGAGATTTTCCTACCTTGCACTGACAAGTCCATTCAGTACACTAGCATGCTTTGTAAAATATAAAAGCTGCACCTGCACATTATAATTCGTTGTACGACAGAAGTCTAAGTTAAATGTCACTATTGCAAATGCGACATTCAATTTATTGGCAATAAACAAAAGGTGAATTCCTGACAAGCGCAGTTTTGTTAGATAAAAGGCTGCTCTTAAGAGTTACCAAAGCATTCTATTAGATATATTTGGGAGGTGCATATGAATGAGCTTTGGTGACTTGCTGTAGCACATCCTACAGATAATACAAACTGCATCCAAAGACACCTAATGATTGAAGAAGTGTATGTCTAGACCAATAGATAAAGCGTTGACCAAGCTAATTTCTTTGGACCCTATCAAGCTTCGAGTATTCTGAGAGTTGCACCCATCTAGTCAAGGGGTGACTATTCCTTCATATTCCTGACTTGGGATGGAGGGACATTGAGGTATCAAAGATGTGTCACTTGCTGCAGAATCTCCAACCTCTGACCTGCTCCAGCAGCCATGGCTTCTATGCATCTGGTCCAATGAGTTTTTGGTCAATGGTAGTGTTGGTGTTGAGTTATAAATGCGAGGTTTATAAGATTCTCATGTTTTGGGACTGTGTCTTTAACTTACAGTGAAATGAAAGACTGAAGGGGGTCCTGTGACCAGTTCTAAATTCTGCAGACAAGAGTCTGGGTGGCTTGGTTGTTAAAAATTAAAAGGGGGCCTAGGCTGTTTTACTGGGAAGAAGGAGCAAGGTGTTCATGCCTGAAGACAATGGAAAAAAGATCTTTGCTGACAGTGGATAGACTCAGGATAGAATGGGTTTGGAGTCTAAAGGGAAGCTAATTAGAATTTCTACCTGGATACAAGGGCCATGTGATCCGCATAGCCATGGAGATAGGCTATGAGAGGGGAAGAGTCCATAGGAAGCCATTGTGGGATCAGGTTACAGGTTTTCCTAAAAATATCAAAAATCTTCACATACAGGTTCAGTCTGCCAGGATCCGAGAGAGGGAGGGAAAACGCTGAGAAATAGAGGCAGCCAGTCTCTGTGGTTCACCACACAGAATGCAGGTAGGAACCCATGCTAGGATTTAAGAGACCAAGCTCATGTGGGTTTAAGTAAGACTGGAAAATTCGACTAGCTTTGGCTAGAGGGAGGAACCTCCGGGGTAACGCTCACTGTAAAGGCCAGTTCAGAAATTAGAAGTTATCCGAAAGGAAAAGAAGGAAGGCAAGCCCTCAGGAGCCAAGAATCACTTTAGAATAGTTCTGGGAGAATACTAATGTCTACTTAAGAGACAGAGTAAAGTGTAAACATAAAGTGAGATTTTTCATTGCAATAAAGCATTAACAAGGAAATTGTTTCTGTAATTGAGAGTATAAGTTGCCTATGAAATAGTGTTTAGTCGATGTTACTTTTAGCTTGCTACAGTAAAAGGGTTAAACTTGAAATTCTGTTGTACAATTCCTTTAATTTGGCCACTGATAATTCAAATTTCTTTTTAAAAGTTATTGGTCTATGGGGATCGTAACTAGTGGTAATACCACTGAATGCCATGGGGAGTTATACTCTCTTATTGGAGATGGCTATTGTCTGGCACATATGTGGAGTGAAACTTACTTGCCACTTATCAGTCCAAGCATGGATGCCATCCAGATTTTTCTGCATGCAAGGTTAGGCTGTTTCATTATCTCAGGAACTGCGAATAGAGATTAATATTGTGCAATCAGCAAATAGCCTCAATTATGACCTTACGATTGAAGAAAGAAAATTGATGAGGCAATTGAAGATTTCCAGGCCAAGGATGCTATCCGAAGGAATTTGTGCATCATAATATGTGGCTGAAATAATTAGCCTCCAATAATATTCCTTTATGCTAGATAAGACTGCAGCCGCTAGCAAGTTTCCTCCCTGATCCCCATTATCTTCAGTTTTTTTAGAATGCAATTGGTCGAATTCTACCTCTTGATGTCTAGAGAAGTCACTCTCACCTCACCACTGAAATTTTCTGTTTCAGCCAAGGTTGTAGTGAAATCTGAGGTTGAGTGATCCTGGTGAGCCTCAATGAGCAAATTATTGATGAATAATGATACTTGATGGTGCTGGTCACAATTCCTTCAATCACTTTGCTGATGATTGGGAGTTGGCTGATAGGTCAGTAATTGGCTGAATTGGATTTGTCCTGCATTTGTGGACAGGACGTAGAATTTTCGATGTACTGGAACAGCTTAGTTCGAGGCATTGCTCGCACACAGGCCAGGAAGTTGTCAGGTCACATACCTTTTGTTGAGTCCAGTGCCCTCAGCCATTTCTTAATATCATGTGTAGTGAATCGAATTTGCTAAAGAAAAGCATCCAGGATGGTGGGGGCCTTAGGAGGAGGCCAAGAAGGATCATTCATTCAGTACTTCTGGTTGAAGACCATTGCAAACGCTTCAATCTTATTTTCATGTGCTGGGATCTACCATAACTGAGGATGGAGTTGTTCCATTAGTTGCTCATCACATTTACGATTAGATGTGCAAGCGTTACAGGGCTTTGACCTGATCTGTTATTTATGGGATCGCTTAGCACTATGCCCTGCCTGCTGCTTTCAATGGTTAGCTGGCAGGTAGCCCTGTACTCCAGCTTCTTGGCTTTGCATTTTCAGGTACACCTGATGCTGCTCCCGGCATGCTTTTCCATGCATCTCATTGAATCAGGATTGTACATTGAAGTCCGCCACCCAGACTATATTTGATACTCGTGCTACTCTCAGTGCTTCCATTAAGCAGTGGTCAATATAGAGAAATTATGATTCATCAGCAGCAGGAGGGCAATAGGTGGTAATCAGCAGAAGGCTTCCTTGTGCATGTTTGACCTGAATCCGTGAACTTAATGGGATGCAAAGTCAATGTTGAGGATACCCAGCATCCATCTACCATCCTCCCCTGTCACCACTACAACACTCCAACCGTAAACCACTTCCCGCTCCTATCTCTAACAGATCTGACTTGCCGCTGGAAGGATATACCCAAGGATGATAATGGATGTGCTAGCTGATAGGTATGAACCTGTGAGTAAGACTGTGTCCAGGCTGGTGCTTGACTTGTCTATGGGACACATCAGATCAGTTCCCAGATGTCAGTGAGGACGACTCTGCAGGACTGACTGGACTGAGTGTACATTTGACCTACAATAAAAACAGAAAATGCTGCAAATGCTCAGCAACTCTGGCAGTATCTATGGACAGAGAAACTGAGTTAATGTTCCAGGTCATTGAGCTATCATCAAACACCTGAAATGATAGCATCAGTGGAGAGTGAAACAGAGTTGTCAGACCTGCTGAGCATTTCCAGCATTTTCTGTTTTTATTTCAGATTTCCAGTATCTGCAGTTTTTTTTCCCTTTTACATTAGAGCATTTGTCCTGTTCTGATTCTATTCCTAGACTGCAGCCAAGCAATCTGTTCAGTTATACCTTTTTTTTTCCCTTTCTGGCATTTTGACACAATTGAGTGGCTCACTGGACAAATTCAAAAGGGAAGTTCGTGTTAGTCTGGAGTGACATATAGAGGTCAAACCGACAAAGACTGCAGGTTTCCTTTCCTAAAAGACTGAATTCAATTTCTCAAACTGCCACCGTGAAATCTGAACTTATGTGCCCTGGACAGCACCTCTAACAATACAGTACTGCACTGCAGTGTCAGCCTGGATTACATGCTGAAGCTTGTGTCCACAATCTTCTAACTCCCAAGCTGAGAGCCACTAAGCTAAATCCAATCCCTCACTCAACCCTTCATTCAACTTCAGCAGAGAGACAAGCATCAACAACAAATAATGACAGATTATAAAGGATGCATGATTCTCCCAGAATAAAGTATTTTGACAGTTGTCAAATCATGGAAAAATGCTATCTGCAGTCAGGGTAGCACACCCTTATTGTAAAGCATTTGAACTGTCAGCATTCAACATTCCTACATCTCTGAGTATCATTTTCAGGCAGTGGAAGCACTTTCAAAAGAATCCCACATTCAAAAATAAGAAATAAGCATAACAGAAAATTTTCTGCATTGAGCAAAAGCAAGCTAAATGTCACAATCGTTTAGATTAAAGATGACCGAAAATGTCCCCTTTCTCTCACCGTGCACTGTGTGAGTATCTATAATACTTATTCCACCTGCTCTGAACTTGCATACAGTGAGGTTAGGAGGATTCAGATTTTATATGATGATCCTGAAATCATGAAAAATGTTCACAAGCTTTTTTCATTCAATTTAGCAGAATCTATCACCACCACATATGGTACTATAATATACTCTGATTAAAGAAAAATCTTTTATCTCTAAACAGAGGCCTTCTCCGCTCCCCCCACTTCCCAACACACTTAAAATTAAAGTTAAACATTTTCAGCTGTTACATCCCAAAGCTCGTGGGTACTTTCTTTGTTGCAAATTATAAATCTTTGAAGAAAACTGTAAAATGCAATTCAAAAGAAGTTAAGTAAACTTTAGACTCAATACCTGAGCAAATTACAGACTTAGTAAATTGCAGCATAAGTAATATTTTGTTCCCATTAAGCAAATTTATTTTTGAATCAAATCAAGCTATAAAACATAAAACTCTTGATTAGCTCTGTGGGTGACCATAAAGTCACATTTTTGAGTCTCCAATAATCTATATTTTAAAAAAAGGCAAGGGAAAGTTTAATATGGAATGAAAACTGCTATGGAGAAGGGAGAGGTGTGAAAATAGGTCTAACTTCAATGTTACAGCCATAAGAACTGACTTCATAGTGCTAGCAGACCACACAAGTAGTGTAAGTGACGCATGCAAGGTATTTAACTTGACGACCCAAAATTGAATCTGACTAGCTTGCAAATCAGTCACCTTCTGAGAAACTCTGGCAACCGTAAGTGAAGTGTGCATACACTTGACAATCTAATATTTCTCAAAGGTTAAAAAAACAGCAAAAGATAATCTGATCATTCTAAATATAAATGTATCACAGGTCCAATATGACAAGTTCAGTACAGTTCCACATTGGGCTAAAAGCTAACATCTGTGCTAATCATGTTTCTAAACAGACCAGATGTTCCTGATTATTATTAAGAATGTTTTTAAAATTGTAAGCAGAGGTCACAGACCTGGAAACCAAAAGCTCAACAAAGAATTCTCATAGCGACTATAAAACATAAAAAGAAACAGCAGGCATTTTCTTAACCTGAAGTTGGAAACGATGCTCATGCTTCAACTACATAAAAGCTTTTGAAGCAACTGGATTATCAGGTAATCCTCGAGGTCCCCCATCAGATGGAAATCTTTCCTCAACCACACAGTCTTACTGACCAAGGTACTGGAAATTCTTGCTCAGTCTACGAGTTGGAGTATTATGAGGAAGCAGCCTACTCCATCTGAGAGCCACAAAATACAGGCTTGAGGGGTTCAGCTCTCGTTAGTCAATTCTAGAATGGAACTTAACAGCAATGTACTAAAATCATAAATATCATAAAAGTCATGGGCACAAATTATACACTAGCACATTCCTACATTGTAATAGTGATTATACTTCAAACACACAGGATACTTCACTGGCTGTAAAGTGCTTTGGGACATCCTGAGGCTGTGAAAGGTGCTATATAAATACAAGTCTTCCTTTTTTGGGTAACATGCCCAGAACATTTAATTTTTCATGATAATCAACTGTGAGGAAAAGCCAAGTGTTCTAAATATGTTAAAGAAACTGTGTAGCAATCACAATCCTGTCTCCACATTCCTACAAACAATAATTGACTACCCTGACCGATTTCTTGGGAATGTGCACAAAAATAATGCCATGTCACAAGATGGATACAGATGAGGCAAGTCACTCACTTAAAATTCACCCATTATGCATCACTAATTTCCTAAATCATCCCAGGAGCTCCGTCTCCACTACCTGACCCAAAAGCTCATTTTAATATAGATCATTGTATGAAGAACTAGTCTTATGCTTACCTTTTACCAGTTTGGATCTATCCTAGTATAATCATTTAGCTTAAAAGAGTGTTTCAGATAAACATTTTCTCTACCATTTAACTGCCTTGCATAACTCTAAGATCACTTTCCAGCTGCCTCCTTTCAAAATGGAAAAGCAGATTTTTTTCCCCACATCCTTTTCTCTAATTCAGTCCTCTGATGCTGGGCTCTGGCTGGACTTGTGGCTATTTCCTGATAGGGTAATAACTTCTGGATAAATCTCCTCTGCACCATCTCCAAGACCTTAACACGAACACTTCAGAAAGAATGTCAAAGTCTTCAAGAGGGTACAGACAAGATTTGAAGTTTCTGAGCCATTCTAGCAAAGTGGAGAAATCAGAGTAGCTAGGGCTGTTCTCCTTGGTGCAGAGAAGGCTAAGGGAAGATTGGATAGAGGTATTCAAAATTGAGGGGATTTGATAGGGAGAAACTCTTTCTAGTGACAGAGAGATCAGATTTAAGGTAATTGGCAGAAGTACCAGAGGGAAGGTGAGAATTTATTTTCTGCAGCAAGTGCTGCTGATGTGGAATGCACTGCCTGAAACGGTGGTGGAAGTCGAATGGCTTTCAAAGGAGAATTGGAGAAATGCTTAAAAGGGAAATATTTTCCGGCTCTGAAGAAAGAGCAGGGGAGTGAAACAAATTGGATCACTCTTTCAAAAGACCAACAGCATAATGGGCCGAATGTCCTTCTTTCTGTGCTGTATGATTCTATAATTATTCCCAGTTCCTAACACCAGATAGAGAGAAATATCATAACTGTTAACATGCGGGTGCTGAAAGGATGATGTAAAACAGAAGGTTCCAGTTTTCTGGGACTAGAGTTCAAGCCAGGAAAGGTTGTCCTGACACGGCAGCCTTCACCTAAACAGAGAGTCACCCTTATCTTTACAAAAAGGACAAATAGGGGGTGTGGGAAACAATTTAAACTGACTGGGTGGGTGGAGTTAGGAGAGGAAAATCCACACAGTCAAAAAAATGTGAAAGAAAGATCAACAGGACATGTGGGCAGGTTGGGTGACAGCCACCCAGGTACAAGTTAAGTACACCAGTGCATTTAGCATCAGAGGTAAAAAGTGACATAGAAACACAAATTCAGCTTAAAGGGCGTGATATAGTAGGCAATACAGAAAGCTGGCTACAACCTGAGCACGAATGGGAGGTAAATATTCCAGGCTACAGGATCTTTTGGGGGGGGAAAAAGGGAAATTGGGAAAGGAGTAACAATATTGATAAATGTCAATCACCACAGTAAAAAGAAAGTCTTTAGGTAGGGGTGATTTGACAATGGAAACACACTGAATAGAGTGAAGGAACAGCAAATGATGCAAGACTCCAGTAGTTGTCCACAGATATCCTGATGATAATAATAATGTAGTTTGGGGTGCGGTGTAGTAGTGGAGGGGGGGAAGCAATGCATAATTACAAGATGAGGGAAATATAACAAAAAACAAAAAGTGGTTATAGTGGGAGATTTCAATTTTCAGACTGGGAGAAGCAGAACAACTCAAGCTGTCAAGGCAATTAATTTATAGAATGTACATGGGTCAGTTTTCTAAAACAATTTAAAGACCAACAAAGGAAGCGGTCATATTTCAATTTCTGATGAGTAGCAAATCAAACTTAGATAACAATCTGACATTAAGGGAACATCTTGGAGCTAGTAAGTATTAGGTCTGAAAGGGACAAGGGGGAATCTCAAGCCAAGCTTTAACAAATTTTTAAGTGAGGCAAGACTCAGAGATGAGAAATAAACTGACAACAGTAAACTGAGCTGAATTGTTAATGCGTAAGCCTACAAACAGTGGAAAGTTTTCAAATAAGCATTTCATGTGATACAAAACCAGCACATATCTTAAAAAAGGCAAAGGCTCCACTTGTGCAGTTAAGCAATCATGGTCAACAAATGAAGTTAAGAGACAGCAACAAGCTAAAAGAAAAGGCTGACAAATGCAAACAAACTGGAAACTCAACAAACCGGGATAACTAGAAAAAGCAAAGGGATACACAATGAAAGTAATATGGGGTATAAAACATGAATATGATTTTTTTTTTAACTTGCACGGGCTATCAAAGCTAACAGCAAAATTTGTTATAACTATATAATGAGTGGTAAAGGGAAATGGGGGCCCATTAAAGGGTGTTACAGGCAAAGCTATAATGGATAATAAGAAAGTAGAGGTCTTATTAATTGAATATATTTTATTCACTTTCACAATGGAGGAAGAGGACAAAATATCAGTTGTACAAAGAACCTCAAAATAAGTCAAGGGGATGGATTTAGGGGATTTACTAAGTAAAAACAACATTTTGGACAAAAATAATTGGACTTAAGACAGATATATCTTCAAGACCTGATGGTTTCCAGCCTAGGGCATTAAAAGGGCTTGGCAAGAGAATTACAGATAAGTGAGCTATAATTTTCCAAACTCTCTAAATTCAGGAATTGTGCCTTTGGAATGGAAAATTGAAATAGTCACGCGATTATTTAATAAGGGAGGGAAGTAAAATCCAGGTAACTAGTAGTTTGTTCGTTTAATTTCAGTGGTGGGGAAGTTACTGGGATCAATCATCAGAGACAGTAACTTAACACTTGGACAAAGAGTCAACGTGGATTTGTCAAGAGTAGGTCATGTCTGACCATTTGAGAATGAATTTTTGGGGACATCATTTTTGAGGACTTGGATATACAAATCTCTGTTCTTCATCCATGTTTGCAGATGGCACTAAGCTACAAGGTACAGTAAGTTGTGTGGATAGCAACAGGAAGTTACAAAGGGACATTGAGCAGACTAAGTGAATGGGAAAAACTACAGCAGATGGGAGTTCAATGTGGGGAAATGTGAGCTCATCCACTTTGAATTGGAGACAAATCAGAGTCTTCCTTCTTACTGAGAGACTAGGAGCTGTGATGATGCATAGAATTAGGTGCCTAGATACATAAATCACTAAAAGCCTGATGCACAAGTACAAGAATTAATCAAAAAGCCAGTGGAATATTGGTCCCCCTTTCAAGCAGTTTGGAATTCAAGAGAAAGGAAACAATGCTTCAACTGTACAGAGCCTTGTTCACACCTCATCTGGAATGGTACATTCGTTTTGGGTTTGAGGAAATATATAGAAGGGGTACAGCACAGATTCACCAGATTATCAGGGGTTAATTTATGAGGACAAGTTACTGAAACTTGGCCTTTATTTTCTTGTGTTTAGCACGTAGAGGAGTGAGCTAATTGAGGTACTTAATTAAAGGATTCAACAGAGTATATAGGTAAACTATCTCCTCTTGCGGGGAATCCAGAATAAGATTAGAGCCAGGCCACTTTAGGAGAGAAATAAGGATGCAATTTTTCATGCAAAAGGATAGTGCAAACCTGGAAATCTCTCCTACATAAGACTGTCGATTGGAACTTTCAAGACTGAGATAGAGAGGTTTTTATTAAGGAAGAGTATCAAAGAAGTTGACCTAATAACCTTTCATGAAAAACTCTGTCAATTTCCTTTTGGACATCAAGGAACACCATATAAGGCTTCACAATCCTGGTATGTCACTTTTTCCCGAAAGGTTGTTAAAGTCTGGTCTTCCTTCCTTTTCTGAATCTGTATTGTTTATTAATTGTAGGATGAATGGTGCCTTCTTTGGGAATTTACAGGTTGTGTAACCAAACAGAGTTTCTGATCGCACCTCATTTATCACAAAGAACTCCACTACCAATTCCAACATGACCCAACTCTAACCTTACCTTAGCCCATCTGCCAAAGAAAGCCTTACATATATCTTTGCCTTAAAATTCAAATGTTCTCCTGGCAAGCCGTTTATCCTTCATAAACTTCAGCTCATGCAAAACTCTGCTACCTGTATCCTATCCTGCACCATGTCCCACTCATTGCTCCTGTATGACATCCAGTCTCCCATTACCTCAAATTCAAAAATTTTCATTGTCGTGTTTCAATCCTATTTCTGTAACCTCCTTCAACCCTTGAACTTCCCAAGCTCGGAGGTCCTTTTCCCCAGCTTTTGTCCAAGCTCCTCCTTTTGCTCCACCTGTGGCACTATGCCTTCTGTTGCCTAGGTCCTACTCCTTGGAATTCCCTCAAGCTCCTCTGGCACTCCAGCTCCTCTGTCTTCAACTGTTCCATAAAATCTAACTCTTTGACCAAGTTGGTGGTCACCCCTTCTAATCGCTTTTCCTTTGCTGAGATCTTCCTCACACTTCTGGAACACTTGGAATATATTTAAAATGTTATGGTAACGTTTTTAAAAAAAATCAAGCTGCAAGTTGTTGTTAAGACCAGATCACAGACTGTTTTTACCAAGTACAGAATGGACAGCATAAAATGCTATGACAATCTTAAAGTTTAGATTAGAGTTAAATTTAGTTTAGAACTTGTAGGACCACTGAAAGCAATAATTTGGTTATACAAATTTTGCGTATGTAAATTTGAAAAAGTTTAACTTCTAGTCACATGTTTTGAGGTTAAACTTGAGGAGTGGCTTTTTTGGAGGGCAAGAGTGAGTGCAAAAGATTATCATATTTAGAAACACTTTAAAGCCTAGATTTTAGAGTTCATATGTAAAGATCACAAATTTTGGCAGCACATATAGTTAAACTTCTGTCATTTGATAACATCACGTGATAGCATAATTAAGAGATTTTGAATTTGTTGAACATTTCAATCATGTTAGCACAAAGTGCATAAGCTGAAGTACAATTTTATTCAGCATTCATATTCCTGAATGCAATCTACAAATGTATTTATTGCTCTTCTAAATCTTCAAATTTATTCATCACTCATATAGATTTGAGGAAAAGTTTGATCTATCACATATCAAAAATATTTCTTGTTAAAGCACTCAGAAAATAACCAACCCTGAAATGTCAAAATTTGTGTCATATCGATTAAAAGTCTATCATCATGACAAAGCATTTAGCAAATGGAGATGGAAGATAGAAGACCTTTTTACACACTGGTGGCCATATGAACCAGCAATGGACGAATTTTGTTTGTTAACAATGTAAGAAAAAAAATGAGTTGTCAAACACTCCTGAAAATCGCACCCCTCAAAAAAAAACACCCTTTGAAGATTTACAGTCCAATTGGGTTGGCTCTGTGATCTTTCCCCTAAACAGCAGATGCACTCATTAAAAGGCAGTTTGTTTATACATAAATAATTTGCTATTTTATAAACAGAGACAGGCACAGTGATTACGAGGTTTAATACACTATTTTCAATAATTTAGTACTTCAAGATAACTGTTATAAGCAAGTCCAAATTTCCAAGTGACCTACAATTTCAGGAAATTCCAATGGGCCTGCCATCCTAGTTCTAAACAATGTTACTTTCTTAGCTTTTGTCTGAATGCATCTGCCAGAAACACTTCTTGACAGTTTGACAACCATGACGTGTACAGTTATCAACAGATTTATTTTCCACAGCAAACTGGACCGTACATCAATATTTCTCGTAAAATAACTGATCTTCCATTGTGTGGGAAGATTAAATAGATTGCACTTTTCCAAAACCTTTAATACAGTTTAGTAAACCGACCAAACAGTCATTACAACAACAAGTTGTATTCATATTACACCTTTAACATAGTGCCATAGAAAAGTTACAGCACAGAAAGAGGCCATTCAGCCCATCGCGTCTGCACCGGCTGAAAAGAAAAAAAAACTAGCCATCCGTTCTAATCCCACATTCCCGCACATGGTCCATAGCCTTGCAGGTTAGGGCAGATGACCAAAAACTTGGTCAGCGGTAGATTTTAAGGAGCACCTTGAAAGAGGTAGCAATGGAATTCCAAAACTTATGGCCTCGACATCTGAAGCAACTAAAATTGGGGATGCATAAGAGGTTAAAGTTGAAGGAGCAAAGATATCTGAGCTTTATACAGCTAGGGTAGGTCACAGAGATAGGATGGGGCAAAGCCATGGAGAGATTTCAAAACAAGGATAATAATCTCAAAATCAAAGCATTGCTTAACCAGGAGCCAATGTAGGTCAGCAAGCACAGGATTGAATGGTAAACAGGACTAGGCATGCATTCGAACACAGGGAGAGTTTTGGATGAGCTCAAGTTTATGGAGGGCGGAAGATGAGAGATCAGCCGGATGTGCATTGGAATTGTCAAGTCTAGAGGTAACAAAGGCATGGATGAGGGTTTCAGTAGTGGATGAGCTGAGCCAGGGGCGGTGTCACGCAATATTATGGAGGTGAAAATAGGCAGTCTTGGAGACAGTGCAGTTGCGTGATCAGAAGCTCACCTGGGAGTCAAATGAGACCAGGGTTGCAAACAGTATGGTTCAGCTTTAGAGGGTTGCCAGGGAGAGGAATGAAATCAGTGGCTGGAAAATTGAGTTTGTGGCTGAGCTGAAAACAATAGTTACAATCTTTCCAATATTTACTGAGGAAATTTCTGCTCAATCAGACAAGCAGTTAAGACAATTTAGAGGTAGGGAAGGGTCAAGAGAGCTGGTGGTGTGGTAGAGCTGCGTGTTTTCAACTTACATGTGGAACGTGACATTGTGTTTTCACATGATGTTGCAGAGGAACAGCATGTCAATGAGAAATAAGAAGGGTCCTAGGATAGGCCCTTGGTTACCAGAGGTACCAGTTCAGGAGCAAGGAAAAATCTATTGCAGGTGATTCTCTGGCTACAACTGGATGGATAAGACTGCAAGCAGGCGAGTGCAGCCTCACTAAACTAGGCGATGATGAGGCAATGGAGGAGGTCAAAGACTGCAGACAGGTTAAGTGACATTAAAGTCATTACTGATAAAAATTGTTCCCATTGTACATCATGGATAGGCTTTTCATATTACAATTTCATGTACCTTTGTGTTGACACACTGCACATGCATATGCAACACACAGTTTCTCATCATGTCTCTCCCCAAGTTAGACAGTTATTTCTCCAGGTTGGAATAATCAGGAAAACTCAATGACAAGACAGGTTCTTGTTGATACCCCTATCCTAAACATTAAGAGTAATTTTAAATTATCTTTTGTAGCAAGTAGTAATCATTTTTTATGTATTAGTTTATAACCTCCAACAGAGTGGCAAGCTGGAAATTTAGTAAGCCAGCACCAAAATTACATGAAGCTACTATCAGTCTAAAAGTTAAAGATGTACAGCTCAAGTTACACACCTTCTCCCCAAATATTAGCACACTCCATTGTCAGGACTGCATTAATTATCTGGCAACCAAGGGTAACTTAGATTTTATCACCTAATGCAAATTATTACACCTCCTAACTTGTCAAGTCTTAGAAGTCTCCAATTTCCAACGAGGTAAAAACTAACCTGGGCCCAGGTGTTCACATTATTAGTTTCAATAGGGCTTCTCTACTCACCACAATTGCTAGTGGCAGCCTGACTTAAAACAAATAATTAGACAGTGAAATCAGTCACCTCCTGCAATCAAAGTCCAAATATGGGGCACAGGTACATACTACAGTGAACCTGACAGTGCATTCCCATTCGCACCGTAAAATATCTGCAGATACTGTACAAAGTATAAAGGATATAATATGCAAAGTGTCATGACAGTTTCCTGAGGCAGCACTGGGCAATGGAAAAAACCTTCAATCGGCATTGCCGGTTAAGCTTGGTGCGTAACGCAGGGAGGAGAGAGCTGACCGTCAGCCAGAGCTGGGCAGGGGTCTTACTCTGCCCCTCTCCCCTCCATTTAGAGGGAAGCCCGAAGCCGGCCACCCGGCCGCCAGACGACAAACACACAGCGGGAGCGCGACCTTGCCACCAGCCGCTCCGGTAACCATCATCACCCCACCACCCCCAGAGCCAGCTTCCACTTATTGTCAACAATGATTATTGTCAACAAACATCTCGTAGCCCGAGCGCTTCCCCTCCCTCACCCCCTCACTCACTCTCTCAACCGCTCTCACTCGCTCTGCTCCATCACCGGGCCAGGGAAAACAACATCCGGGTCAGGCTGCAAATCAGCGCCGGGTCACTGGGGAGTCACATGACCACCTCAAGACTACCAGGGTCTGGCCGCAGAGGAAGCACAAGGAGGCGGGGGGGGGGGGTCATCTGTGGCTCGGTTATGCTTCTGAGGCTTAAGGTTCTGGGCTCAAGTCCCGATGAGAAAACTTGAGCACGAAAACGAAAGCTGATATGCTCCAGTGCACTGTCAGAGGTAAAAACAAAAAGCTAAAAGCTACTGTCAGAGGTGCTGTCTTTCAGATGAAACTTCTCATCCGTGGCCTAGTCATCCCTCTCAGGTGGATGTAGTGGATTCCACAGTGCTGTTTTCTGAAGAAGAGTTATCCCTAGCTCTGCAAATTCATTTTTGGTTTATATGCACCAAAATGAAATTTCTAACCTTTTGAATTCAGTTTGCTCTGAGCTACAATAAAGTATATAGCTACAGATTGCAAGGTAAGCAGTGAGTAATGTTGATTAAACATCCCGAGGATAGACTGTCTCACAATCTTTACTATGGGCTCATCCCACAGCTACAAAAGGAACGTACCGCAGCTATTGGAAATCTGAAATAAAAAACAGAAAATACTGGAAGTATTCAGCCAATGTTGCAGTTTCTGTGGAGAGAGAAACAGAATTAACATTTTGGGTTGATGACCTTTCATCAGATTCTCGGAGCCACTTTGGTTTAACTTCCTCCGACCCTGCTGTATTCCATTTCCCAGTTTCTCCATTTCATCTGTTTTGACAATGCCACCTTTCACAGCAATGCGTTTGATTCATAAATAAAATAAAACAATAATATGGTGAATTGGAGAATGATGGGGAAGATGGAATTTTTGTACCATTTATAATTTGTCATTATTGCCACCATATAAATATCAGTCCAAGCATTAAGGCTGTATTAATGTATGCATATTGTATGCAGTGGCATGGTGGTATTGTCATTAAACTAGTAATCCAGACACTCAGAGTAATGTTCTGGGGACCTGGGTTTGAATCCCACCATAGCAGATGGTGGAATTTGAATTCAATAAAATATATGGAATTAAAAGTCTAATGATGACCATGAAACCATGTCGATTGTCGTAAAAATCCACCTGGTTCACTAATGTCCTTCAGGGAAGAAAATGTGCCACCCTTAAGTGGTCTGGCCTACATGTGACTCCAGACCCACAGCAACATGATTGACTCTTTCTTGCCCTCTGAAATGGCCTCGCAAGACAGTCAGATGTATCTAACCACTAAAAACAAGTCAATAAGGAATTAAACCGGACGGATCACCCAGCATCGACCTAACCAGAAATGACAATGGCAAACTCAACCCTGTCAACCCTGCAAAGTCCTCCTTACTACCCAAAGTTGGGAGAGCTGTTTCACAGACTAGTCAAGCAACAGCCCGACATAGTAAAACTCATAGGAATCATACCTTACAGATGATATCCCAGACACCACCAGCATGCCTGGCTATGCCCTGTCCCACCAGCAGGACAGACACAGCAGAGAGGGCGGCACAGTGGTAAACAGTCGGGAGGAAGTTGCCCTGGGAGCCCTCAACATGGACTCTGGACCCCATGAAGTCTCATGGCACCAGGTCAAACACGGGCAAGGAAACCGCCTGCTGATTACCATGTACTGTGCCTCCTCAGCTGCTGAACCAGTGCTCCTCCATGTTGAACACCACTTGGAGGAAGAACTGAGGGTGGCAAGGGTGCAGAATGTACTCTGGGTGGGGGTTTTAATGTCCATCACCAAGAGTGGCTTGTTAGCACCACTACAGCCCAAGCTGGCTGAGTCCTAAAAGACATAACTGCTATAATGAGTTTGCGGCAGGTGGTAAGGGAACCAACAGGAGGGAAAAACGTACTTGACCTCATCCTCACCAACCTGCCTGCCGCAGATACATCTGTCCATGACAGTATCGGTAGGAGTGACCACCGCACAGTCTTGTGGAGACCAAGTCCCATCTTCACATTGAGGATACCCTCCATTTTGTTGTGTGGCACTACCACCGTGCTAATTGGGATAGATTTCGAACAGATCTAGCAACTCAAGATAGGACAACCATGAGGCGCTGTGGGCCATCAGCACGGAATTGTATTCAACCCCAATCTGTAAGTTTATGACCTGGCATATCCCTACTCTACCATTACCACCAAGCCAGGGATTAACCCTGGTTCAATGAAGAGTGCAGGCGGGCATGCCAGTAGCAGCACCAAGCATACCTAAAAATGAGGTGTCAACCTGGTGAAGTTACAACACAGGACTAATTGTGTGCCAAATATCATAAGCAGCAGGTGTTAGAGCTAAGCAATTCCGCAACCAACGGATCAGATCTAAGCTCTGCAGTCCTGCTACATCCAGTCAATAATGGTGGTGGACAATTAAACAACTCACTGGAAGAGGGGGCTCCACAAATCTCCCCATCCTCAATGATGGAGGAGCCCAGCACATCGGGGCAAGGGTTAAGGCTGAAGCATTTGCCATAATCTTCTGCCAGAAGTGCCGAGTGGATGATCCATCTCAGCCTCCTCCAGAGATCCCCAGCATCACAGATGCCAGCCTTCAGCCAATTCAATTCACTCCACCTGATATCAAGAAACAGCTGAAGGCACTGGATACTATGAAGGCTATGGGTCCTGACAATATCCCTGACAAGACTTGTGTTCCAGCATTGGCTGCGCCCCTAGCCAAGCTATTCCAGTACAGCTACAACACTGGTATCTACCCGTCAATGTGGAAAATTGCCCAGATATGTATTATACACAAAAAGCAGGACAAATACAACCAGGCCAATTACCGCCTCATCAGTCTGCTCTTGATCATCAGAAAAGTGATGGAAGGGGTCATCAACTGTGCTATCAACCAGCACCTGCTTAGCAATAACCTGTTCACCAACGCTCAGTTTGTGTTCCACCATGGCCGCTTAGTTCCTGACCTCATTACAGCCTTGGTTCAAACATGGACTAAAGAACTGAACTCCAGGGGTGAGATGAGAGTGACTGCCCTTGACATCAAGACAGCATTTGATTGAGTGTGGCATCAGGGAGCCCCAGCAAAACTGGAGTCAATGGGAATCAGGGGGAAAACTCTCCACTGGTTGGAGTCATTCCTAGCACAAAGGAAGGTGGTTGTGATTGTTGGAGGTCAGTCATCTCAGTTCCAGGACATCACTGCAGGAGTTCCTCAGGGTGGTGTCCGAGGTCCAGCCATCTTCAGCTGCTTCATCAATGACACTCCTTCCATCATAAGGTCAGAAGTGAGGATGTTCGCTGATGATTGCACAATGTTCAACACCATTCGTGGCTCCTCAGACACTGAAACAGTCCATGTCCAAATGCAGCAGGACCTGGACAATATCCAGGATTGGGCTGACAAGTGGCAAGTAACATTCGCACCACATAAGTGCCAAGCAATCACCATCTTCAACAAAAGAGAATCTAGCCATTGCCCCTTGACATTCAAATGTACTACCATCGCTGAATCTCCCTCTATCAACATCCTGGAGGTTACCATTGACCAGAAACTGGATTAGACTAGCCATATAAATACAGCGGCTACAACAGCGGGTCAGAGGCTAGGAATCCTGTGGTGAGTAACTCACCTCCTGACTCCCCAAAGCCTGTCCACGATCTACAAGGCACAAGTCAGGAGTGTGATGGAATACTCTCCACTTGCCTGGATGAATGCAGCTCCAACAACACTCAAGAAGCTTGATACCATCCAGGGTAAAGCAACCTGCTTGATTGAGACGCCATCCACAAAAATTCACTCCCTCCACCACTGACGCACGGTGGCAGCAGTGTGTACCATCTACAAGTTGCACTATAGGAACTCACCAAGGCTCGTTAGACAGTACGTTCCAAAATCATGACTGCTACCATCTAGAAGACCATGAGTGGCAGACATATGGGAACACCACCACCTGGAAGTTCCTCTCCAAGCCACTCAGCATCCTGACTTGGAAATATATCGTTGTTCTTTCACTGTTGCTGCGTCAAAATCCTGGAACTCCCTCCCTAACAGCAATGTGGGTGTACCTACACCACATGGACTACAACGGTTTAAGAAGGTAGCTCGCCACCACCTCAAGGGCAATTAGGGATGGGCAGTAAATGCTGGCCTAGCCAATGACACCCACATCCAATGAATGAATAAAAAAAAAAATGAGCCAATTATTAAGGAAGTGGGGAGATCAATTGTCTTGTGAAAACGTTTAATTTCATGATTTGTTTGCTTTAGGAATATAACTTTTAGGTTTTAGGAATCAAATTTTTAATGTAGATAAATGGAAACATCTGGGTGGAAAGCTGGTAAACAACTCTGAACTAAGTGCAATTCAAACAGACTTGGGGTAATTGCAGTTCAAAGAAGAAGTTTTATTGTGTTGCTAGGTGGTGTTCACATGTAGGATTATAATGGCGACTTTGGATCTACGTGGAGGAGCCAGTTTGTCTCAAGACATCTCGGAAAATGCTTTGAAGTTGGAGTGTAAACCGTGTAGGTTTCAATTATTCATTAAGGGTCCCCAGATCAAAGAAGCTAAAAGCTTATAACCTTAAAGCTTAAAAACATATAAACACTAGGGGCAGAATTTTTCACGTCCACTGGAATCGGGCATCATGGTGGGCGTTAGTGGACAATTTGGCAAGAAGGCCAAAAATCGGTTTTGCAATGTTGTGAAACCAGTTTGCAATCGTCCTCTCCACCCATCAATGGTGGGCCGCGTTTCCCACCGCCACACGTTGGGAGCTTAATTATAGTACATCTGCATATCATTATAAGCCCAGCTCACCGGAATCATCCCCCCATGCTGGATCATCCAAGCAATCATGCCAATGTGTTTCGCAACTGTACATACGCGACATGCACCTGGCGAGCTGCACTTCACTCAGGACTTCAAAGTTTCTTTGCCTATTTGGCTTCGGGCAGCACTCACAGTCACCAGTGCCAGGCTTTGCAGAAAGCACTACTTTTAGAGGGGCTCAAGGGCAGGTCTCTACCTACCAGAGCAGCCGTAAGGCAGGGTGGCTTTTCAACAGTTGCAGGGCTAGGCCTTGCTTGGGGAAGGGGGAGAAGTGGCCTCAGGCAAGGGAAGAGGCTGCAGGGTGAGGGCTGGGGAAGGGCGGTATCCCAGGGTATGTGTGGGGGCACATGTTGATCTGTACAAGTGGCCTTAAGGTGGTGAGGTCTGAGTAGGCAGCCTCCAGAGGAGATGAGGCCAGATGGAGATGTCAGGGTGTGTGCGAGAGAGTGAGTGCTGATTTCCTTTGAGCTGGCAGTGAGTGAGATGCCAGTGACTGTGTGATGGGCTTGTGAGTGTGTGAATTTAGAGTGATGAGATGGTTGCCTTTCCCTGGATGAGATCATTCATCCTCTTTCTGCAGTGGATGGCCAACCTCTTCTGTGCAACGTTGGCACTGACCACCACTGCCACTGCCTCCGAAGCTGGATTGGTGAGATTGCTGGACCTCCTGCGGCCAAGGTAGGGGCAGAGGACATCGCAGCGGGCCTCCGAAAGGCATTCCAGTGACAGGTCACTGAACTCTTCTTGGCTTTCAGGGCCATGTCTTCACTGGAGCAGTCCTAGGCTGCAAGCATTGAGAACTGTGTGGGCGGCTACAGTTTAGATATGCCACCTGGAGTGAGGAAACGGTGAAGTAACAGTGTGGCAGGCAATTCAGAGGCCACCTGCCAGTGACACTGCATGTTTCCTGTGGTTGCATAATTAATGGAGTGGGATTGGGATGATACAATGTGAAAAGCTGCCACTGCAGCCGACGGGTAAAACGTCCTTTTTCCTGCCCACTACTCCACAAACCTGGGTTGATTCGGCCCTGGGTTTCTTGATTGGACCAGTAAGTCTATGAAAAGGGTGGCTATCTTCATTAGGTATATCAATTATTTATGTGTGTCCTAGAATAAAAGGGTTGTTTTGAAGGTAACAGATAATTAATTTATATTTCTGTTGGGAACGTGCCATGTTGCTATGGAGATAGGCTATACAAGGAAGCACTGTTTTGTGTTTTGGGTTTATCTGTGCGTTTTCTCATAGAAACAGTTAGTTGGAGTCTGGAAGCAAGAGAAAAATGTGCCAGGAGTTGCAGACTACTAAGCAAGAAGGCCATAAAGTCCATGCTTCAGCTGAGGTGCCCACAATCATAAGGTGCTTAAAGAGAGTTAGAGGGTCACCTGACTGAATGCTAGTGAAAGGATCCCAAGGAATTTCATACCTCGGAGAATAGCAGAAACACTGAGGAGAATTAAAGTGAATTCCTAAGAGCTGTGGCACACTTTAGTTTGGTTCTAGGAGAAGTGAAAGAATCCTCAAGAGCCTGAAAAGTATAAGGGAATTCTGGAGTGGAATTAAAACAGAACAGGAAGTGGTCTGTTAAAATTTTCAGGTTTAAAATCTATGGGCTTACGTGATACTGTGTTAAATTAGTAGTACTTAGTAGATAAATTAGTAGTCCTTGTTTAATTCTTGTCAAGTAAAAGTCCTTATTTAAAATGTGAAATTTTATGCCTTTTTTTTCAGTTAATAACTTGGACTTTGAATTTATTCTTAAAAGTCAGTGGGCTCCCTTGAGATCATAAAAACTCATTTAAGTCACAATGCATATTTTGAATTTTCACCCAATATAATGTCACCACTATATACATCATCACGATAAAACTAGGCTATATTCTTTTAGGTTGTACTAAGGTAAGAGTATTGAAGTCTTTATTTAGTATCTTTAAATTTAATATACAGAATGTGTACATAACATATGAATTTGCATAGTACGCACAACAATACTGACAAGTTTTCCATCTTTTTCCATGGTTCAATGAAATCTCTTTGCATCGTATCATATTCATGTATTACATTGGAAATGACAATGTTAAGCTTGAATCACAGATCGAGGTCAAATGGGACACTGAATTCGCGCATCATTGTTTAACCTGAGCCAGCCATAAAGGGAGTGGGACCAGGTCTGGAGTGTAATTGTTTCAACAGGAGTTGAGCAGAATTACTAATCTGGCCAGTATTATGTTACAGAAAGATCTGGTAACCCCATAACTTGGTGTCTGACAAATAGTTGAACAGTACAGCAACAACATCCAGGTGTGGGCTGACAAGTGACAAGTAACATTCACACCAGGCAATGACCATCTCCAACAAGGAAGAATCTAACCATCGCCCCATGACGTTCAATGGTGTTACTATGGAATACCTCACTATCAACATCCTGGGGGTTACGATTGACCAGAAACTGAACTGGACTAGTAATATAAATACTGTGGCTACAAGAGCAGGTCAGAGGCTAGGAATCCTGCGACAAGTAATTCACCTCCTGACTCCCCAAAGTCCACCATCTAAAAGGCACAATTCAGGGGTGTGATGGAATACTCCCCACTTGCCTAGATGAGCGCAGCTCCCACAACACTCAAGACGCTTGACATCATCCAGGACAAAGCAGCCCGCTTGGTTGGCACCATATCCACAAACATTCACTCCCTCCACCACCGACGCTCAGTAGCAGCAGTGTGTACCATCTACACGATACACTGCAGGTATTCACCAAAGCTCCTTAGACAGCACCTTCCAAACCCATAACCACTACCATCTAGAAGGACAAGGGCAGCTGATAGATGGGAACACCTCCACTTGGAAGATGCCCTCCAAGTCACTCACCATCCTGACTTGGAAATATATTGCCGTTACTTCACTGTCGCTGGGTCAAAATCCTGGAACTCCCTTCCCTAACAGCACTGCTACACCACATGGACTATGTCAGTTCAAGAAGGCAGCTCACCACCACCTTCTCAAGGGCAACTAGAGACGGGCAATAAATGCTGGCCTAGCCAGCGACGCCTACATCCTGTGAATGAATTAAAAAATATTGTTGAATCGAATGGAAGTGGAAGAGGTTGTTAGAGGTAACAACAACTTGCATTTATATATCAGCTTTAACATAGACGTCCCATGGAGTTTCATGGGAACATTATCAAACAAATTTTGATGCTAAAAGCAACAGGTTACATTTATTTAACACCCTTAACATAGTGAAATGTCTAAAGATACTTCACAAAAGCATTATCAAACAAAATTTGACATTGAGACACATAAAGAGATACTGATTACCTAAAGCTTGTTCAAAGAGATAGGTTTAAGGAGATTCCTAAAGGAGGAAAGAGAGGTGGAGAAGCTAATGGACAGAACTCCAGAGCTTAGAACCTCAGCAGCTGAAGGCATGGCCACCAAGAGTGGGACATGGAGGGTTTTGTAAAAATGAGAATTTAAAAATTGAGGCATTGCTCAACTGGGGGACAATGTAGGTCAGTGGGTGAACAAGAGTTGGTTGCAAGTTGGGATATTGGCAACTGGTTTAGGATTAGTTTAAGTTTATGGAGGGTGGAAGGGCATTCAAATAGTCAAGCCTAGGGGGAACAAAGGCATTGAAGAGGGTTTCAGCAGCAGATGAACTGAGGCAGTGGCAGTAAACCATGTTTTTTTTTCAGCTCATATATAGAAGATGATCCAATCTTTATGGATAATAGTCTCAAGAGGCAGCATATAGATGAATTCTGTGCAGGTGCTCAGCCAATTAATTTCCACAGAATCTTCTAGCCTGTCACGTTTGAATGTATTGTGTCCTTTGAAATCTGGCAAATCAGTTAGGGATACAAAATCTGGCTTAAAAGCACAAAATGTTCATTCTGCTCAATAATACACTTAGTAAGGATTGGAGGTTTGAGCTTGTTTGCAACTCCAGGAAAAATAATTAATTCTTCAGGTGCAAAAACCATTTTAGCAAAACATTAAAGCACAGACTTCATGTCCAAAAGATCCAATCCTTCCTGACTCCGATGAATTTTGGATGCACATCTCTGCAGGGGACTGGGTGGTGCCATTGATTTGAAGATTGTTCTTTCACCCTGGGACCTGTGTTGGAATTCATCCAAACTGATAGCATAAAAGTCTCTTCTGCCTCTACCCAGGGTCATAATTAGTTTGCATACTCATTGAAAAACTTTCCACAATCCAACAAGGTTACAAGAGTAACTGATGTAATAAATGAAAAGTGCACATTGATACAGTATTTTTTGACATGCACAGAAGCCCATCACTATGCTTACCAGAGCTCTGCTTAAAGATATTTTAACTGATCTACTCAGAAATCTATATCTGTAGAATTTCCTTTTGCATCATATGGAACGCTCATTCTCTCCCCATTAGACCACACCCCATTTACTCAAGTTCAAAGAGTATGGTACAAATTGGCAAATCCTTAGCTTAAGTGTGTGCAGGATTACTATAAACGTTTAATCAACTAAAATTGTGCAGTTTACCAGCATGGAATGCTGGTACACTCCCTGCTGTTTGTTCAGCCCATTCATTGGAAGATTGGTTTTCAGCATTAACTGGAGTCAAGTGGGAAGAATTGCTGTTCCCAATGACAGACCCTCCTCTTCACTTTCCTTTGGTAAACAAGACTATCCAGCCAATTATTGACAGTATTCTGGCACGCTGCATTTCATTCGGATATCTGATTACTGAGCCTGTCACAGATGGCTGCCTTGGTAATGTGGGTGGCATAAAGGAGCAGTTCTCAATCTGCAACACAAGAAAGGCACTTGAAAACATCTTTCCCCCTGAGATTTTCTCCTGGAAGCAGTCAGTACTGCTTAGGGATCCTGAAGTGTAAGCAGGGGCACTGCTGGAGTTAAGCAATTAAAACCTTTGCAGCTAACTTGACTTAGAAACATGACAGGGTAGATTTATAAGTGATCCTGCTTGGTACAAAAGCACTTATCAGGAATTAGGGTGTGGAGCCATGAGTTCTGCTATTAAAATTAATTCCCAGTAGGCATTCTTGGCAAAGTTCTGCAATGAGAGTGTAAATTTGTAGAATCTACCTGTATGCGCTCTTCACTGCCAGTCCTGACTTGTGTGAAACTGTCATTTGGCTTCTACATATTACAGGAAGGAGATTCTGATCTTGCTGTGAAATAGTGAGAGTCCAAACATGGCTGCCAAACAACCTCATGCCAAGCAGTAGGTAGCACAAGCTGCTGTTTGAAGTGCTAAGCCCATCCATTTTCTAAAGTCTGTGGTTGCCCCGCCTCTGCAACAAGTTTGCGGCTGCCCAGAGAGAGCTAAAAATCCAAGCTATTATCTTTGGTCCTGCCACAAACTCTGTTCCCTATCCATTGACTCCATCCGTTCCCCCTGGCAAGTGTCTGAGGCTGAACCAGACTGTTTGCCACCTTCATGTTGTTTTTGACCCCCAGATGAGCCTCTAACCACATATCCTCGTCACCACATTGACTGCCTCTTTCCACTTCCTTAACTTTCTACACCCACTTTCCTTTTTCCACTTCCTTTAAGACCATCCTTAAAACTTACCTCTTTGACCAAGCTTTTGGTTGGCAGCCCTAATATTGCCTTCTGTGGCTCGGTGTCACATTTTGTTTGATAACCTTCTTATGAAGCATATTGGGATGTTTTACTATGTTAAAGGCACTTTATAAATACAAGTTGTTATTACATCCTAAAAATGCATTAAAAGAAACAGAAACTACAGGGCAAGTCTCATTGAGGGTAAATTATTTTTAATGCTCAAAAACATGCAATAAAACCTTGGTAGAATGATTTTATTTCCTGCCTTGCCAGACAACCTTATCACAATCTGAAATGCAATGGGAGGTACTTGTATTTATGAGCTGGGGCTGAAGATGGTAGATAGGCAGAGATAAGTTCAGGCAGATGGCTTGATGGACAGCTGGAGAAGATTGGTGAGTCTTGGGCATATTGTCATTGCATGGGTAACTCATCCCCAAAACATGGCAATCTTTTAAGCCACATAATTGTTTTATGCCTCATTTCCACATGTCTCCCTATGGAAATGCAGGGAAAACCCCAGACCTTGATGTACAACAGATAGATGTATAAGCGAGAGGGATCTTGCTTTGTAGGTTTAATTATAACGTTAGAATTCCATTTGACATTGCGTGTGAGCCTTTTTTAAAATTGAGTTGTTTTTGTCAGAATGCCAGGAGCTATTCCTTAGACTGAATCTTCACTGCTAGGGCCACCAAAGCCAGCAGGAGAGATAATAGATACAGTTTATTTGTTCACATGAAGACCAGTACTGTAACTGCAGCAGAAAGCATTGGTTAGCATAATTTAACCAGACTCAAGAATATGGGTCAAGAATCAAAGAAAAGCTGTGAACGTTTCACCAGATACAGACGATAACCTCATTATTATAAATATTTAAAATAGTAGGGTCATTTTAGTTGCAACAGTTTTCATTTTGTTGGGTCTGGGCAGAATTGAGACATATGATGATGAAGAAAATTTATTTCAGTTTATATTTCCTTTAGAGTGCGTAACAATAATTCTTTTATCTTTAGATACCATGATTCATCCACATTTTTTAGTTGAGAGCAGGCAAGCAACTCAGAGTTTCATCAGAACTCGAGAAAGGTCATTGACTTGACTTAAGTCAGAGATTGAGAAACAGTGGCCAGAACTTTGCCCTCGTTGGGCGGGCCCAGGAGCGGTCGCAAAGCCGACTACTGCCCGCGATCAGGCCCCAACATCGATTTCAGTGCTCAGTGCTGCTGGGGTGGAGGTGGGAGAAGCATGGGCACTGAAGGTTGCGCATGCGCGGGGTTGTGCACAGTGAAAGCTCTGTGCCTCAGGGAGCTGAAGATTTTGAACAATAAAAATAAAGGTTTAAAAAATAGTGAAAACATGCTCCTCATGTGACACTGTCACATGAGCAAGGACATGTTAAAAATGAGTTTTAAAAGTTCTTATTTTTTTTCAGTCACAGTTCGAAATCTTATCTCGCCCTTGGATGAGGTTTCACCAAAAATGCAAAGGCTGCTTGGCCTATTCGCCCGCCTGCCAACCAAGTGGTTGGACAGGCAGCGAAAAATTTAATTCAATTAATTGGTTAAGGGCCTTAATAGGCCGCTTAATTGTCAGCATGCGCACTGCCGCCTCTCACACGCACCCGCGAAATATCGCGAGCATGCGCGATGACATCAGGACGCTCGCCCAATGTCATTGTGCACTATTTGACTTTTGCTCTGGAGGGCAGCGCCCGCCTGACGAGAGAAAAATTCAGCATTTAATCAGACGGGAGGGTGATGGTTGGAGACCTCACAGCCTTCCTGCCTCTGCCCTGATTAAGTCTGTAGCTGGAAGGCTCATGGACAACCTCCCACCCCACCGCCAATTGAGGCCCTGGAGTGGGCAATTAATGTTTAAGGTTTAGCACCACAAAATTAAACACTACAATTCTCAAAATTCCCATTTGAATTCAAACTGCCATATAAATCACAGCCTAAATTTTCATTATGCCCGAAAGTAGACACAATTCTGATGACATGCTGTGGTGATGTACCAGAGGTTTGAGAATCTTGAGCCTCATCAAAATAAATGTAAGAAACTAAAAACCGGGGGTGTTGCAAAACAGGCTGTTGAATCACTATTGTCCATTTTACTACTCTTACAAAGTCTGGGAATTAAATCCCTCTTTGTCACTAAGAGATTGCTCAAAGGAAGGTTTTACAAATCTCTGCTCCATCCAATGTTCACCGTCCCTACCCCCCCCCCCACCACCCCGCATCCTTCACAGACAGAAGGAAGGAAATGTCCCGCACATGGATCAATCTGCAGAGCTTGTGGAAAGGCCAATCTTTGGACAGAGATGTGCAGAACAAAGAGAGAAGGTGGTAGATGAGGCACCTGAGTCAAAGCAACAGGGTGAATAGAGAGGACAAGAAACCAAAGCATCCATACCCTGGAAGATGAGGTGAATTTGAGAACACAAATAGACATTGGAACCATACAACTGCATGAAATTTCTGGATGCGACTGTTCCCTCCGAAAAGAAATTCACACAACCATTCAGATCAATGAGAGGGTGAGAGTAAAGCCCACAATGATAAATCTGAAGGTGAAGATGGATACCGGAGCACAGAGTAACATCCTCCTATTCAGACTATACCAGATGACCTCTCTTGAAATTTTGGAGGAAAATGGTGATCCAAAGAAAGGTGTTCTGAAACCATTCGCTATTATGCTGACAGCATAAGGGGGAGCTGTAATTCAACAGCTAGGAACAACCCAGATCAGAGGATCACACAAAGGAAAAGATGTTAACTGAATGTGCTACATCACTGAAACAGATGGTCCTGCTATCCTGGATTAAGCATTGTGAAGAGCTGCAGATAATCTTAGTAAACTATGAGGTGACGGGGACAACACTGAGGGTTGAGGAGAGTACACCCATTGAAAAGTGCCGTCCGATTAAATGCAAAGAAGATTTGGTGCAAATTTACCCAGATTGTTTCGATGAGATGTATGCTTTGAAGATTTTGAGTATCACATGACTGTTGAACCAGCAATGAAACCCATGATTCATCCCACACGTAAAGTACCAATAGAACTAAAAGGAAAGCTGGAAAGAGAGCTCCAAGAGATGGAAGAAAAGAAGATGATTGCCAAAGTCACAGAGCCTAAAGATTGGGTAAATTCCATCGTGATGAGAGAGAAGCCAAATGGATGGCTAAGAATTTGCCTAGATTGCAAATATCTTAATCAAGCCATTAAGAGGGATCACTATCCCATTCCAACACTAGAAACATCAATATCCAGGGAGACAACATTAACAATATCACCAGCAAATGAGACAACATTAGCAACAGCAAGCATGACTCCTGCAACATCAGGGACAACACGCACATCACCGCCTGTGCAGCATGCCAACTCACCACTAAGAACAACGAATGCCAAATCTATAAGATGGAGGCACAACATTTACCTCCTGAGCGATATCATGAATAATATTTTAGAAAATAATGCACTCGATAAATGACTCAAAGAAGGCATTCTTTGCCATGGAAAGAATTTCCAAAAGTCGATTGATAATCTTCTTTAGTTTATAAAGTTAATGACTGAAACAATGACATCGGTATGGGTATTATGTTTTAAAGAAAGAGCAATGTTATATATTGTTGTATTATCTCTAAATATCTGTAAATAGCTAGGAACTACTTAGCTAGGAACTAATCTGTTATGTGTAAGTGTTCCAGAGGGCAAAATTCCATGGCTGCAATCGAGACTCCTGAAGTGGAACAGAACCAATTCAATCCAGTCCTTCTTTGTACCAAACAGCATGGCAAAATTAAACATAAGAGATTTCTGATCTTTCCAAGCTTAAAGTGTGATTATTAGCAACATCTGGTAGCCAGAAGAAAACAAGAACACATGGCAATTTCTCTCCATGGCCCTGCTTTTGAACATTTCCAGCATTTTTAGTTTTTATTTCAGAAACAAATCTAAATCTTTTGATATATTTTTCACAGTTGATACTCTCTGTCACTAACCCATCAAGACAAGCAAACATTTTGACCTGTTCAACTGGATCCCTTACAATTGATATACATATTCCTGATACTTCCTAAAGGACATCACCTGTTTTCTTAATCTGTGATCCACATTTTCTGCTCTCCATGCGCACCCTATCAGTTAATCTTTGCAAATCTGTTTTGATGTTGTTGTAAGGTCAATGTCATCAGCAAATCAGAGATTGTTTGAAATCTTGCCACATAAACAGACTCCTCCAATTTCATCTTCTCGTGCAAGATTCATTGCTGCTTTCAGCACCAGATTCAATAAATCAGAAGATGTGCATGCTTGTCTCACACCAGCTGTTGTTCTAAACGATTCCATCAGTTTCCTATCCACTTTAACAGCACTCAGGGACTTCTTATACATATTTTTCTGTCACTCTGACAGGTTTTTCATTAATATCATACATCCTTAAATCATGCTATATTCTTTCTTGCCTGCTTAAAATCTAAGAATTTGTTTGAACAGAGATTGTTGTGGTCTATAAATTTCTCCAAAAACTTTCTTTTCATAAACAGTGCATCTATTGTGCTGCATCTCAGTCTAAAAGCAGCATGTTTTTCTAGCAGTACCGCTTCCGTGTATCTTTTCATTCTCCTCTACTGGGTTTCAGTAAATACCTTTCCAGGTATTCCCAGTGAGCCGATTCCTCTGTAATTTGGTCCTGTCTCTTTTTTTGAAAATTGTACTATTATCACCTTTCTCCAGTCTTTAGGTACTTACTCTCATTCACAAGTTTTGTTAAATAGCCTTTGTAATGTGTTTCACAGTAGGTTCCACACCCACCTGCAACAATTCTGCGGTTATATTATTGATACCAGGAGACTTGTTCCTTTTTATACTATTATGAGAAGTCTCCAAAGAAATCCAACAGTTACTCCACCCCATTTATACAGGTCCATTTCTTCAGTACTGATTACTGCAACATGACCTTTACATTGTATTGTTCTTAAAAATATAATTTCCACAACTTGCTGCTCACCTGTTTGCCCTCAATTCTCAGCATCCGAGCTTCATAAAGATAGGAGGTGATGGGGATTTTGAATTCTAGGGGAATTTGTTTTCTTTACCACCAAAAAATCATAATCTGCATCTTATAACATTGATCGAAGTGATTTAAGTAAATTATTTCAATACTTAGCATATGAGAGTTGCAACTCCAAGATAGTTAAGCCACATCAGTGCAAAAGACAAGGCTGAAACATTGCAACGACCTTCAGCCTAAGGTGCCGAGTGGATGATTTATCTCAGCTTCATCCTGAGGGAACCAGTATCACAAGTGCCAGTCTTCAGCCAATTTGATTCACTCCACATGATATCAAGTAAAGGCTAAAGGCACTGGATACTACAAGGGATATGTGCCCTGACAACATTCCAGCAATAGGACTGAAGACTTGTTCTCCAGAACTAGCTGCACCCTTAGCCAAGCTGTTCCAGTACAGCGACAACACTGGCATCTACCCAGTAATGTGGAAAACTGCCTAGGTATACCCAGTCCACAAAAAGCAAGACAAATCCAAACCAGCCAGTTACCACCCCATCAGTCTACTCTTGGTCATCAGCAAAGTGATGGAAAGTGTCATCGACAGTGCCATCAGGCGGCACATACTCAGCCATGGCCTGCTCACTGACGCCCAGTTTGGGTTCCACCAGGGCCACTCAGCTCCTGACCTCATTACAGCCTTAGTGCAAATATGGACAAAAGAGCTGAACTCAAGGCCCAACCATATTCAGTTGCTTCATCAATGATCTTCCCTCCATCATAAGGTCAGAAAAGGGGATATTCACTGATAATTGCACAATATTCAGCACCATTCACGACTCCTCAGATACTGAAGCAGTCTGTGTCCAAATGCAGCAAAACCTTTACAATATCCAGGTTTGGGCTGACAAGTGGCGAGTAACATTCGTGCCATACAAGTGCCAGGCAATGACCATCTCCAACAAGAAAGAATCTAACCATAGACCCATGACATTCAATGGCATTACCATCGCTGAATCCCCAAATATCAACATCTTGGGGTTTACCATTGACTAGAAACTGAACTGGACTAGCCAGATAAATACTGTGGCTGCGAGAACAGGTCAGAAGCTAGGAATCCTGCAATGAGTAGCTCACCTCCTGACTCCACAAAGCCTGTCCACCATCTACAAGGCACAGGTCAGGAGTGTGATGGAATACTCTCCAGTTGCTTGGATGAGGGCTGCTCCAACAACATTCAAGAAGCACGACACCATCCAGGACATGGCAACCCACTTGATTGGCACCCCATCCAGAGACATTCATTCCCTTCACCGCCGACACGCTGTGGCAGCAGTGTGTATCATCTATGTGATGCACTGCAAGAACTCATCAAGGCTCCTTAGAAAGCACCATCCAAACTCATGACCACTACCATCTAGATGGACAAGAGCAGCCGACACATGAGAACACCACCACCTCCAAGCCACTCACCATCCTTACTTGGAAGTATATCACTGTTCCTTCGCGGTTGGAACTCCCTCCCCAACAGAATGGTGGGTGTACCTACACCACATGGACTGCAGGGGTTCAAGAAGGCAACTCACCACCACCTTCTCAAGGGCAATTAGGGATGAGCAATAAACGCTGGCCTAGCCAGTGATGCTCACATCCCATGAATGAATTTTGAAAAAATGAGGTGAGAGTGAATTCCCTTGACATCAAGGCAGTATTTGACCAAGTGTGGTATCAAGAAGCCCTAGCAAAATTGTAGTCAATGGGAATTGGGGGAAAACTCTCCATTGGTTGGAGTCATACCTAGCACAAAGGAAGATGGTTGTGGTTGTTGGAGGTTACTCATCTCAGTCCCAGGACATCACTGCAGGAGTTCATCAAGGCAGTGTTCTAAGCCTAATCATTTTTAGTGCTTCAGCAATGATTTTCCCTCCATCATAAGGTCAGAAATGGGGATGTTCGCTGATGATTAGATGATGTTCAACACCATTTGCGACTCCTCAGATACTGGAGCAGTCCATGCCCATATGCAGCAAGACCTGGACAACATTCAAGCTTGGACTGATAAGTGGGAAGTAACATCCATGCCATACAAGTGCCAGGCAATGACCATCTCCAACAGGAGAGAATCCAAAAATCTCTCCTTGACATTCAATGGCATTACCATCGCTGAATACCCCACTATCAAATTCCTGGGGGTTACCACTGACTAAAAACAGAACTGCTATATAACTATTGTGGCAACAAGAGCAGGTCAGAGGCTGGGAATTCCACAGAGTAACCCACCTCCTGACTTTCCAAACTCAAGGCACAAGTGTGATGGAATACTTTCCACTTGCCTGGATGAGTGCGGCTCCAACAACACTTAAGAAACTTGACACCATCCAGGGCAAAGCAGTCTATTTGATTGGCACCCCATCCACTACCATCAACATCCATTCCCTCCACCACCAACGCACAGTGGCAGCAGTGTGTACCATCTACAAGATGCACTGTAGCAACTCACCAAGGCTCTTTTGATAGCACCTTCCAAACCTGAGACCTCTGCCACGTAGAAGGACAAGGACAGCAGATGCATGGGAACACCACCACCTTCAAGTTCCCCTCCAGGCCACGCACCATCATGACTTGGAACAATATCGCCGCTCCATCAGTGTTGCTGGGTCAAAATCCTGGAAATCCCTCCCTAACAGCACTGTGGGTTTAGCTACACCACATGGACTGCAGCAGTTCAAGAATGCAGCTCACCACCACCTTCTCAAGGGCAATTAGGGATCGGCAATAAATGCTGGTCCAGCCAGTGATGCCCATGTCTCGTGAAAGTCAAAAAAAGCACATCCTGCTGTTATAACTTATGCATGATTGACGTAGTGGAACTACTCTTGCCTCTGAGTCAACAGTTCATGGGGTCAAAGTTTTGCGCACATAATCCCAGCCACAATCTAGTGTAGTACTAATTGAGTTCTGCACTGTAGAATGTGCTGTCTTTTGGATGAGTCATCAAACCAAGGCCTCATCTGTCTTCTCACAAACTGTAAAGCTTTCTACCACACTATTCAAAGAAAAGCAGAAATGTTTTCCTGCCCATTATTAAATATCTCAACTAATGTCACTAAAGTGGATTATGTGGTTTTTATATAGTTGCTTTTTCTGGGACCTTGTGTGCAAATTGGCTGCTATGTTTCCCGTTACAACAGTGACTACATTTCAAAAGTAATTCATTGGCTGTGAAGCACTTTGGGGATTCCATGAAGATGTGAAAGGTGCCATATAAATGCAAGTTCTAATTTCACTCTTTTCTTTCTTGCGCGTTCTTATCATCCAATCACATCACAGGTTGGTAGCATATACTTTCTCAATACTTCTCTCAGAGCCAATGAGGGTTTGAGGGAGGGAAGAATACGGTTTCTTTCCCCTGATTGGAAAGTTTACATAAGTGAGCTCTGAAGAAGAGTTCTATGGACTCGAAACGCTGGTCGGAATTGTCCCAGATATGCACTAAGTGCAGCATTTTACCCACTGGCCGCAATGGTGACTTTTTACGCCGTATCGTTCCCAAACCTGCCGCATTAATTATATATTCCTGGGAAACACATCTCAGTGCTTCCAGTCCACGACTGCTGCAAAGAAGTCAAAGCCCTGAAAGGCAAAAAGACTGCAGCCCCCAGGTTCAATGGCTCTTCCCTTGAGCGGCCTTTGGACGCAATGGAGGCTCACCATGATGGGCAGCAACCTCACTAATCCGGCTTGGGAGGCGGTGGCACCAGTGGTCAGTGCCAACGCCCTTCAAAAGAGGACAGCTGCCCAGTGCCGCAAGAGGATGAATGATCTCCTCCATTCCGCCAGGGTAGGTCATTCTTCTCATCACTCTCAATTCACACACTTACAAACCAATCACGAATTTACAGGACCCTCACTCACTGCTGGTTCAAGGGACATCACCATCTACTCTCTCACACACACCTTCATTGTCCTCACCCCGTCCATGGCACTAATCACCACACACACATGCCAGGCATACTTATCATCTGGCCTGGCAGGTGTCCTGCTTACACTCTCTTCATCTCTGTTCATTCAGGACAAGCTGACACAAGAGAGAGAGGTGGCAGTCTGGCAGAGGAATGCCTGAAATCAAGGTCTTCAGGGACTTTGAAAACAGAGCCATCCAGCTGGCTGGCAATGATCTGGACTGTTCCTGTGCTGACAATGAGGTTGGCGGTGCTCCACCAAGTGAGGATCCAGCAGTACAACATCCATCAGACACCATGCTATTGAATGATGTAAAAGCAAAACAAAAACAGAAACAGAAATACCTGGAAAAACTCAGCAGGTCTGGAAGCATCGGCGGAGAAGAGCACAGTTGACGTTTCGAGCCAGACACGGTTGAGGGCCCACAGCTACCTCGACTACAGCTCCTCACACCCCGCTTCCTGTAAGGACTCCATCCCATTCTCTCAGTTCCTTCGCCTCCGTCGCATCTGTTCTGATGATGCCACTTTCAAAAACAGTTCCTCTGACATGTCCTCCTCCTTCCTTAACCGAGGTTTTCCACCCACTGTAGTTGACAGGGCCCTCAACCATGTCCGGCCCATCTCCCGCGCATCCGCCCTCACGCCTTCTCCTCCCTCCCAGAAACATGATAGGGTCCCCCTTGTCCTCACTTATCACCCCACCAGCCTCCGCATTCAAAGGATCATCCTCCACCATTTCCGCCAACTCCAGCATGATGCCACCACCAAACTCATCTTCCCTTCAGCCCCCCGGCGGCATTCCGTAGGGATCGTTCCCTCCGTGACACCCTGGTCCACTCCTCCATGACCCCCTACTCCTCAACCCCCTCCCACGGCACCTTCCCATGCAAACACAGAAGATGCAACACCTGCCCCTTCACTTCCTCTCTCCTCACCGTCCAAGGGCCCAAACACTCCTTTCAAGTCAAGCAGCATTTCACTTGCACTTCCCTCAACTTAAGTCTACTGCATTCGTTGCCCCCAATGCGGTCTCCTCTACATTGGAGAGACCAAACGCAGACTGGGTAACCGCTTTGCAGAACACCTTTGGTCTGTCCGCAAGCATTACCCAGACCTCCCTGTCGCTTGCCATTTCAACACTCCACCCTGCTCTCATGCCCACATGTCTGTCCTTGGCTTGCTGCATTGTTCCAGTGAAGCTTAACGCAAACTGGAGGAACAGCATCTCATCTTCCGACTAGGCACTTTACAGCCTTCCGGACTGAATATTGAGTTCAACAATTTTAGATCTTGAACTCTCTCCTCCATCCCCACCCCCTTTCCATTTCTTCCCCTTCCTTTTTGTTTTTTCCAATCTCTACCTTTTATGCCCTTTTAGTATTATTTCACCCCACCCCCCACTAGAGCTATCTGTACCTTGCCTGTCCTGCTCTCTACTCTTAATTAGCACATTCCTTTAGATAATATCACCACCTTCAACACCTCTTCGTTCTTTTGTCTGTGACATGTTTTGGTTATCTCCACCTATTACTGACTGCTTGTCCTAACAACCCCCCACCCCACCCCCCCACCCACCCTTAAACCAGCTTATATTTCACCCCTTTCCTATTTTTACTTAGTTCTGTTGAAGGGTCATGAGGACTCAAAACGTTAACTGTGCTCTTCTCTGCCGATGCTGCCAGTCCTGCTGAGTTTTTCCAGGTATTTCTGTTTCTGTTTTTCTATTGAATGATGTGTCTTGTTTCACAGGCCACTGCCATGCACTAATTATCTCCCCTTGCTTCCACAGACACATCTGGGAAACAGCTGACAGAGTCCATGACCCAGGGCCTCCAATCAAGGCCCGAAGAAACCTCTGAAGAGGAACCTGGAGGCACCCATCTCGAAGTCCCATCACAGGGCTAACCCACTCCCTCCACCAGCACAGAGGCACAAACCTCAGTGGGACCTAGGTTTACAGTAGCTTTGGGAACACAATCTGGTGAGCACATCACACTGTCTGATCTGCAGCAGGCGGCGGCAGGGACTTCCCAGGTGTCTGGCACTCAGAGGACTGCTGGAGACCAGAAATTTGCTGAGTCCAAGTCAGATGACAAGCCCCTGTACTCAGTCATGTCACAGCTGCTGGAGCTGCAAAGGCAAGCTCCGGAATATCAGGAAGAGATGTCCGCTGCACTCCTCAGATTGCAAGGCACGATGGAGGAGTCCGTCCGTCTTCAGGCTGAGGTGACAGGGCCAGCATGCCAATGCACTGAGATCAACACTGGCTGGATAGTAGCAGCCATGGAGACCTTGGTCCATGACATCGCTCCTGTACTGCTGCGCGGGCTCAACTCCATCGCTGACGCTATAGTTGGCCTCCAAGAGTGTGTACACGAGAGGATTATGGGGCAGCTCAATCTCATGCCAGTTACCCCTTCTCCTCAAGGAGTTAGCCAGGAGCCCTTGGGCACCAATAGAAAGGAGGATCAGCAGGTGAACCCCCTGGGGCCATCCATCCAGGTTACTCCGATAGTGTCTGACCCATCCGAACCCCCTCTTCCTATGACCTCAACAGCTTCAGCTCCACAGGCCGAGGAGGGTGCCTGCCACACAGCAGGGCCCTGAAAGCAGGCCGGGGCCATCTAGGTGTTGGCCCTCCAGAGGACACCCTCTGAAGTCATCACAGACAACAGATGTAGCAGTCAGGAGGCAATCTCCACCTCCACTCTAGATGTCGGGGATGCATACAGACGTAGCAATAGGATTAGGTAATCAACAAAATAATAGGAGCACAACGGTGGCACGGGTGTTCACAACATGTATGGAATGTTCATAGCTATAAATAGAATCGCAACCATTTCACATCTCTTGTATATGCCTCCTTGTTATGATGAGCTGTGTTGCAGTCACACAGGTGACTCACCCTTGTCCCTCCCCACCTTGTTGCATATGTCGCTATCATGGGCCGCTCGTCCAAGTAGTGAGCTTCCACATCATCACAGTGTGTGCCCCTTTTGCACAACATTCTCAACATCAGTGATGTCTCAATCTTAATGCTAAGTGTGCTTGTGGAACGAACCTCATTCACATGTTTTGCAGGGTTATGCCATGTTTATTCTTGGCTGTGTAAGATTGAGGCTGAAGTGTTCTCCTATCTTGTCTGCATTCTTGAAAGCTGAAGGTACAGTTTATAAGGAGAGATGTGTCAACACTTGGAGAAGGGTCATATATTATGCAAATCCATATGCTCTCTGTCTCTCGGCAGGGTTTTCATGCTACGAGACCATACTCAGAACTCGTGTGCGCTGCTGTCAGCCAACTGCATTTTCGACTTTCAGAGTGTACATCTGCTAAGCTCACCAATAAGTGGGGGTGCCTTGCCACCTCAAGTGACAAAGCTTGGTCCCTCTCAGCCACATTACAGTTCTGGGGCTCGAATGTCCAGCCTTGAGCGTCTCCCACCCTGTAGTTGTGTGTCTTGCAGGGACAAGGCTCTCGTCACAAACTAGGGATGCAGCGCTGTGCGTCCCCTCACCCTAGCACTCGCCGAGGTCACTGATGCTAATTCCAAATGGTCATTTCTGGCAGGCAGTAGGGGCTTTGAGCAGGCTCTAGAAATGTGCATGGTTGCTTTAGACATGTGGAGGGGAGCAATGGGATCGGAGTGAAGATATGCTGAAGCTGAAGTGTGCTCCCTATTAGCAATGACGCGTGCCCTTGAGGGCTTCATGGTGTCTGAGCATTTTGGACTTGGCAAGGGCCAGGGCTGGCCATGAGGGCACAATGTCTGTGTTAAAGGGGAGGCATTTTAATGTCTGGCAGGCAAGTGTCTGACATTGCTGTGCTAAGGTCGTCTGCATCCATATCAAGCTAAGGATAAACGCAGCCCAGGATCCCTAACTGAGAGTGCTGGATGCCAGCGTGCTTTGGAAGAATGCACCACAGACGACTGAGTAATTTCGAAATGGATTCACAGCAGCAGAACATCATCAGCTGCCTTGCCCAAGTGTGAATTATCTGATTCATCATCGATGTTACACAGAGCGCGCAGTTCCATTGCTTCAGATGGATCTGCTTGATGAGACTTTTCACATTGAAGGCTTACAGCCACGAAACCACTGAGGATTAACAGCTCTTGGCTCTTGTTGGGTGCCATTGCAACTTGAATGCTGGAGAGATGCTTGAAGAGGCAGCACCTTCTGGCTTCTGATGCCGGGACACCCTCCTCCAGTTAGCAGCTCATCTCAGCAAGGACACATGCTGCTGAGGGTTCATCATCCTTCAAAGGATCAGGACAATGTAAACCTGATGTGTAACTATTCACTCTCATTGAAGTGACTGGGCGATATGTGAGGATTTGCAAATCTGATGCTCATGCAGCCCATGAAGGAGGGCTCATGTCCAATAAGGTACTCACTACAACTCATCCTCCTGGTGAAATCTGGTGGCTATCAGGGTCTCACACACATGCCTGCCTCGTCTGGCCTGTTCTATGGCCTCTTCCCCTGCAGCCTTGTCCTCCTCAAATTCATCATTCTCATCCTCTTCGAGGTCCTTTTCATCAGAGGAGATGTGCAGCTCCTCCATCTCATCATCTGGCAAGTCCTCCCCCCTTTGCAGCACCAGGTTATGCAGCGTGTAGCAAGCCACGATGATCCATGAAACCCTTTGGGTTTCCCTCTGGAGTGCTCCACCAGACCTATCCAGGCATTGGAATTGCATCTTTAGGAACCCTATGGTGCGCTTCACCAATGCTCCGTTAGCGCCATGAGCCTCGTTGTACCTTCTCTCTGCAGGGGTCTGAGGCTACCGAACGGGCATCCTCAGCCATATCCTTTGTGGGTACCTTCTATCACCGAGAAGCCAGCCCTGGATCCTGTTTGGTCCGTCAAAGATGTCCGGGATTTGCGATCTACTCAAGGTGTGCCAGTCATGGACGCTTCCTGGGTATCTGGTGCAAACCTGCCTGATACATTTCTTATGGTCACAAACCAGCTGTACACTAAGTGAATGGTAGCCTTTCAGGTTTATGTGTTGCAGTGCCTGTTGCCAGGGAGCTTTTATAACCACATGTGTACAGTCCATGACTCCCTGCACCTGTGGGAATCTAGAAATCTCCGCAAAGCCCAGTGCTCTGGCATCCGGGCTTGCTTGATCTCTGTCAAAGTTGACGTAATTGTGGGCCTGGGAAAAAGGGCGTCTGTGACCTCATGAATGCATTTGTGAGTGGACGCTTGAGAGATCCCACAGATGTCCCAGTGGAGCACTAGGGGAAACCACGGGCGTAGAAGTTCAGACCGGCCATTACTTTCACAGCCACTGGTAATGGGTACCCTCCCAGTCCCCTGGTGCTAATTCCTGGAGAATGTGGCAAATGTGAGTCACCAGATCCCTGGACATGCGGAGCTGTTGGCGACACTGGTTCTAGCTCATCTGCAGATAGGACAGGCGAGTTCTGTAGACTCTGGGTCTTGCGAGCCGCCTACGCCCGATGTGTCTGTGAGGCTCAACCCCTGTGTCTAGACAGTCCCAGCTGGCCCTTGGCCTTGAGGGTCTTGTTCCTCCCTTTGGCAATCCAGGCGCGCCTCCATTGCGATCTTCTCCTTCTCTCCTACCTGTAAGTGATAATGCAGACAGCAATAAATCCAGCCTCCATCTTCCTGATGGTCTCCTCTCTGCAGTATCAATGAGAAACAGAAAGTGTCAGCATTAGTCTCCAAAGGTCCTCTTTCTGTCAATGACTCATCAGTGAATGTGGGTTCAAGGTGTCAAGAGTGTTCACCCCTGAAATGATGGCTAGTGTGGGGTGCGTATCAAGGTCTCCCCCGCCCCCCCAACATGACCGACTGCTAAGACATTGCTTTGGCCAAGCGCTTGGATGTGCTGCTTTCAGCCCAGGCACTGGGCGCCTCATTCACTGCACTCTAATACTTTCTAACAGACTTCTGGAGCTTGTCCATTTGCCCAATTGCTCTGGGGAATTGCCACACTGCCAATAAGGGGTTAAAACAAGAAGATCGATTAGTACCACTTTGCGGGATTAGTCTCACATGAATAGGCATCGTTGATTCACTTTCCTGATTCTTTTGAGTTATCAACAGTCACAGATTGCAACTCTTTCAATTACAATCACAGTTCTTGGTTTCCGGGAGTGGGACATGAACCCACAACCCTCTGATTCAAAGGCGAGGGTGCTATGAACTGAGCCACAGCTGACACTCCCCTCACTTTCCTGATTCCCTGCACTGTCATTGAAAGGTTCCTAACATGTCTCAGCTGTGCCTCATTCTTCATTTGGGAATGTACAGTTCAGTTGCATGGCAATGTAATCAGCCCCTCCAGTGCATGCAGCTACCCTTCAATCTGCCCGTAGAGCTCTCACCAGCACAGCTTCTCCTCATTTTAATTTAACACTGCGCCATCGCTGCAGGTTGGAAGATGGTGCTGCAGAACTCTAAATACCAGACCAGCTTGGACCCTCTCTGTGTAAGTATGGAAACCCCTCCCATTGTCCAGGAGGAGCTTCATGTTCAGGTTTCCCTCCCTCACATACCTCCCCATCCGCCCCCTGTTTTCCTTGATCCCATTGTGCTTCTGGTGCATGTCCATTTGATAGCCCCTGAACATTTTGAAGTGGATGTGCCTATGGCCCTTGTGGATCTCACCCATCCCCATCATGAGGCCACTTACACTGTTCAATTCACCCTCCCCCCAGTCATGTGTCTGAGTGCAACCTTCCTCACTCGCAACCCCCAGTACAGCCCTAAACCTGCAGGCCATTAAAAGCCACTCGCCTTACTGCTGGTCTGGTAGGTAGAAACCTGCCTGTGACACCCCCCTGAAAATAATGTAGTGCTGCCTGCAAAGCCTGGCGCTGATTCCCTTGAGCTCTGTGCGATGCAAGGTAGGCGAACTAACCTCGAAGTGATGAGTGATGTGCAGGTCACCAGGTGCACGTTGCTTATAGCCTGTTGTGAAACACGTCGTTCTGATTAATCGGCGACATGGCCTGATGATCCAGAGTGGAGGGGTGATTCCAGTGAGCAGGGCTTATAGCGAGATGCATATGTATTAAAATGACGTTCCCGACGCCATTGGCGGGTGGAGCGGACAATCGCAAACTAATTTCATGACAATGTAAAACCATATTTTCCACCCGTCACGAATGGGGGCGGAATATCCCGGCCCATGAATGGTGTTGAAACAGCTGAGGATGAAACTGAAAGTGGCCTGCAGGAATCTTCATACTTTCAAATCTAAACATGAGCAACCAATGCTAAGCAGCAATCCACAAAGTCAGGCTCAGTTAGTCTTCTTATGGCTGATACGCTTGTTACTGTGGATTAGCCTTGTGGATCTTTTCTGCTGTGCCTCTAGTGCTTGAATGTCTCTATTGGTTCTTGGTGACCAGAACTAGATGCAACAGTCAAGGTACAGTCTGAATGGAACACTATAAATTTTGGTCATTACCTCCTCTAACATATTCTATGGTTTTAGCTGGGTAGTTCAAAACTTTTGAATTCGGAGGAAATATTTTCCTTTCTAGTAACAGCCATCTAGAAAGGGGGAGGTTAAAATAAAAAAACAGGAAATACTGGAAATATTCACCAGTTCAGGCAGCAGCTGTGGAGGGAGAAAGAGTTAACCTTTTGATTTCAGATTCTGCCATCTGCATGATCTTGCTATTGTAGAAAGGGGATTTGTTCCTTTGTCTTCTGTTCCATGATGGATTTTATGAAAGAATGAAATAAGTTGAAAAATTCTTCAAATTTTCTAAATTACTCTTGTTATAGGACCATAATCCAGATACCCATGCAGGTATCTGTCTGAGTGAGAGCTTTGGAGGTGAACTCTAGAATCAGAAGAGGGATTTAGCTGCCTGCAAGGTGCTCTTACCTGCAGGGAAATATAATGCACTTGTGCTTTGCTGGCATGTTTGTTTCCTAGAGTGGAGACATAATAGGATGTGCAGGAAGTGCTCCCCCTAGTGTTGCTGTGTCAATAGATGCAGCCGTCTTTCTTAGCTCCAAAATGGATGACCTCATACCTTCATATTTTGAACTCCATCTGCACAATTTTGCTCACGCACTTAATCTATCGAAGTCCTTTTGGAACTCCCTGGTCATGGGGGAGACAGTGGCGTAGCGGCAATGTCACTGGACTAGTAACCCAGAAGCCCAGGCTAATGCAGCTGGCAGCTGGTGGAAGTTAAATTCAGTTAACAGAATCTGGAATTGTAAACTAGTCTCAGTAACAGTGACCATGAAACTATCATCGTTGTCTTGAAAATGCATCTGGTTCACTAATGCCCTTTAGGGAAGGAAACCTGCTATTCTTCCCGAGAAGGCCCATGGTCGACCTTCCTGCTCCACCATCTATTGCAGCACTTAAGTGGCCAATTACTGACCACCTAAGGGCCTCATCTCTCTGCCACTGGTATTAATCCAGTTGCAGGCAGGCTTGTCACCGTGCAGTGTGCATAGCAGCTAAAATCATTCAGCCAGCTCATCAGCTCCCGGGAGGGGAGGTCTCAACATTGGGATGGGGGGAGGTGGAGGCCCTGCTGAGAACCAAACCCTGCCACCCCCTCCCCTGGTCTGGCCTACATGTGACTCCAGACCCACAGTAGTGTGGTTAACTCTTAACTGCCCTCTGAAACGGCCTAGCAAGCAATGTCCACATCCCATGAAAGAATACATTTTTTAAAATTCCCATCGCCACTATTTACTGTTCCACTTGAGCAAACTTCGATTCACAGCTGTCTATTCTTTCATGCAAGTCACTTATAAATACAATGAAAATCAGGAGGCCCAGTACAGATCCCTAGGGAGCGGGGGGTGCAGGGAGGCACTACAAGTCACATCCTGTTAATTTGAGTACAGACTCATGTTCCTACTTTTTGTCTCCTGCCTCCCAACCAATAACCTTATCCAAACCAATAGGTTTCCTCCAATTCCATATGCTCTCATTTTTGTTATCACTAACTATGTGGAGCCCTACTGAATGCCTTCTGAAAGTCCATATAAATAAGATTGATAGACACTCACTTATCTACCATGTTAATTACCTCTTCAAAAAATTCAACTAAGTTTGTTAGGTGTGACTTACTCTTCACAAACCCTGGCTGTTCCTCCCTGATCAGCTCATATTTGTCCACTTGATCAATTAATCCAAGCTCAGAACATGCTGCTCAAAAACATCGGTTTTGTAGATTACGGAAGACGAGTTTGACTTTGTTCAAAAGAACATTAGATGCTTCGAGATATGTTTTTTTCCCTTATTCTGAGGAACAGACTGTTGAAACTTTATATCTCTCAAGCGCAATGGAAAAAACCAAAGATAATTTCAGAAACTATACAATGAATCTATTCAGATATTCACTGAAATAATACATTGTAGTTCAAGAAATCAAAAAGCAAGTGTTGCCTGTAATTTTTACGACAATTTTGATTCAGCATCCACCTGTTTTAAAGAAATAACTTGAAGTCAGTCATTTGAATGATCAATTGAAACCAATTTCACTTTATTGTGGCACCTAACAGACATTTTAAATTGCAGTAATGCTTTTAAGTAAATAGCCTTTCATCAGTATGAAGCTTCATTCTTTTTTGATGTGAAATAAAAGGTTTTAATGTTATTCAGTATAAATATTTTTACTTTGCTTGCAGTTTTATCTTTCCACAGAGACTTCCTTTTCACGGCTTCAAAGATCTGAAACTGTTTTGGGAAACTGCACAATGCCATTACAGTGACGTTGGTGAAGACCACCCAGAAGCATAACAAATGGACACATAGAAATATACCTATTTAATTGTGCAAATCTGTCCATTTACCTTATAATAGATAATGTAACCTCTCGAGGACCTGTATTTCCCAAATATGACTAGTTAATAGGATAACTGCCTGATCAAAAGCTGATAATACAATTGGCAATCTTTCTATCACACCATTCAAGCTCCACAGATGATTGTAGTTAATCAGAATACTATTGGGGCTATTTGTGAATGTAAACATATAACTTATCCTAATTACTCTAGAGAGAGTTTGTTATTGCCTAAATGCTTGGACAGTAATTATAAAATCCTTTGAGAACCTCATTGTGAGTTATCAGGTTTAAGGATCAATCAACAGATATGTGTATTGCAGACCAAAACCTTTGTGATTTCTACAATTACAGTGGCTGGATATGGTTAGGGCAAAATTTCAGAACATTTCCTGAACTGCTACACACCAACATGTTAACTTAAGTTACACATTCCCCAAGTTAAGTATTTCAACACTTTGCAAATGTTAAGCTGTTGTCCATTTTCCACAACATTTACTTCACCAAACTTTTACCATCAGCTATTTTCATTCGTGCCAAATTAAAAATGCCAATCTCTCCACTTGGCATGGTGGTCCTCAGCTAACTGCGTAGTTATAAATTTTAATGTGAAAATTCTTTGCAGAATTTCAAAAATATTACAATAATTCCTTCATCACTCAAAGGCTTTTTGAATAAATTGCAAGTTAGTGATAAGTTGTCTGGGAAAGTTAACCCTGTGTTTGCAAAATTTTCTAAGTAGTGAATTGATACAGTAATATAATAAATGCATAAATTAAAATAATAAACTGGAGTTGGTCCTAAACATTACGTAACAATTAATGTGAACAGAAGTTAACTATTCCTGTGAATTTTAGCAGAATCAGCCAAAGAAAAATGCAATATTAAACTCTAACTTTGCTTCAATCCTGCACTGTTATTAACCCTGTATTATTCTCTTTCAAACATAAATACTTGTCAGTGAACTTTACAAAGAAGCCACTTTAGTATCCAGGTTTCAAGCTGCTAATTGTGCCTGAAACCAGCGGAGTTCCCAGCAGGAGGTGAGAGCCGATTGATGTGCCAAGAATCGGGACAAAAAAAATAGTTTACTGTGGCAAGTAATCTAAATAAAACACAAACTTTTTTTTAATCTTTTCAGCAACTTAAAAAAAATTGAATTGTTCAGGGCTTTATAAACTGCCTTCTCTCAACACATAGTTGCTTAACGTTCTCTAGTTACTTTTAAATGCCATCAACAAAGTCACGTTCCCTTGCCCTGCTTGAAAAATACACATGGCAGTCCATATATAGTCCTTATTGAAGTCAAATACAATTGGCTTAAGTTGACATTGCATAGGTTTGTGTATACAATATCCCAGCTCCTGAAGAGTGGAGGACAGTTGTCTAAATAAGAGACATTATGGAAATACCTTCTTCACTGGAAAGTTCAACAATTTTAACTAAGCCTGCCTTTTAAAGAAAGAACTTACACTTATTTGGCACCTTTCATATCCTGTAAATGTCCCAAACACCTTCAAAGTCAATTAAGTATGCTTGAAATGTGGTCTCTGCCAGAATGTTGGCAGATAACATTCCACATCAAGCATATGGGACAACAATGAGACAACCCTCCACAAACTATCACAGCAGTACAGGGATCGTACCCACACCATTGGTGTCACATGCATTGTATTCTAGCCATCTAGCCAACTGAGCTAACCACCCCCAGCTTGAAGAGAAAAATCAATGACAGCCAATTTGCACATAACAAAGGCACACAAACAGCACTGAGATAAAAGGCCTTATAATCTGTTCTAGATTGGCTAGCAAACCCTCTCCCCTATTCCCCTAGTTTTCTTCAGATAGTGCTATTGGATCTTTTATGTCCCCTTAAGGGTAGGTAGGGGCTTGGTTTAATGCCTCATCCAAAAAATGGTACCTGAAACAATGCAGGACGCCCTCAGTACTCCACTGAAGTGTAAGTTTAGACTATATACTCAAATCTCAGAAGTGAATCTTGAACTTGCAACACCTGCCCCTTCACTTCCTCTCTCCTCACCGTCCAAGGGCCCAAACACTCCTTTCAAGTGAAGCAGCATTTCACTTGTATTTCCCCTAACTTAGTCTACTGCATTCGTTGCTCCCAATGCGGTCTCCTCTACATTGGAGAGACCAAACGCAATCTGGGCGACCGCTTTGCAGAACACCTGCGTCTGTCCGCAAGAAAGACCCAAACCTCCCTGTCGCTTGCCATTTTAACACTCCACCCTGCTCTCTTGCCCACATGTCTGTCCTTGGCTTGCTGCATTGTTCCAGTGAAGCCCAATGCAAACTGGAGGAACAGCACCTCATCTTCCGACTGGGCACTTTACAGCCTTCCGGGCTGAATATTGAATTCAACAACTTTAGATCTTAAACTCCCCCTCCCCCCATCCCCACCCCCCATCCCCACCCCGTTTCCTCCCCCTCCCCCTTTTTTTTTCAATAATTTATATAGATTTTTCTTTTCCAACCTATTTCCATTATTTTTAAATCTACAACTAATACCTTGTCAATCTTTCCACCCTACCCCCACTAGAGCTGTACCTTGAGTATCCTGCCATCCATTCTTAATTAGCACTTTTCTTAGATAATATCACCACCTTCAACACCTCTTTGATCCTTTTGTCTGTGACATCTTTTGATTATCTGCTCCTATCACTGCTTGCTTGTCCCTACAACCACCCCACCCTCAACTTCTCTCCCCCCGCCCCCCACCTTAAACCAGCTTATATTTCACCCCTCTCCTAACTATACTTCAGTTCTGTTGAAGGGTCGTGTGGACCCAAAACGTTGACTCTTTTCTTCTCCACCGATGCTGCCAGACTTGCTGAGTTTTTCCAGGTAATTCTGTTTTTGTCTTGAATTTATAAGCTGCTAATTCAGAGGTAAGAATATTGTCACTGTCAAGGCTGAATTCAGCTTGATGAGGTTCCTCCTGTAAATGCAGTCTGAGACATAGTGAATACTGATTAATAGTTTTTAAAGGAGCTTTCCACAAAGTGCTTATCTTAATGGAAACAAATGGACAAGTTATACTGCACGTAGTGAATTAACCTTCAATTGATTTGATTTGAACCAATTTGAGAAATAAGAAGTAGGAGTATACACTCATCAGAAACATGCTGAAGGGTTTGGGTGAATAGAGAGACTGAGGAGTTCAAATACATTATTTCCTAAAAAGTGTTAAATGCATCTGGATAAAGCTTTAAATAAGGCCAACATCATTTCTGGTTTTATAAATTGGGCATAGAGTAAAGAAGTAAAGATAAACTTGAACAAATATTGGTAAGGCTATGGTTAGTTTTGAGTGCTTCATTATAAAAAATTTTTTAAATACTAAAGCCATTGAAAGCATACTGGGAGGATTCATCAGAATGATACCACAGATTGGAAACTATAGTTGTAAGGGTAGAGTTGAGATAGTGGGACTATTTTTACTGGAACAGAGAAGGTTCAAAGAGATTTAACAGAGATTTATAGCATCATGATGGGTTTTCATAGAGTGAATATGGGAAAAACAGCTATTTCCTCCAACTGGACAGCCAATGATGAGGACAAAGTTAATGGCATATAGTCCTTGTGTTTTTTGTATCTGAGCCACAGGCAATGCTGATAGGCTACTCTTCCATAAAAGCAATGGCAGAGAAAGGACAAACGTTTAAATGTTGACTCCCTGATACATCTTGAAATGGAACTTGCAATGACAAGATACTCTGAGTGCTTGAGTTTATACCTATGTGGCACTAACTGAGAAGGGGGACATGATACAATATTTGCCCCATATGCAGCTGCTTACCTTTAAGTGGGTACATCCCCTTAAATTCAGGCTGCTAGCTAGGTTTATCACATTTATTGTTAAGCGAGCTGTCATTACTGTTCCAAAGAAACACTGGGGTCTCTTACTAATTATTAAATCAAACTAATCCTGAAAATTGCAAGCAGTCAACTCAGTGGCTATCCTTACACACAAGAGGTTAAACATTTAAAGTTCCATTTTGCCAGAATCACAAAGTTGATCTTTATATGTAATCAATACAAACAACTGAGATCAAGGTGCTTACCAAATCTCAGTGATCAGTATAATGTAACATTCTGATTTGTCACAGTTTATTTCATAACTTAGGTTCCATGATCAGTGTAGATGATTTGTAATTCATGCACTTTTACCTTTTTAATCAGGAAGTAGTGAATTTTAGTGCTCATCAAAGTCAATGATGGAAAATAGGGCATCTTTTTTTGTTTTGGCCAGCATCTGTTCCAGGTCAGGCAGCACTAGGTTAGATTTTGATTCCTGAATGCCATCCCAAAAATAGAGCTTAAACCCAACCTCGTAAGAGCTGCCCCCCACCCCACACCCGCCCCCCCACACCCCCCAAGCTGTGGTATGACAGTTTCCAATTCTCACCTAACTCAGAAAGGCCCAAGCATAAGTAAAGTTGTAATTTAATACAAATCTGCTAAATCATGGCCAATTTTTGTGTTAACGACCTGGATCCGCTCGTAAATGTGTTGAGACTCATTTCACTTAAATCGTTAAAACCAGAGATATGAAACATCTGTCTAAACCCATGTGCTGACCCAATATAGCATTCAGTCCCGACCATGAAGACAAATACACAAAACAAATTTAAATCTATAGTTATATTTATATGCAGCTAATGTTGTCATAGAAAAATGTGTGAACTTTATTTTTGGTAACCAAAATAATCAATAGCAAGTCTGAGCACTGAACCAGTTTCCATTTTGCACTAGGACAGCATATGGCACATACTGGTTCCACACAGGGACATGGGCGAGATGTTCTGTCAAAAGCGGCTGTGCTTCTCTCTGCGATCCTGCCTCGAGTTGGGTGGAAGACCAGTGGAAACCAGGGGGAATCAAGAGGTGAGGCCTACGTCCATAATGCCACCTTGACCCCAGCCAGAATGGTCATTGGTTAACCCTTTGCCGCTTGCCATGTGTAAATGTTGGGGAGATGTTAGGGTCCAGCAAGCTGCTGAGTTCCTTACTTACTGTTACAGCTTACCTTGGCATGGGTCTGAAGAAGAGGGCCTACCTGCAAAAGGCTTGACTTAGATCTCAGGTCTAAAGTCCTCAGTCAAATCGAGGCTGCAATCCTTGGGTCACCTTTAAGGTTGTTTCTACTTTTGATGCTACAGAGTTGCATTACACTCCTCAACTGCAGTTAGCCCAAGAGCAAGCTAGGCTGGGGTCAAAATGAAGTCAGGAGGTTGTACAGAACTCTGAACAATTAATGGTATGGGAGCCAGTCAGTAATGACAGCACTCTGTTGTACAAGCAGAGGAGACTGAAAAGGAGGCCCCACAAGGGTGTAGTAGTGCAATGGCAGCTGCTAGAGAACATGAGGCCCATTGGCTTGCCATTCATCCCTTAAGGCCCTCTCACTCCCCTTACTCTGCACACATAGGAGGCACTTCGAAGAGAAACATCAACCTTTGTGACTCCAATGTGTTCGTCAAGTTTCCTCAGCCACCAGTTTGTTGCTTCCATGTTTAATTCACTCTCACCCTCACTGTATGACAATGCTGTCACTCACAATAGCTTCAACACTGCAGCCAACATCCACCTGTCGCTGAGTTCCCACCCCGTTAGCTGACGAGGTCCTGAAGCTCCATTCTTCGTGTGCACCCCTGGGAAACTCCGAGAACCTCCGAAACCTCTGTTAATTGGCTTCTTAACAGGCTGAATTGCCTCCCTGTCATCAACAATCATGGTCCCTAACTGGCAGCCCAGCCAACTCTGGAAAACTTCACCAGCGATGGGGACATGTCAGGCTTCTTCTCCCGTGCTTGTCACCCCAGGTGCCTGTTCTATCTGTTTGAAAGAGCCGTCCAATTAATTCCACTCCCCTGCATAATGCATTATCTAAAAATGTGTTTTATGATTCAGATCTTTTTTGCAGAGGATGAAGCAGATTGTATTTAAATTTCACTGTGTGATAATAGTAACAAGTGCATTAACACATTCCTATTATAAATAACCCACATGCCTTTTAGAATAAGAGGTAAGGTAATGTCATAATAATGTATCCACGGCTAGCATTGCACAGCAGGATTTCAAGTCATGGCTGTTCCAGGTTCTCTTTTCCTTTTTGGCAGATTGTTAGATTTTTTTTTCTCATGGTTTTTTCTCATGGACTTGCAGTCAACATGAGCTCTCCAAATGGCTCTGCAAATTTCATTTTTGTATATTATGTACACAAATATGTATACAAGTATGTATAGAATTTCATTTGGAAAGTTGCTGTTGAATCTGTTTCCCTCAGTCTTTCAGGCCGTGCATTCTACATCATAACAACTCGCTGTGTAAAAAAAAAAAATTCTCCTAATTTTTCCCTGGATTTTTTGCCAAGTATCTTAAATGTGTATATTACCTCCCACCCCTGTGAATCAAAACCCTTGTTAATTTTGAACACCTCTACTAAATCAGCCCTAAGCTTCTCTACTCTAAGGAAAATAACAACTCTAAGCCTCTCCACATAATTGAATTGAAGTCACTCATCAGGCTACCATTCTAGTAAACCTCCTCTGCACTCCGCCAAAGACCTTGGTCAGAATTTTTTGAGGCGGTGGCCCCATCCACAGTGTGGAAAGTCACAGGTGAGCGGGCTTCCACTCACACAGGAAGCCATAATAATCAAGCAGTTCATTGCATGAGGTCATGGCTTCCGCCTCCATGTGGGAGGATGTCCCACCTCAAGAGACACCAGCCGTTCAGACGCTTGGCAGCTCTCCAGTCCCAGCAGCACCTACGGGAGTGGTGGCCGCCGCTGGGAATGCAGCCAGTCCCCAACAAGGAACCATCAACGGAGGCTGGATAACCAAGTAAGCTGAGCGACTTTTCCAGGACCAATCAGGCAGGCCCCAGCAAAGGATGGGAGTGCTGATTGGGAGACCAGGGTTCAGGACAAGCAGGGGAGGGCCCTTGCCACTGGTGAGAGGGGCCCTCTGTAAATCACAAACCCGAGCAGGAGGAACTTTAACACTGCAAACCCACAACCTGGCCACCAGAATTTACCTGGCAGCCTTGCCAAGTGGCATGGCCCACCCTCCCCCACCCCTACCACTGGTAAAATACCAACAGCAGCCCCTTAGTTGCCATTAATGAATCTAATTTAAGGACTTCAATTGGCCCTAAGGCAGGCAAGCTGTTTGCTACCCCCTCCGTCCCCTTAAAATCCCAGTAGAGGCAGGTAAACAGCGACCCCCACCACCCCCCCCCCCCCACCCAACCCTCACCATGCCACCTGATTTGACACCCTCCCTACCCATCCTGTCTGCCAGCCCACTCCCAGGGGTGGTGGGGATGGTGGGGGTGGGGGTGGGCGTGGGGGCGGGGGAAACATAAAATTCCAACCCCTGACATTCTTCCGAAAGTTTAATGACCAGAATTGCACACTGGACTCCAGCTAAGGCCTACCCAGTGATTTATAACAATTTAGCTTTTTTTTTTTTGCTTTTATGCTCTGTCTCTATTTATAAAGCCAAAGATCCCCAATACTTTAATAACAGCCTTCTCAATTTGTCCTGATACTTGCAAAGATTTGTTAATGTGAACCCTGAGGTCTCTGTTCTTGCAACTCATTTAAAATTGTATCATTAAGTTTATACTGCCCTATTAGAAAGGATCTAAAACACTTTTGGCCTGAAGAGATTGAAGCTGCATAATGCATTATCTAAAAATGTGTTTTATGATTCAGATCTTTTTTGCAGAGGATGAAGCAGATTGTATTTAAATTTCACTGTGTGATAATAGTAACAAGTGCATTAACACATTCCTATTATAAATAACCCACATGCCTTTTAGAATAAGAGGTAAGGTAATGTCATAATAATGTATCCACGGCTAGCATTGCACAGCAGGATTTCAAGTCATGGCTGTTCCAGGTTCTCTTTTCCTTTTTGGCAGATTGTTAGATTTTTTTTTCTCATGGACTTGCAGTCAACATGAGGATGTCAATCTTATAAATAATGTGTTCAAATCCTGTTCACCTCTTAGGAATTCCAAAGTGACCGCGTGAACCCTGGTTGACACATTTCCTTCCTATTGTAAAGCTTTAGAGAAGATCCAAATGGCTTTATACCACTAAAGCCCTTAAAGGTGGACTCAACTTTATTTTTAAAATGGTACATTTTAATACCGCACAACATGATCCTCTATCTAAAAATACACCAAAGGCTAACAAAGTAATCTGACTTGTAACATTGCGTTTTTGAAGGCCCATTTTTGTCTCTCCATGCCTCATGTTCTTGATGGGAAGAAACTATCAGGTTCTGTAATATTCTGCAGCAGTGGAATCTAACTTTATACAAACCTGGTTCATAAATAAAACAATTGTTCTTAAATAAAATAAACGTTAGAATAATGAACAAATTGTATATGCAATATTATACATGACACATCAATTATTACTTGCATTTGTAGGTGCTTTAGGACAGTTGACAGAATAAAGGTAGGGAAAATGTGTATCCATTACCTCAGGACTTAGGTAGGGCTCAGTTTTAAATTGATTTTTTTCATTTCCATTGTTAAACACGTTATACAAAGTGAAACACTAGTTCAGGATTCCACTACACAGCATAAACATTAATTATTTGTTCCCTGAGAAGTGTCATATAGTACTCTTGTATTCACTAGATGGTGTCTCGATAGCTCAAGTTGGAATTGTGCCACTTTATTGTGACTTGTTCAGTTCCGTAAGCCTCGTAAAAAAAAACGCAAGCTTCTATACAACAAAAACAGACCTTTCATGATAAACTGCAGCTTCACCTGACTTTCCCTGTGGTTGAAAATTCAAATATTAAACAATTATTTTGTAACTCATTGCTATTCCTGTGGAATATAATTCAATATAGCTGAACATGAATCATTCATTAAAGCAGCAAATTGCTTTGACTTGTGTTTCTAAGAACATAAAAAGTAGGAGCAGGAATATTCCATATGACCCTTCAAGCCTGCTCCATCATTCGATAAGATCATTACTTACATAAATTGCACTTTCCTGACTTATTCCCATTTAACTTGATCCCTGTAGTGTCTAAAGGTCTATTCATCTCAGTCTTGAATGTTAGTTGATGACTGAGCATCCACAGCCCCCTGGGGTGCACATCATGCCCATCTTTCCCAGAGTACCTTGTTTGAATCTCTCTCTAATCTGGTTTCTGCCTCTGCCATAGTGCCAAAACAGCTCTTATCAATGTCACAGATGACAGCCTATGTCGCTATGACAAAGGTAAACTATCCGTCCTCATCTTTTTTGATCTGTCTGCAGCCTTTGACACAGTTGATCACACCATCCTCCTCCAATACCTCTCCACTGTCATCCAGCTAGATGGGACTACACTCGTCTGGTTTCATTTCTATCTATCTAATCTTAGCCTTACAATTGTCATCTATGGCTTCTCCTCTGACATCACTGTTATCTTTGGTGTCCCCAAGATCTATCCTCAGACTCCTCATATTTTCCAACTATATGGTGCCCCTCAGCAACATCATCCAAAAACGCAAAGTCAGTTTCCGCATATATGCTGACAACACCCAGCTCTACCTCGTCATCATCTTTCTTGACTCCCCCCATTGTCTCTAATTTATCTGACTGCTTATCCAGTGCTGGATGAGCAGAAATTTCCTCCAATTAAACGTTGAAAAGATGGAAATCATTGGGCTGAATTATATGAAGCCAAGTGGCCATTTAACAGTCAACTGACCGTTAATAGGCTGGAGGCAGGATTTCCACACCTCACGAGCAGGAAACCCAGCCTTAGATAGCTGTCAGTAGCTGCAGTGGCCACTCTCAGTACTGCACACAGGCGTTGAGACCTGGGGGCCCTTCCTATGGGCCCAGAGGCTACTTAAGGAATGACCCCTCTGCCCATCACTGTGATGTTCTGCTTCTGTTCAACGTAAACATACCAATCATCTGCAAGGATTGATGAAACAATCATGTGGCTTCTTTGTGTGAAGATAAGGCTACATACAGATAGTATATAGCCTTATACTAAGAGGCTAAATATAGTACATCTTACCCTGCTGCTTGCAGATGGATTTCAAGTCATGGGACTATTCCATCATATCCTGTCTTGAGCTGATAATGATTGACAGCAGTTAAAGGTACGCCCCCCTCCCTTAAAGCTATATACACATCATATCACAACAACCTCCAGCTTGTGTAGGAAACCTACCAGGCTGACCGCTTGATGTAGATCTCTCCCAGCAGCTGGATGAAGCCTTTAAGTGGACATTAATTGCTCATTTAAGGGCCTCAATTGGCCCACTGGCAGGTGGACCACCCGATGCCATTCTCACCACTGGTATCATTGCAGTGGGGGCAGGGGTGGGTGGGTAGGTGGCAGGCAGGCCAGCTGCTGGATTTAACATGCCCCTACTCCCCCCCACCCCCGGCTTCAAACACACTAGCAGGGGAGAGTTACATCCAGCCCATTGAGCTTGGTGCCCACCACAAACATTGTTCCTTCACCACTGACTCCATTCCCTCTGTCTGGCAACTACCTGAGGCTGAACTAGACTGTTTGCAATCTAGGTGTCATATCTGACCCTGAGATGAGCTGTGACTAAGACTGCCTATTTCCAATCTATCCATTATTGAAACCCTCATTCGCACTTTTGTTATCTCAAGCCTTAACTACTCCAATGCTCCCCTGGTCGGCATCCCACGTTCTACCCTCCATAAACTTGAGGCAATTCAAAAAGTCTGCTGTATTCCTAACTCTCACCAAATGTAACTTTGCCCTATGCTTGTTGACCTACACTGTTCCCAGTTTAAAAATCTCATCTTTATCTTCAAATCCATCCGTGGCTCATCCCTCCCTATCTCTGTAATCTCCTCCAGCCTCACAATCCTCCAAGATACCCACACCGCTAATTCCTGCCTCTTGAGTACCCCTGATTTTAAGCACTCCACCATTGGTGGCTGTGCCTTCAGCTAACTGGGCCTGAAGCCCTGGAATTCCCTCTTTAAATCTCTCTCGTCTCTCTACCTCGCTTTCCTCCTTTAAAACTTCCTCCTTTAAAACACTTCTTAAAACCTTTGACTAAGCTTTTGGCCACAAATTTCTCCTAATCTATGTCTTAAATGGCTGACCTCGTACGCTGAGATTGTGAGTTCTAGTTCTAGAATCTCCTGGCAGTGGCTACAGCCTCTCGTATCTCCTATATCAAGGTAAGAATCTGAGATATTTCAATGAGATTGTATCTCATTCTTCTAAACCCCCAGAGAATATAGGCCCTGTCTATATTTCTCCTCATAGGACAATTCTCTCATCCTAGGGTTCAATCAAGTGAACCATCCTTGCACTCCCACTAAGGCAAGTACATCCTTTCCTGGGTAAGAAAATCAAAACTGTATGCAGTACTCCAGGTATGGTCTCATCAAAGCCCTATGTAGAATTGCACCAAGACTTCCTTACACTGACCTTGCAAAAGGGTTAACATACTATTTGTCTTCCTAATTGCTTGCTGGACCTGTATGTTAACTTTCTGATTAGTGTACTATGACACCCAAACCCTTCCAAATGGCAATATTTTCTAGTCTCTCACTATTTAAAGGAGGATGGAGAAATAAAGAGGCAGTGAAGTTTGGGGTGGAAATTCCAGAGCCTCAGCAGCTGAAGGCATGGCCACCCATAATGGAGCAATTAAAACCGAGGTCATGCAAGAGATCAGAATCGATGGAGTGCAGATATGTCAGAGGGTTGTAGGGTTGGAGGAAGTTACAGCAAGGAGGGGGCAAGGCCATGGAGGAATTTGAAAGGAAGGATGAGCATTTTCAAATTGAGGCATTGTTTAACCAGAAACCAATGTAAGTCATCGATCACAGAGGTGATGGGTGAATGAGTGAACCTTTGTATTAGGATGGGGGCAGCAGTAATTTTGGATGAACCTAAATTTGTGGAGAACGGAAGATGAGAAGTCTGCCAGGAATGTGTTGGAATAGTAAAGCCTAGAGATAACAAAGGGTTTCAGCAGTAGATGAGCTGAAGCAGGGACAGAGTTGGGTGATGTTACGGAAGTGGAAATAAGCGCTGTTAGTGATGGTGTGAACCTATGGCTCATTTCATTGCTCAACACCAAACTTACAAACAACTTGGTTCAGCCTCAGAAAGCTGCCAGGGAGTGGGATGGATTTGATGGGTAGGGGCTAGAGTTTGTGCTGGGGCACAAACCCATATCTTCCTTATATTTAGCTTGAAGAAATTGAAGAGGGAATTTAATGCCCCTCCCCGAGGTGTGTTTCATGGTGGGGAGGGCATTTAATTGGGCAGGAGGATACCGGGTGGGAACCCTGCTGCCTTCCTGCCTCTTCCCCAATTGCTTCTAGGGTGGAAAGACTGATGGATGGCTTTCCCGTCCACTGCCAATAACTGCCATTAAATGGGCAATTAATGTCCCTGCTGCTAACCCCTCTCACTCAACCACAACCTCCACCCCGCACCCCTAACCTGCCATCATTCATCAGCGGCCTGGATGCCTCAGGGGTCCTGGGGCCCAGGTGGCTGCAATGCCAGTAGCAGCCACCACTTCCCCAGTTGCGCTGCCTGCAATGACATCTGCTGGACTCTGATTGGCCAGCAGCTCTTGGAGTGGGTGGGGGCGGGGATAGGATTTCTGCCCCAAGGGTCCTTGATCCCAGGGAAGGCCTGCCGTTGCCCAGTTATGTGCCTGATTGGCACTTAATTCAGCGGGCCATACTGAAAGGAGGCGATCTGGGGCTCTCGCTGGTTCTCCAGCTGGTGAATGAAGCCCCCCCTCCTTATCTCCATTAGATACCGTTCTGTTGAATGGTCATGTGGACTCGAAACGTCGACTCTTTTCTTCTCCGCTGATGCTGCCAGACCTGCTGAGTTTTTCCAGGTAATTCTGTTTTTGTTTTAGATACCGCCCTTACTGTATGAGAATGGTGAGGTCATCCAATATCAATAGATGTAGTGTTCTTTTTAGCAACTGTGTTTAGTTAATACATATCTGGAGTACTTGCCAGGCCCTTACTTCTCTTAAATGACACCAACCCAGAAGGAAGAAACAGGTTGGACCAGTATTCTTATTTCCCAGTTTTTACTGGTGTTTCATTTTAAGGTATACAAGACCAATTTGGACCAGTATTCTTATTTGCTTCGGGAAATTTCCATTTTAGTGAGGATTGGATATATTGTGATGGGAGTAAGTATAAGTCTCCAATATCTGGGGTGGAGTTATGAATCATTCCTATTCTAATAATTTATTTAAAAAAAGGCACCCATTTCCTGATTAGGCTTTGCAACTCTTTTCGATCTGATTTTAATATTTGCTCTTCAGACCTAGGAATGTTGCATATTCATTGATATGGAAGGACAACAATTATTCATGTAAGTTTATTTGTCTTTTACCTGGATTTAATTTCATAATTTGGCATGATTTACCAAAATATAGAAATGAAAAAACATAGCTCTTGTGCTCCCTTTCATCATTGTGCAGCCTTTTTTTAATACATGTTATTTGCTGGCCAATGTGCTATATTCGAAGAATTTTGCTGTATCACACACCATCTGACTGTTTGAAATTGCACAGGAACTTTTAAAGTTTTTGATTGTAAATGGAATGTTATTATAATATGATTACGTTGTACCTGATTCAACAATTTACACCAAGTTCCTGAAAAGAAATGTAAACACCAAGGGTTCAATTACTTTTTTTTTGTACATGGTGCCAACACATTGTCCATTTTTATGCATTGTGGCAGAGAATGTACTATTTTTGTCATCAGCATGGCAGAATTACATTTCAGTTCCCATGAGGAAGTAGTTCCTCAGGGTACAGGAAGATTGATGAGGTCATTTCCTGACTCATTGTGGATTGACCACAGATTTAAATATGGATCAAAAGTGCAGTAAACCATTGGCTGGAAAATGATTTTTAAACTAAGTACTAGTGGGTTATGTTCACCTGAACATTACACTAAGGTGTTGCTGATGATGCAGAGATGAAGCTGCCTTTCTTTGCTGACATTTTGATGCTCCAGTCATAGATTAGACTGGACACATATTAAAACAGAAAAAAAATGTGTCAAGAACATACAGTTAATGAAAGATTTTTTCTTCTAAATTTAATAAGTTATTGCATCCAGTACTTCAATTCCTCCCATGTGCTATCATCTATATCCTGATTCAGGGAGGTACACCAAGACCCTAAAAAGAGATCTTAAGACCAAGGACTCAATTATGCCGGTTTAGTACATCGTTGCGAGCACATTGTCCACTTTTAGTTCTTGTGGAAGATAATGTGATGCAAGTGAGAGAATGGCATGGCTCATCCCTATTCCATAATCTCCTCCAGCCCTTCCGAGGTATCTGCACTCCTCTAATTCTGGCCTCCTGAGCATCCCCCACTTTAATTGCTCCATCACTGATAGCTGCACCTTCACCTGCCTAGGCCCTAAGCTCTGGAAGTCAAACTCTCCACCTCTGTACCTCACTTTCATCCTGGCAGGGCTGAGCTTCTCAGCACGCGCTTCTTGCTGGCTGGCCATTAACTGGCGATGGCACCTGCCTGCTGACGTAAAAATTCTGCCCGATGATTTAATGGTGTAGTTTGCTGGTCAGTTTCTTGGAAATTACACTAGAGTAGCATAAGTATAAAAGAAGCAACAGGGGACCAACGTGTGACACAGTGCATTAGTGCCCCAATGGGATTCACCATTGTGATACCCTTTGCTAGTGAGATTTTAAACCAAAAATAAGAAATGAGACAAAGTTTAAGCTCTGGCAGTCATGTGGTTAAATTCACTGCATGCTTTGACCCAGTGCTTGGCAAATGTTTTGGAATGAGACACATCTGGTCCATAGGACGTGCTTCTACACTGGGAACAATGAATTTGTTCATTGCTGTGTCAAGGGAAGCAGCTCTTAACTGCACAGTGTAGCCTGTTCAATACCGAGTCCCCAGTGGTTTAACTTAATAGTTGATATTTTTGTTTATTTTGTCATGCACCAAAGGACTAATACGATTTTCCCGAATAGTCACCACATGTCAGAAAATAATGCTCCTTGCTACCAGCAAACTGACTTAAGCGGGCAATAAGTTCCAGTGGCCCTATTTACACTGAGGCGATAAAACTGGTTGCTTTGTCGACCAGATGAACCTAGTCATAAATCAGGGTGATGGATGTTCTAGCCCATATATATGCACTTCGTGTTTTGTCGAATCATGGCGTCAAAAGGTTTGTTGACAAATCTTGGAATATCAACAAGATCTGGAGTTTCCTAACATCTGGTATCTACATGAATCCAGAACGCTTTGTGACTAGCCTCTGCCATGTCTGAAATCTGACAATTTAACAACTAATTTCCATAATTGGTCAATGCTATGTAACCAGAAGCAGTCAGTTTTTGTTGGCAAGTTTTTATTCATCAATTTGGAGTACGGTTTTTTTCAGAATTCATCAACAAATAGCAGTCAATTCCCAGATCTAGAATAAATAATTATTAAATCACTCTGTCATCATATTGTGCAGTTTAAAGCATTAGTTACAAGAAACATGAAAACTAGCTAGCAGACTGGTCAACGGTACATTAATCACTGCACTATAATTTCATAAAATGAATAATATTGTTTGTTACTATTATGAGGTTTATAAGATTATTATATTTTGGGACAGTAGCTTTAAATTTACAGTAAATGAAGGGGGTCATATGACCAGCTTTGAAGTCTGCCTGACACTGGATGGTTTGACTGTTAGATATCAAAGGAAGGCTTAGATTGTTTTAATGAGAAGAAGCTGCAAGGTAGTTATGCTTGGAGACAATGGCAGCAGTCTCTAAGTTTACAATGAGTGACCTCTGAGTCTCCCAAAGCCGCAGAAAGGTGGTGTAGGTATTGGGTTGTAAACAGTTGAACTGTAAACTGTCCATTTACTTCTAAGGCGAAAGGGATTTAGGGTCAAGAATAGCTAACCAGCATTTTAACCTGTTTGCAAGGCTAATGTGTTTCACATTTCAATGGGGGAAGAAGGAAGAGGAAGCTATTTTTGAGATCAGATTACAGGCTTCCCTACAAATTAATGAATATCATAGACAGGCAGGAGTTCTGTATGGTCAGCAGAAAGAAGAGGCTGCTTGGCTTTCTGAGATAGCGCAGCCAGATTCAGGAGGGAGCCAACATTTAGTTAAAGAGACGCATCATGTAGCCATCTACGAATTCTGGGAAATTCACCCCAGCATATCAAGGGGGAAGAAGAATAATCAGAACAGGCTTTACTGCTGGTGGTGGATTAAAGGAGCTCTCCAAAAATTGAAGAAAGTATCTGAAGACAGTCACTTAAAGTTACTACTTGGCAAAACGGGAATTCGGAAATCTCTGGGAAGCTGGGGGCAATGCTGGACTGTTTACTCTAAGGATTGTAATTCCATGGAGAGTGTGGTGTGTGAAAAGCATAAAAGGATAACATTCATTTCTGTAGTTTAAAGAATAATTTGCCTATAAAAAGGAAATGGTGTTTAATTAGTAGTGTCTTTTTAGTCATTTGTTACAGGAAAAATTTTAAAACATTAAATCTTATTGTGGCACTCTTTCAGCTAATAACTGCAAGTTTGAATCTCTTTAAAAGTTATTGGTATCTATGGAGGTAATAACCCAGTGGCCAATCAAAAACAGACTATTCTTTGCTGATATTATACCCACAGCTTAAAGACTGTGCCAACACTCAGCAGAAAGGAAAGAAACCATTTTCTATATTCTTGAATGGAAATAAGAAGCTCCCCTTCAGAAAGTGGGAAAACAGGGAAGTGGTCAACCTTGTACCCTTTCACGCACCTCCAGTTGTTGGTCCAGGATAGGCATTAGAAAAATCTTGTTTGCCTTCAGAAAGAGGGAAGAAAATAACTTACAAAATAGGAATTGCTGCAAATAAATCAGACACAAATACAATTAAAATAAATACTAACTTCTATTTTGAGGTTAGTGTATTAAATTTCCAGCAATAGTAAATGGTGTGCCAATGCACTAATTTTAAAAAATGAATAAATATCCAGTTAGGGACAAGCAAGGTTAAAATGATAAGTTAGAACAAGGGGACCAGTTGCATGATTCTGGGAAAATGGCCTTTGGGATTGCTGCATCTGTCACCACATGCTTGAGTTGGATTGGGGACCAGGCGTCTATGGATTCAATGTGGTAAACCAAATATAACAATGTACATACTCTCTGTGCTGTTTGAGCTTTGAATCTGATGCATGCAGCACCGAAAAGATTGCTGCTCAAAATTAAAGATCACAGGCACACTATTAAGCTTATTATTAATGCAAAGTGTTTCATTTTGTAAAATGCTGCAATTGTGGTGATTAAATCACATGTAAAAGCCCAAACTAACTCTGAAGCTAAATGGAATGAGACTATCTCTACCAGGAGGTCTCATCTTGCTTTGTTCTGGAATCAGGTTACGTTTTGGTTTCAGTTTAAGGCTAAATTTACACTCTAACTGCAGGGTTGGTGCTAAGCAAAACTATTTTGCACCAAAATATACTAAAAATTAGTCAACACAGATTTCAAAAGGGAACTCGTGCATGACCAACCTGATTGAATTCTTTGAAGTAGTAGAAAGAGACAAATGAGGGGAATGCAGTATGTAAAAGATTTGGATTTTCAAAAGGCCGTAGATAAGTACCACATTATAGACTCATGACTCAGATCATGTGGCATCAAGGTACAGGAAGAAGGATGGATAGCAAGCTGGCTACAAAATAGAAAACAGAGAGTAGGGGTTGAGTGTAGCCACTTAGACTGACAAAAGGTGGAAGGTGATGATACACAAGTTTCACTGCTGGAACAATTGCCGTTCACAATTTACATTTTGGGTGTTGGAAGTACAATTGCAAAGTTTTGAGGACAACACCATATTGGGGCATGGTTAATGCAGAGGAAGAATGGCACATAATACATGAATAAGCTTGGAAAATGAGCATGCAATTGGCTAATTATTTTTCATATAGATAAGTATGAGGTGGTGCATTTTGTGAGAAGAATATGGAAGCCACATTCTGCTTGGATAATAAGGGCTGGATATTCACTAGAGGCGGGTGGTTTGAGTTGGGAAATTTTCTGATTCAGCAGACTCGCCAAGGTTTAAAGGGCGACGTTATACTTAATTCTCACTCTAGGATGCGTGGGCGGGATAAAGTTGGGCCTGCCGACCACAGAAGCAGTTCGTAGGTAGTCAAGAGGCAGGCAAGTGCCGTTGTGGACTGGTTAGAAGGCCCACCCCAGTTCTCTGGGTCTTCATCTCAGTTCATTTAGAAACTGTTAGGTCCTTTATCCCTCATCCCTCCCATCCCCTCACCTCCCACCTACTCCCATGCCCCCTCCATGCCAATACCTACCCCCACTATCCTTCATACCTGCTCCATGCCACATCATACCCACATGCCACCTCCTAGTCCCTCAACCAATAATCACCATGGGCAGACCTCAGGAGCTATGTGGAGATGAAAAAAGCTTCTAACAATCTTATAGAGGTCTCACTCATACACACTTGATACTGAAAAAACCCTCTCATTCATCAAACCCATTCAAAGATTTTAAATCCCCTTAAGTGTTCAACCTGTTATAAAAACAAACCTCCATTAAATAACTAAATAAAAGATAGCTAATCCTTTAATAGCCTTCTTAAACTGTCCATCAAAATGTGAATTTTGCTCCCCGCTAAGACGTGCTTTTGTAGCTTTTATAACTCATCCAAGCATTCAAAATGATCTCAGCTGTAATAATAGCCCATTGGAAATATCAACAAAGAAACTGCAGGAACAGATGGTAATGGTTTTTTCTAACCTACACCAGATGGCCTGTCAATCTAACCATCTAGCCAACTGAACTAACAAACATCACAGTTTATGATATTACTTATTTTACTTTATATCTTTCAAGGGTTTCAGCTGGACACATGGCAGCCATCAAAGACAGCTCCAATTTCAGTGCAATATGTCATGGTATTCCATAAGAAAGGGAATAAAAGTGCTGGCCTTACTGATTGATGCATTTTGATCTTTACAGGTAGCACTCACGAGGAATGAGCAGAATACATATCAAGCGTGGATAGTTTTGACCTTTTCCCTACTGGCTGTGTTGTCCCTACATTGGAGCTTTGCTGCCAGTGTCCTTGTTGCAGATCTCAAAACTCTGTCCTGATGTCTTACTGCATGCTAAGGCAGTTATCCTGCTTCGCTGACAGGTAAATGTGCATGCCAGGTGTCATGAAGCTAATCATTATATAATATTATTGGAAAATATTTTTCTTTTAAAATAGAGGTTTAGTCTGTGGGTGCAGCTTAATTGGGTTAAAGCCAGCTAGCCTGGGTGCTTTGATGTGTACTAGTTTTGAGATGTAAACAGAGAAGCAGAGGTGTATTTGCATTTTTTGAGTAGAGCATTCAAGAAGTGGGATGAAATCTGGCACCTAGCTAGCAGAGATCAAGCAATATGTTTATATTACTAATAAAATTGGTACCATGAAAGGGGTTTTATTGTTAGAAGAGGAGGAATTCAAAGAGGATGATGATACAATGAAAACTTACATTCAATGAGATTTGCTGGATATAACCGATAGCAGTTTTCATGTATGCAGTGCAGAGGCAATGTAAGATCAAAGTAGCTGTAAGCCTACAACTGTCCGCACAGGAACTAAACTGAAAGGAGCCGCATTTTGAATCTGTAAAGTGAAAATGCTTTGCCTTGTGTCTGGTTAAGTCTATGGGTGCTGTTGCCTTAATGGAGATTAATTTGGGAATTTGTTAAAAGTTATTATAGTAGTGATTTGTAGCCAGGTGTGTATATTTAACTTGTGTAAATCAATAAATGTCTCATGTATTTTGATATAAAACCTCTCGAGAACCGATGGTCTAATTCCTGAATTTAGAGCTGCATCTCAAACATGCCACTTAAATATAGGTTATAACAGTGGTTTAAAGTTTCCCTCTGGGATTTTAAAATAACTCAGCTTTACCAACTGCTGGGTGATAACACCAGGTTTCTCACACCTGCAGGGTTACCAGGTTTCACAACAGCTGAAGCTGAGATTCTGAACTGACATGAAGAAAGGAAAATTGATTAAGCTTAGAGTCACATTTCAGCACCCATACTTTCTAATTATGTTGCAAAATGAGCAAAAAACATTGGAGATATGCTTAGTCATCCTGATCATCCTCCCAGACAGAGTCTATGATGCATGACAACAGTAGACCACAACGGGAATTTAAATTAGGATTTTTTTTTTAAGTTGCCTGCTGATAAATGAGACATTGTACTCATCTCTGGCAAGATTCCACTGAAATATTAGATAGAATAACATTTTTCCCATCTGGGTTGTGGCCTGACACCAGTTTGTTGTGGTTTTAAATATTCTAGCCTTCCTGAAGCAAGTTCAGCTTGGTGCAGACTTTCCTAATGGTTTAGCAGTTGTCCATGTGCTATAATCAAAAAACCCTAAAGCACACTTAGAATCCATTGATCAATATTCCATTTTCTGCCTGATGCCAACAGGAATTTTACAAAATATTTTCAACAGACTTAGGGTTAAATTTTCCTTACCCGCTGGCATCGGATGTGTTCGGCGGCATGAGCGGACAATATGGGGAGAAGGCCAAGAATTGGTTTCATGGCGTCATGAAGCCAGTTTGCAATCGTCCGCTCAGCCCGTCGATGGCGGGCCGCTTCCCCCACCATTGGACATTGGGAACCTCATTGTAATACGTCAGTGTATCATTATAAGGCCAGCGCGCCGGAGTCATCTCCCCGTGCTTGATCGTCTGCCCACATTAGTGGGAAAACACACTGGTGCTGAACGTGTCTTGAAATCTGTGACATGCAGAAGTCGGGACTTACTGCCAGGGCCTTGCTCACATCGCGGACATCCAAGGAGCAGAAGATGCTGGAGCCCGACAGCAACAGCACACTGGAGGAGCATCCATGGCATGCGGGGTGGGTTCTCATGGACATGGCTCTGCTGCGAAGCAGTTCATGGAAGTTGGAAAGTCACCGTTGATGCTCACAATGGTTGATGGTTGAGGGGCTGGGAGAGGAAGGTTTAGGACCGACTGGGAGAGGAAGAAATGTCAGGGGGGTGAGGTTGGGAGGGAGGGAATGAAGGTGGTGGGGGGTTGAGGTTGGGAGCGGGGAGTGAAGGTGTCGAGGGTGTGAGGTTGGGAGGGGGGAGTGAAGGTGTTGGGAGGGAGGTTGGGGGGAGGGAGTACAGGGAGAGGAGGTGGTAACAGGCAGAAGAAGGCAACTGGGGTGGCAGGTGTAAGGGGGTGGAAGGTGTAAGGGAAGGAGTTTGGAGGGGGATGGAGTGCGGAGAGGGGAAGGAGTCCAGGGGGAGGAAGGTGTGCAGAGAGGAGAGGGAGTCCGGGGGGGAGGAAGGACTGCAGAGAGGGGAGGGAGTAAGGGTGGAGGAAGAAGTAAGAGTGGAGGAAGGAGTGGGGAAGGGGGAAGGAGTAAAGCTGGAGGAAGAAGCAAGGGTGTCTGAGGGAGTCAGGAAGAGGGAAGGGCTAGGGTGACAGAAGAAGTAAGGGTGTCAGAAGGAGTCAGGGAGAGGGAGGGACTAAGTGACGGGGTGGGGCAGTCTGGTGGTTGAGAGGGATGATGTGGCGCAGCATCCTCAGGAGGGCCGGGGAGGGTTTCTGCGGGGAAGAGGTTCCAGGGGCGGAAGGGGTTCGGAGTGGGGGAAGGGATTCCAGAGGGGAGGGGTGTCCAGAGGGGGTATGTCCAGGTAAACGTGGAATGGAGGGATCCAATGAGTCCATGACTGCCTCCTGGGGAATGAACCGAGGATGGGCATGGTATGAGGGAATGGTGAGAATGACCAAGGGCAGAGTGAGGTGGTATGGCGGGAGGATGAGGGTTCGATGGTAGCGGTAGAAGGGATGGCAAGGGTGGTTCGTGTAGACTCGGAGGCAGGGACGGACCCCGGGGGTGGGAAGGAGGAGGTCGGGGAGGTGAATGTGGATGGGGGTTGGATTTTCGGGAAGGAAGGGAACGTGCACGTTCACCTGGACATCCCTGAAGGAAAAGGGTTGTGGCTGGTAGATCATGGAGGGGAGGTGGAAGGTGATGCCGGAGTGGAGGGGGGGTCAACTGTGATGGGGAAAAGAAAATGGGTAACTGGGGGAGAGTAAAGGATGGGGGAGCAAAAGTAAAACCGAATTCGAACCATGCGAACCAAATAAAAGTGAAACGATAGTCGTGGTGGGCAAGATCAGGTGCTGCATGGGAGTGTGGTGGGCAGAGATGTAGGTCAGCTCAGATGGACAACAGAAAGCTAACTCCAGCAGGCAGCATTGAAAATGCTCAGGACATTGAGATGAGTGCGATGCAGGATAGATCTGCATGCATGGGAGAGTGCTTGCACAAGGTTCTGAAAGGCCCTGCGACACACACACTTCTCCCTCAAGAATCACTAGTGGGCCGGCTGCTCCCACTGCAGCAACAGAGGATGAGGCAAAGAGACTCAGTGGGAACCTCTGAGATCCTGATTGGATGACCCAGGGGTGTCCAGCTGCTGCTCCTCTTCCCTTCAGGTGCCTGAGGGCCCTGGCCTGACTTGTTGAGGGGAAGGAGTGCCTGGAGGGAATTTGAGGTGCCCCATTTCCCACGTGTTGCCACTGCAGGAACTCACCCATGGCTCGCGCGATGAAGTACAGGTCTGTGTGCATCTCCACGTTCCACTGGACCAGGGTCTCCATGGCATCCACCATCCTCCCCATGGAGACCTCCACTCATGCACATGTGGGCACCACTTCATCAGAGAGCAGGTTGACGCACTCCTCCGACTCACGAACCACTCTGTTGAGGGCTTCCAACAGCTCTGATGTTCCCCTGCCTTCTGCTGACTCTCTACAATGAATAGGAAGCTGAATCCAGAGGCTTATCATTTGACTCAGACCTCACAGATGCCTCTTACCCAGCAGTTCTCTGAGTGCCAGGGAGCTTAGCTGAACCTGCCCTCTCCTGCTGCAGACACGTGTCCATGAGGTGACCAGCAGATTGTGAACCCGAGCCTGCTCTAGATCTAGGTCCCACCGAGGTGGGTGTCTCTGCACTAGTGGAGAGTGTGGGTAAGCGCTGTGATGGGCCTTCCAGGCTGCTTATTTCCAGCTCTATAGTGGAGGAGGTGTCCTTTTGGCTGGAGGTGAGGACGTGGATAGAGCTGAGGGACTGGCTGGCTGAGGGTGTCGGTCTCTTGGCAGATCTCCCTGTGAACTGAAGTAGAGATATTTAGTGCATAGCAGCAGAGTCAAAAGCAGGAGAGAGAGCACTCAGAGCTGCGTTGGGAGAGGGATGATGTGGTGCAGCATCCTCAGGTGGATGTTCCCTACTGACCTCACTGTCACTGCAGACAGGGTCCATGTCCTCACCAGTCAGCACGATGGCATGCTCCTCAAAGTGAGTGAGGAGCCTAATGTGGGCCCCTCATCCGCCTGGTCTGGGACCTCTCCCTGTTGATGTGAGCAGGCTTCTCTTGCATGGAAGCAGATGGAGAGAATGTGAGCAGGATGCATGACACTGCATGGAATGTTTGTGTGGTGAGCGGAGCCATGGAAGGGATGAGGAAGCGAGCTCGAGAGGGTATGAGCCTGATGGAGATGTGAGGGTGTGTGTGAGAGTTAACGGTGTTGTCCCTTGAGGTGTGAGATCCGTGTGGACGTGTGATGGGTTTGTGAGTGTGTGAGTTGAGAGTGATGAGAAGAGTGACTTACCCTGGCGGGACGGATGAGACCACTCATCCTGTAGGGGCACTGGGTGGCTGTCCTCTTTTGCAGGGCATTGGCGCTGACCACCGCTGCCACCACCTCCCATGCTGGATCGGTGATGCCGCTGCCCCTCCTGCGGCCAGAGCAGGGTCAGAGGACATCATAGCAAGCCTCCACGGAGTCCAAAAGGCTCTCGAGGGTTGCGTCACTAAACCTGGGGGGCTGCATTCTTTTTGCCTTTCGGGGCCATGTCTTCCATGCAGCTGTCACAGGCTGGAGGCACTGAGTGGTGTGCGGGACTGGACTTTAAATGTGGCACCCTGCATGATGAAGTGCAAGGTGATGGCGTGGCAGGCGAATGAGAGCCCGCCCGCCATGGAAATGGCATGTTTCCTGGGAAAGCATAATTAATGCGGCAGGCTTGGGATGATACGACATGAAAAGCTGCTATTGCTACCACGCTTAGTGCAAACCTGGGGCGATTCTGAGTGCAAACAATGTTATCAATTGATGTTTAAATATAGGTTGTGTTACGACCACAGAAGGAGGAGTGAAATGACTCCTCTATTCTCCCATTCCAGTTCTGACTGTAACACTGCTGCTTTTGTGAATTTAGAGAGGATGTGCTTTGCCATTGCTGAAAGAGTCACACTATTTACACTTTCAGATTGTAAAGAATTAGCCAGACAATTTTTCTTAGGTTAAGCAAAGAACAAGGTAAATTTATTGAAACTTACCCGAATTAAAAAATAACGTGGTAAATCGTAACCACCATTTATACGTCACTGGTCTTTACTGAGAGCTGGTGAGTCTGGTAAGTGAGGAAGTTTTAAGGTTTTATTTCTATCTAAATTCTAGGGGTTTTTTCTCTTTAATTTAGCGATTAATTAAAAATTACTCAAGTTCAGAAGCTTGAATCAATTGTTTTTCAGGAAGTATAAAAACAGGCCTTCCTCATTTCTGTTTCGTCAGCTGTGAGTGCTGCTTCAAGTGCACAGACTGTAAAGTGGGAGTTTGGTGAGTGAGTGAGGGGGTTCAGTGAGGGAGGTGCTCCTTTCTTTTTCTGCCTGTTTTAAGCCTTCAGTAGCTGGCTCTTACTTTGTTACAGGAGTAGATGCTGATTGGTGAGTAACTGGTAAGTTATTCTACTTATTCTAATTGTAATAAATAGTTTTAGAGTTATGGCAGGTCAGCTTGGGCCAGTGGAATGTACATTCTGCAGTATGTGGGAAGTCATGAATGCACCATGTGCCCTAGACAAACACATCTGCAGGGAGAGTCATTGGCTGCAGAAGCTTGATCTCCAGGTTTCAGAACTTGAGTGGTAGCTGGAGTCATTGTGGTGCATCCACAAGGCTGAGAACAATGTGGATAGTATGTTTAAGGAGGTGGTCACACTATAGGTAGGGAGCATGCAGGCAGCGAAGGAATGTGTGACTGCCAGGCAGTCGAAGATAACCAGGCAGGGAATGCAGGAGTCCCCTGAGTCTATCTTGCTTGCTAATCGGTTTTCCATTTTAGATACTGGTGAGCGCGATAGTTCTTCAAGGGAGTGTAGCCACAGCCAAGTCCGTGGCACCATGGGTGGCTCAGCTGCACAAGACGGGAGGAAGAAGAGTGAGAGATCAATATTGGTAAGGGATTCGATAGTCAGGGAATCAGACAGTTGTTCCTGCGACAGTAAACATGTCTCAAGGATGTTGCGTTGCCTCCTTAGTTCTAGGGCAGATGGGACCTGTAGACGATTGACGGGTTACATCTTAACATCTTAAATAATATCCCCACAGGGAGATTTGCTAGTGCTGTTGGAGAGGATTTAAACTAGCTTGTCAGGGGGATGGGAACTTAAGGGGTAGCTCAAATTGGAAGGAAAGTAGAAAATAGGAATAGAAAATAGAAAATAGAGGAGGTAGAAATGTAGCAAGCAAAATTAGAAGGCTGGCAAAACAAAGACGAGCATGAACTTGGCTTAGAATGCAGAATAATTTTTTAAAAAACAAAGTCAAGGCCTCTGCCTGAATGCACGCAGCATTCGCAACAAGGTAAATTATTTAATGCACAAATAGTGTTAAATGGGTATGATCTAATCGCCATTACAGAAATGTGGCTACAGGGTGACCAAGACTGGGAGCTGAATATTCAAGGATGTTCGACATTTAGGAAGGATAGGCAAAAAGGAAAAGGAGGTAATGTTGCACTGATAATAAGGGATGGGATCAGTACATTAGTAAGGGCGGATCTCAGATTGGAAAAACAAAATGGGGAATCTGTTTGGGTGGAGCTAGGAAACAGCAAGGGTCAGCAAACATTAGTAGGAGTTGTTTATAGGCTGCCAAACAACTAGTAGTAGTGTGGCATATGGTATTAATCAGGAGATTAGAGAGGCATGTGGCATGTGTAAAACAGAATTGATATAGGGGAGTCGGTGGATGTAGTATACTTGGATTTTCAGAAAGCTTTTGGGGATGGTTTAAACTAGCTTTGATAAAATCCCCCACATTGGTTAACAACATTAAAGGGATAGGAGGTGATATACTGGCATGGATTAAGGATTGGTTAACAGGCAGAAACCAGTAGGAATAAACGGGCCATTATGGTGTTGGCAGGCTGTGACTAGTGGGGTACCGCAAGGATCAGTACTTGGGCCCCAGCTGTTCACAATACATATCACTGATTTGGATGCGGGGACCAAATGTAACATTTGAAGTTCGCAGAAGACATAAAGCTGGGTGGGAATGTATGTTGTGAGGAAGATACAAAGTGGCTTCAAGAGGATTTGGACAGACTTAGTGAGTGGGCAAGAGCATGGCAGAAAGGATATAATGTGGAAAAACTTGTTATCCACTTCGGTAGGAGGAACAGATGTGCAGAGTATTTCTTAAATGGTAAAAGATTAGAAAGTGTAGACGTACAAAAGGACCTGGGTGTCCTTGTCAATAAGTCACTGAAGGCTAACATGCAGGCGCAGCAAGCAATTAGGAAGGCTAATGGTATATTAGCCTTTATTGCAAGAGGATTTGAGTACAGGAGTAGCAAAGTCTTGCTTCAATTGTATAGAACCTTGGTTAGCATCTGGAGCAGTGTACAGTTTTACTTACCTTACCTTAGGAAGGATATTATTGCCATATAGGGCATGAAAGTTCACCAGGCTTGTTCCCAGGATAGCGGGACTGTCCAATGAAGAGAGATTGGGGGAACTGGGGAATAAGGGGATGGAATTAAGGTTTTTTTTTACAGCTTGTGAAGAAGATAAAACAAAGGAATATACGGTTAGCTGTTCTTTGGCTGGCCTCAATGTGGAGATTTCATGTTGTGACTGTTTTGTTCAGTTGTCTTCCTGGGTGTTGTTGTAAGCAGCAGATCCCCACATTCTATTCCCAAAAGGTTTTGGTTTGCAGTAGATTTTCTTCTCAGGCTGGTTACTTTGCAAATCCGGGCACAATACTTCTAAGAGAGAGAGAAGCAAAGAGGGCAAACAGCTTCAGCAGCCTGTTTCAGTAGAGTATTATCTTGATCTCTCTTCTGCTTGGTAAACAGTCCCTTCATGTACCCTGTTGGCTGTATATTCCAGAGAAATTCTATTAGTCCATGTCTACTGCAGTCATTGTTTTAGAACAGGTAATTGCACTTTGCTGTCTCATCTCAGAAGCATTTGAAAAGTTTCAGGATAGCATAAACCAACACGAGATGTGGTCTTTCATGCTCCCCAGGGGGTTTAGTATGAGGAGCAAGGTACCAAATTAAGAAGCAGAACCTCAAAGGTAATAATTTCTGGATTATTACCTGAGCCACATGCAAACTGACGTAGGGCTAATAAGATTAGAGAAATGAGTGCGTGGCCCAAAGACTGGAATGGGAGAAGTGGGTTCTGGTTTGTGGGACACTGGCACTGGCACCAGTACTGGGGAAAGTAGGGGCTGTACCTTTGGCATGGTCTACACGTGAACCATGCTGGGACCAGTGTTCTAGCAAGCAGCACAACTAGGGAAGTAAACAGACCCCAGGGAGGGGGAGGGGGGCAGTGTGGTGAAGGGTCAAGCTTGGGTGAATGTAGCAAATCAAGGGTTAAAGTCAAGGCAGGAGATCAAAATAGTCATATGGGAAATAAAGGCCTGAGAATGGCAGTAAGGGACGAAGAGAAAACACCTAAGAATACTCCAACAGTCAAGACTAGTAGTTACAAAGATAACAAAAAGGCAAAACTAAAGGCTCTGTATCTGAATGTGCGTAGCATTCATAACAATGTAAATCAAATGATAGCACCATTGAAGTAAATAAATATAAGCTGATAACCATTATGGAGACATTGCTGCAGAATAGCAAGGATTGGGTTAGGTTGCAGATAGATATAGATAGGTTGAGTGAGTGGGCACAAATCTAGCGGAGTATAATGTGGGAAAATATGAACTTGTTCACTTTGGCAAAATAAAAAAGCAGAGTATTACTTTAATGGGGTATGACTGCTGAGTTTAGAGCAGATCAGAACAGATGTGATGGAGGCGAAGGAACTGAGAGAATGGGATCGCATCTGTTCTGATGATGCTACCTTCAAAAACAGTTCCTCTGACATGTCCTCCTTCTACCTTAACTGAGGTTTTCCACCCACGGTTGTTGACAGGGCCCTCAACCATGTCCGGCCCATCTCCCGCGCATCTGCCCTCACGCCTTCTCCTCACTCCCAGAAACATGATAGGGTCCCCCTTGTCCTCACTTATCACCCCACCAGCCTCCACATTCAAAGGATCATCCTCCGCCATTTCCGCCAACTCCAGCATGATGCCACCACCAAACACATCTTCCCTTCACCCCCCCGGCGGCAATCCATAGGGATCGTTCCCTCCGGGACACCCTGGTCCACTCCTCAATCACCCCCTACTCCTCAACCCCCACCTATGGCACCTCCCCATGCCCATGCAAAAGATGCAACACCTGCCCCTTCACTTCCTCTCTCCTCACCGTCCAAGGGCCCAAGCACTCCTTTCAAGTGAAGCAGCATTTCACTTGCATTTCCCCTAACTTAGTCTACTGCATTCGTTGCTCCCAATGCAGTCTCCTCTACATTGGAGAGACCAAACGTAAACTGGGCGACCGCTTTGCAGAACACCTGCGGTCTGTCCGCAAGAAAGACCCAAACTTCCCTGTCGCTTGCCATTTTAACACTCCATCCTGCTCTCTTGCCCACATGTCTGTCCTTGGCTTGCTGCTTTGTTCTAGTGAAGCCCAACGCAAACTGGAGGAACAGCACCTCATCTTCCAACTTGGCACTTTACAGCCTTCCGGACTGAATATTGAATTCAATAACTTTAGATCTTGAACTCCCTCCTCCATCCCCACCCCCTTTCCGTTTCTTTCCCCTCCCTTTTGTTTTTTCCAATAATTTATATAGATTTTTCTTTTCCCACTTATTTCCATTATTTTTAAATCTATACCTTTAATGCCCTGTTAGTCTTTCCACCCCACCCCCACTAGAGCTGTACCTTGAGTGTCCTGCCATCTATTCTTAATTAGCACATTCGTTTAGATAATATCACCACCTTCAACACCTCTTGGTTCCTTTGTCTGTGACATCTTTTGATTATCTGCTCCTATCACTGCTTGCTTGTCCCTACAACCACCCCCACCCCCAACTTCTCTCCCCCCACCCCCCCACCTTAAACCAGCTTATATTTCACCCCTCTCCTAATATTACTCAGTTCTGTTAAAGGGTCATGAGGACTTGAAACGTCAACTCTTTTCTTTTCCGCCGATGCTGCCAGACCTGCTGAGTTTTTCCAGGTAATTCTGTTTTTGTTTTGGATTTCCAGCATCCACAGTTTTTTGTTTTTATAAAAGTAGGAATGTTGTGCTTCAGTTATACAGAATGTTGGTGAGAACGCATCTCGAATAATGTGCGCAGTTTTGGTCTCCTTATTTAAGGAAGGACGTAAATATATTGGTGGCAGTTGAGAGGAGGCTTACTAAATTGATACCTGGAATGAGCGCGTTGCCTTCTGAGGAAAAGTTGGAGAGGCTGGGCTTGTTTCCACTGGAGTTTAGAAGAGTAAGGAGTGACTTGTTTGAAGCATATAAGATCCTGAACGGTCTTGACAAGGTGCACATGGAAAGGATGTTTTCTCTTATGAATGAGTCCAGGACTAGGGAGCACTGTTTTAAAATTAGGGGTTGCCCTTTTAGGATAGAGATGAGGAGAAATTTTGCAACTTTGGAACTCTCTGCCTCAGAAAGCGGTGGAGGGATCATTGAATATTTTTAAGCTGGAGGTAGATAAATTCTTGTTAGGCAAAGGAATCAAAGGTTATCGGGGGTAGATGGGATTGTGGAATTCAAAACAAAAACAGATCAGCCATGATCTTATTGAATGGCTGAGCAAGCTTGAGGGGCCAAATAGCATATCTCTGCTCCTATGTTCATATGTTTGTTTCTAGATCCATAAAGCCAAAACTGTCTGGGGAATTTGAAGATAGATATTTTCTTCAGGCCTTTAAGCAGAGACAGGTTACTCCTTTCATTATTACCATCAGAGGGGCTTCCTCATGCTGTCTAAAATCATTTGTATTGTCATTCTTAATGTCTTTTTTCCATGGAGCTTGATCTTTAAAATCTGGATCCTGCATTGTAAATTTTACAAAAAGTTCAATGCCATTCTGTTTTGGCAAGACATCTGTGTAGTGAAATAAATTTGTTTTGTGAAGATTTAGAGCGTCAGCTTGATTGGTCAATTGTCTCTGAGTCAGAAAATTGGGGTTTAAGCCCCACTTGAGCATAGAATGCAGAGTGACACTCCAGTGAGGTTCTGAGGGAATGCTGCACTTTGGGAGTGCTGTCCTTCAGATGAGATGTAAAATCAAACGCTCTCTGTCCTTTCAGGTAGACATTAAAAAAATCCTTAGCATTTTGAACAATGGCAGAGAAGATCTCCCACTCACCTGTTCTTTATGAACCCAGTCCTGGACAATAAAATTTATTACTCAACCAACATCACTGAAACAGATTATGAGGTCATTATCACATTACTCTTTGCTGCATGCAAATTGACTGGTGTATTTCCTTAATTACAACAATGAATTCACCGCAAAAAATGACTTAGTTGGCTATAAAGTGCTTTGGACATCAGAAGGTTATGAAAGGCACCATATCTACATAGTAGGGGTTACCATTGACCAGACTCTTAGCTGGACCAACTATGTAAATAATGTGGCTACAAGAGTAGGCCAGAGACTGGGAATTTTGCAGCAACTAACTCACCTCCTGACTACCCAAAGCTATCTTAAGGCACAACTCCAGACTGTAATGAAGCACACTTCACTTGCTTGGGTGAGTGCAGCTCCTTCAACATTCAAGAAGCTTAAAAACATTCAGGGTAAAGCAGCCCATTTGATCGGCACCCCATTCATCACATTAAACATTCACTCCCTCCATCACCAGCACATAGTGGCATCAGTGTGTACCATATATAAGATGCGCTGCAGCATCTAACCAGGCCTCCTTCGACAGCATCTTCCAATCATGTGTCCTTGACCACCTAGCTGAAAGGGTGGCAGACACATGGGAACACCACCTGCAAGTTCCCTTCAAAGTCACACACTTGGAAATATATTCCTTCACTGCTGCTAGATCAAAATCCTGGAACTCTCTCCCTAACAGCACTTTTGAGTATACCTACTCCACATGGACTCCAGGGTTCAAGAAGGTGGCTCACCACCACCTTCTCAAGGGCAATTAGGGATGGGCAACAAATGCTGATCATCCAAGTGATTCTCACATCCCGTAAATAAATATTAAAATATTTCAAGTCTTCTTGTCCCTGTTCTGGGATACATAGCTGGCAGACCTGAGTTATGATGCTTGCTGCATCTTGCTGCAGATTGCATGGTGATGTGAGACAAAGGAGATCGGAGAATGTGTGAAAATGTTTCTGTGCAAAGCTCCACTTCTGGGTGGATCCTTTTTAAATGTTAAGAGTTGGGGAGATTTGCGCCTTCTTTCATAATTCTGAAAACCAAACTATACTAAATTTATAAAGTGCTAGATTGACAATTAGCCACTTGAAAGCTTTTAAAACATTGCTTTGTACCAGGATTGTGTTTTGCTTTATTTGATGCAACTCCTAATTAATGTAAGAGTACCTACAAGAAGTAGTTTGCTGTCTCCTGCTTCAGTGCATTTGAGAATCAGATCGGGACCTGACCCTGAGCTTTCTTGTTAACGTGCAATAAAAAGATGTTCCATTGCCACAAAAGTGATGACATATTATTTACCTTAAGTAATCTCACACTGTGAGTGTCAATAATAATAGGGCCAACTTGGCAGTTGGTATAAACCCTTGGCAGAATTTTTGACCCCTGTTGAGATCAGAAATAGAGGTGGATGGGGCCCGAAAATATTGGCGCCAGGTAGCTTGCTGGTTTACTAACCCCATTCCCCGCACGGGGCATTTTGGCCAAGACTGGTGGGCAGGCAATTAGACTCATTAAGTTTCTAGGTGGGTAGTTCAACTGCCTGGAGGCATGTGCCTAGTGCATGTTACAGGCTGTCCCTGCCTGCCTGTGTGGGTGTGCTGCCAAAGGCCACCCTGTAGAGGGATCCTACCCTCCCCAAACACCCCCTACTCACACCCCTGATAAACCCCCACAGAGTAGTGACTTGGCTGCTTTTCTCTCCTTTTTTATCTCCTTTTTTTAATCCCTCTGTCTCACTGGGACACATCTTTGTTGTGAATCATGAACTATTTTCTTAAATGTCTGCCATTGCTCACCAACCTTCTTTTCTGCTAAACTCCTTTCCCAGTCCACTCCAGCCAACTCTGCCCTCATTCCTTTGTAATTAATTTAAGTAAATAAATTAATTGTAATTTAAGTTTAGCACAGTTGCTTCCGACCCAAGTTTCTCACTCTTAAACTGAACGCTAAATTCTAACATGTTATAGTCATTGTTTCCTATGGGATCTTTTACTCTCAGACCATTTATTAAACCTGCTTCATTACACATTACCAGATTGAAAATAGCCTGATCCCTGGTTAGATCCACAATATATTGTTCCAGGAAACTGTCTTGGACATGCCCTATGAATTATTGTTTGTGGTTACCTCTGCCAATTTGATTTTCCCAATCTACATGAAGATTAAAGTCACCCATGATTAATGTACTAACTTTTTTACATGCCCTTATTATCTCCTGATTTATTCCCTGTCCTCCAGTGTAGCTACTGTTAGGGGGCTTACAGACCACTCCCACCAGTGTCTTCTTCACCTTGTTATTTCTTACCTCCACCCATATGGATTCTACATCTTCCGATCAAAGATCCTTTCTTGCTATCGTACTTCTTCCATCTCTTACTAACAAAACTACTCCACCACCATTTCCTTCCTCCTGTCCTTTTGAAAAGTCACATACCCATGAATATTTCATTCCCAGCTTTGATCTCCTTGTAACCACGTCTCTGTAATGGCTTTTTTGAAAAGGAGCGCAGAGAGCGTGGGGGAGGTCATTTGAAAAAGAGCGCGGAGATTGAAGGCAGGTCATTTGAAAAAGAGCACGGAGAGCGTGGAGGAGGTCATTTGAAAAAGAGCGCGGAGATTGAAGGCAGGTCAGTTGAAAAAGAGCGCGGAGCTTTAAAAAAAAGGAGAGGAAGCTGAAGAGGAGTGGCCAGCGTGTGAGCGGCCCAGTGAAGGAGTGGAGCTTGAGGCTTTGGCTCGAGAGGCTTAGGCAAGCAGAGGCTGAGAACGAGCTTGCTCCCAGTGGGGTAGGGCCGGGTAAGTTCCTTTAATTAGATTAGGAGTAGGTAATGGAGGCAGCAGTTGGGGCAGTCGAGTGCTCCGAATGCAGCATGTGGGAAGTCAGGGACAGCACAATTGTCCCTGGTGACTACACCTGCAAAAGGTGCATCCAGCTGCAGCTCCTGACAAACCGAGTTAGGGAACTGGAGCTGGAGCTGGATGAACTTCGGATCATTCGGGAGGCAGGGGCAGTAATAGACAGGAGTTTCAGGGAGACAGTCACCCCTAAAAGTCAGGAGGCAGGCAGCTGGGTGAATGTCAGGCGAGGGAAGGGGAATAGACAGAAAGAGCAGAGCACCCCTGTGGCCGTTCCCATCAACGTTAGGTATACCGTTTTGGATACTGTTGGTGGGGACGACCTACCAGGAACAAGTTGTAGTGGTCGCGTCTCTGGCACCGAGGCTGGACCCTCAGCTCAGAAAGGAGGGAGGGAAAAGAAGACAGCAGTAGTGATAGGCGATTCGATTGTTAGGGGGATAGATAGGAGGTTCTGTGGGAGAGATCGAGAATCCCGGATGGTCTGTTGCCTCACTGGGGCCAGGGTCCGCGATATCTCAGATCGAGTTCTCAGTATTCTCAGGAGGGAGGGTGAGCAGCCAGATGTCGTGGTCCATGTAGGGACCAATGACGTGGATAGGAAGGAGGAGGAGGTCCTGCAAAGAGAGTTTAGGGAGTTAGGTGCAAAGTTGAAGGACAGGACCTCCAGGGTTGCGATCTCAGGAGCGCTACCCGTGCCAGGTGCTAGTGAGGTTAGAAATAGGAGGATAATGCAGCTAAATATGTGGCTAAGGAGATGGTGCAGGAGGGAGGGCTTCATGTTTCTGGACAATTGGGCTCTGTTCCAGGGAAGGTGGGACCTGTTCCGGCGGGATGGTTTGCATCCCGGAGGGGGACTAACATCCTTGCGGGCAGGTTTGTTAGTGCTGCCCCGGGGTGTTTAAACTAGATTTGCAGGGGGAGGGGAACCAGAGTGTTAGAGCAGATAGTGAGGTGGAGGAGGATAAAGGTCAAGCGAGGAACTCATGTATAGACAGAAATCAAAGGTTTGTACGTGATAGAAATGTTCTCAGGTGCATCTATTTCAATGCAAGGAGTATTGTCGGAAAGGCAGATGAGCTTAGGGCATGGATTGGCACGTGGGATTAAGACATTATTGCTATTAGTGAGACTTGGTTGCAGGAGGGGCAGGACTGGCAGTTCCGGTGTTCCATTGTTTCAGACGTGATAGAGGGAGAGGGATGAAAGGGGGAGGAGTGGCATTACTAGTCAGGGAAAATATCACAGTTGTGCGTAAGCAGGACAGCCCGGAGGGCTCGTCTACAGAGGCCATATGGGTGGAGCTGAGGAATGGGAAAGGTGTGACCACACTAATAGGGTTATATTATAGACCGTCCAATAGTCAGAGAGAATTGGAGGAGCAAATCTGTAGAGAGATAGCAGACCGATGTAGGAAACAGAAAATTGTGATAGTAGGAGATTTTAACTTTCCACATATTGACTGGGACTCCCATACTGTAAAAGGGCTGGATGGCTTGGAGTTTGTCAAATGTGTTCAGGAAAGTTTTCTAAATCAATATATAGAGGTAACAACGAGAGAGGATGCAATACTTGATCTCCTATTAGGGAACCAGACAGGTCAGGTGACAGAAGTATGTGTAGGCGAACATTTTGGGTCCAGTGACCACAATGTCATTAGTTTTAAGTTAATTATGGATAAGGATAGGTCTGGTCCTCGAGTTGAGATTCTAAATTGGAGAAAGGCCAATTTTGTGGAAATGAGAAAGGATCTAGGAAGAATGGATTGGGATAAGTTGTTTTCTGGCAAGAATGTGTTCAGTAAGTGGAAGGCATTCAAAGGTGAAATTTTGAGAGTGCAGAGTTTGCATGTTCCTGTCAGGATTAAAGGCAAAGTTAACAGGCACAGGGAACCTTGGTTTTCAAGGGATATTGGCGATCTAGTTAAGAAGAAGAGAGAGGTGTATAGCAGGTATAGGCAACAAGGAGCAAATGAGGTACTTGTAGAATATAGAAAATGTAAGAAAATACTAAAGAAGGAAATCAGGAAGGCAAAAAGAAGATATGAGGTTGCTTTGGCAGATAGTGTGAAGGTAAATCCAAAGGGTTTCTACAAGTATATTAAGAGTAAAAGGATAGTAAGGGACACAATTGGTCCCCTTGAAGATCAGAGTGGTCATCTATGTGTGGAGCCTCATGAGATGGGGGAGATCTTAAACAGTTTTTTTTGCATCAGTATTTACTCAGGAAACTGGCATAGTGTATAAGGAAGGAAGGGAAACAAGCAGTAGTGTCATGGAACATATAGAGATTAAAGCGGAGGAGGTGCTTGCTGCCTTACAGTGAATAAAGGTAGATAAATTCCCCGGGCCTGACATGATATTCCCTCGGACCTTGAGAGAGACTAGTTTAGAAATTGCAGGGGCCTTGGCAGAAATATTTTAAATGTCCTTAGCCACGGGTGAGGTGCCGGAGGATTGGAGGGTAGCTCATGTTGTTCCATTGTTTGAAAAATGCTCCAAAAGTAAACCAGGTAATTACAGGCCAGTGAGCCTGACGTCAGTAGTAGGTAAATTATTGGAAGGTGTTCTGAGAGATCGGATATACAGTTATTTGGACAGCCAAGGGCTGATTAAGGATAGTCAGCATGGCTTTGTGCGTGGTAGGTCGTGTTTAACGAACCTTGTAGAATTTTTCAAGGATGTTACCAAGAAAGTAGATGAAGGAAAGGCTGTGGATGTTGTCTACATGGACTTTAGTAAGGCCTTTGACAAGGTCCCACATGGGAGGTTAGTTCAGAAGGTTCAGACACTTGGTATCCATGGAGAGGTTGTAAACTGGATTCGAAATTGGCTGTGTGGGAGAAGACAGAGAGTGGTAGTGATTGCTTCTCAGACTGGAGGTCTGTGACTAGTGGTGTGCCTCAGGGATCTGTGCTGGGAGCATTGTTGTTTGTTGTCTATATCAATGATTTGGATGATAATGTGGTAAACTGGATCAGCAAGTTTGCTGTTGACACTAAGATTGGAGGCATTGCGGACAGCGAGGAAGGCTTTCAAAGCTTGCAAAGAGATCTGAACCAACTGGAAAAATGGGCCAGAAAATGGCAGATGGAATTTAATGTGGAAAAGTGTGAGGTGTTACATTTTGGAAGGACATACCAAGGTAGGACATACACAGTAAATGGTAGGGCACTGAGGATTGCGGAGGAACAAAGGGATCTGGGAGATCAGATACATAATTCCCTGAAAGTGGCGTCACAGGTAGACAGGGTTGTAAAGAAAGCTTTTGGCATACTGGCCTTCATAAATAAAAGTATTGAGTATAGGAGTTGTGATATTATGGTGAGGTTGTATAAGACATTGGTGAGGCCAACTTTGGAGTATTGTGTGCAGTTCTGGTCACCTAACTATAGGAAGGATATCAGTAAGATTGAGAGAGTGCAGAGAAGATTTACTAGGATGTTGCCGGGTCTTAAGGAGTTGAGTTACAGGGAAAGATTAAACAGGTTAGGACTTTATTCCTTGGAGCGTAGAAGAATGAGGGGAGATTTGATAGAAGTTTACAAAATTATGAGGGGTATAGACAGAGTAAATGCGAGTAGGCTCTTTCCACTTAGATTAGGAGAGATAAACACGAGAGGACATGGCTTTAGGCTGAAAGGGCAAAGGTTTAGGGGGAACATTAGGGGGAACTTCTTCACTCAGAGAGTGGTGAGAGTGTGGAACGAGTTATCATCTGACGTGGTAAATGCGGGCTCACTCTTAAGTTTTAAGAATAAATTGGATAGATACATGGATGGGAGAGGTCTGAAGGGCTATGGACTAGGTGCAGGTCAATGGGACTAGCAGAATAATATTTCGGCACAGACTAGAAGGGCCGAATGGCCTGTTTTCTGTGCTGTAGTGTTCTATGGTTCTATGGTTCTATGGCTAAAGATCATATCCATTAACCTCTGTTTGTGCCATTAATTCATTTATTTTGTTCCGAATACCACGTGCACTTAAATTAAGAGCCATTCATTTGCCTTTTTACCACTTTTTCCCTTTTTGACCTTCTTTGCTGCTGTTGCTTTATGTTTGTACACTCATTAAAAAAAAAATAGCCTGGTTTGTGATGCATCTGGATATGGTGTTGGAGCTGTCATCTCCCACACATTTCCTGATGGCAGTGAAAGGCCCATTGCATATGCCTCACACACATTGTCCAAGACAGAACAAAATTATGCCCAAATTGAGAAGGAAGCTCTTGGACTAATCTATGAAGTCAAGAAGTTCCACCAATATTTGTATGGGCGTAAATTCAAGTTAATTACAGACCACAAGCCTTTGACCTGGTTGCTTAGCCCAAAGTCACAAACCCTGACACTTGCTGCTACACGCCTACAAAGGTGGGCACTGATCTTATCTGCTTACCAGTACAAAATTACATTTTGCTCAACTGAGAATCATGAAAATGCAGGTGCACTTTCCAGACTTCCGTTACACCACAGCTCCACAACCCAAAGTGAAGTCACTGCTTTCAGTATGAACCAGGTAGACGTGTTATCTGTTAAAGCAGATCAAATTCAACTTGAAATGCAGAGGGATGCTGTATTCTCCAAAGTTTACCTGTACACACAGAAGGATTGGTGTGCGCCTCAAGAAGTGACTACTGAACTTAAACCTTACTATATGCGTAGATTTGAGCTGACTCTCCAAGACGGTTGTTTGTTATGGGGAATCAGAGTTGTTATCCCTCCAAAATTCCAAACATGAATTTTAGAAGAGCTTCACCTCAGTCACATGGGAATCATCAAAATGAAAGCATTAGCTCATCTACATGTATGGTGGCCTCACCGGGGTAAAGACACGAAGGCATGGTCAGTGATTGCCTTCCATGCCAGGAAATGAAGCCTTCTCCTGCACCTGCCCCATTACATCCGTGGGCTTGGCCTGACCACCCATGGCAGAGGCTTCATGTGGACTGATTGTGGTGGATGCCCACACAAAGTGGCCTCATGTTATTCCATGAAGTTGACTACTTCAGCAAAGACCACTGATGGTCTCCGGAATGCGTTCATTACTTTTGGATTGCTGGAGCAGAATGAGTCTGACAATGGCACACAGTTCACATCATGTGAATTTCAAACATTCCTGAATTGGATCAAGCAGATTCTCATCTTGCCTTACCACCCATCCTCAAATGGTGCATACAAGAATGGATTTGCTGCATCCGGATTTGAAAGGAAAGATTGGTTCAAGGCAACTTGATCAGTAAAGATCACATGACACAAGTAAACCAGCTAGTAAGTTTAATTGGAATCAGTCTGTTTGGGTCCGAAATTACTGCGGAACCCTAAAGTGGCTCCTGGGAAGAACCATCAAGCATTGAGGACCACTGACCTATGATGTTGAATCTTCTTGTGGAATCTGGAAGGGAAACACTGACCATATTAGAGAAGCCAAATCCAAGGAACCAAATTTTGAGGGATCTCCAATCACAGTGGAAGATTTCTAGGAAACACCTGCTCCAGTTGGTGAAACCTAACTTGATTCAATTGACAAACCTGTAGGACCTGTAGCTGCAACTGTTGAACCTGAACAGAAACAAGGGTAACAGCAGAACCTTCCATTTCTAAGCAAACAAACTGAGGTACCTAAGCCAGCACTCCTCTCTAGACCACAGCGAATCTGCAAACCACCTACCCGATTTGTTCTTGGCTAAAGGGGGAGGAGATGTGATGTTTGTGTTTAATGTTTATGCTTTTTTGTAAAAGGACATTTTAGTTAAAAAGAAGTGCTATATGAAAAAAACCTGCCAGTAGGGTGTGCTAAGTCCCGGATGTATTGCCCCCTGGTGTAGAATAAGGAATAAAGAAACCTTCTGTTTTTCACACAGGAAGTTGGTGTTCAGAAGCAGATAACTGTGTGTGTAGTCTTAATTGTTAAGAAGTGACAAAACACTTCACTATACATCTCACTATTGAACTCAGCCAGGAGAGAGGTCAGTACAGACACTGCTCCATGAATTTTAATCTTAATTTTAAAATTGCAGGTTCAGTGTCCACAAACTTTGCAATTGAAAATATTCTGTTTATTTTGATAATGTTTCTGTGCTGCTCACGATCACTTAAACACTTTTCCAGAGTGGATTTTGCACCAGACCTGAGTTATACTGCACTCAGTGCAAAGCCTGAAGGAAGGCATAACATTGACTGATCATTTAACTTCATAATTCAAAATACACAAACCTGCCTTCCGAGTCGTACGGAAAATTTTGAATTTGCAATAATTACTTTCAACTGTTGAAAAGTGATCATCTAGCAGCAACTTGAACCATTAAACAATGGTATAAGTTGCGTGTCTGTGTGTGCGTGTGATACTTTTCCCTCCTGCATAAGTGAGGGAGAGACAGAATAGTTTCCCATGGCTGGGATTTCCCGGTTGGCGAGCGGGATCTGCTGAGAAACGGACTGCTGACGGCGATCGGCCCCCGACTGCGATTTCATGCCGGCTGGCCAATTAACGGCCAGCCAGCGTGAAACACACACTGATAAGTTCAGCGCTGCCGGGGTGGGGGCGGGAAGAGGGCGGACGATGACGTCACCGCGGGCGCAGGTGAGCGCTGCGAGATAGTTCCCTGAAGGCAGAGAGCAGCCCCAGGGAGCTGCAGACCTTCATGTGATTAAAGAAAGGTTTAAAAAGCTGCAAAAAAAACGTCCATGCATCACAATCAAGCCCCTGAAAATACCCCTCATAAAAATGCTGTCCACCGATATTTATTTTTATATTATTTCATAACGGAGATTTCATCCTGCCCTTGGATGAGATTTGATGAAAAATGTAAAGGCCGCCTGGCCAATTCGCCCGTCCGCCAACCATAAGGTTGGACGGGCCATGAAAAATTGGAGACAATTGCACCGTTAATAGGCTTAATTGGCCTCTTAATTGTGGGTGAGCACGCTTCCGACTTATGCGCATGCCCACCGAGTGAAATATCACGCAAGTGCGCGGTGACATCAGGATGCTCGCCCGACATCATCTCACGCAATTTTACACCCTATCAGGTCGGGTGCGCGCCCGCCCACCCACAGGAGGTAAAGTTCTGGCTGGGAAATCTACCAACATAGCCCTGAAAAGATTAATTTAAGAGAAAAATAGTGAGGGGGTTTGCACAGCATCCAACTGTGGAAACAAAATTAATTTTCAGATGAAGAACTGCTCACTGGAGGGAGTGACTTGTGTTTGAAAGATCAATCTTCACACTTTCATAATTTGCTCCACTTCTAACAGCTGAACCCAACCAGAGAAGGAGAATGACACAAGAGGGTGATTGCCAACAGTTTTACAGTAACTGCTCAATTTGCTTCAACCCAGCACACTTAGGCTTGGAGGGTGGCAAGGAAGGGGGTTTTGGAAGGGGGGTTGGAGGGCAGTTGGGGGATTGGTGGGGGTTTGGGGGTGGGGGGAGTGGTGGTTGTTGGAGGTCCAGCCCAGTGCGGTCCATACCTCCCCCCAGTTGAAATTGAGTGCGAAGCCAACTGAGGCCTCCTGAGTTCCAGCCCGGCACAGTTTGACCAACCCCGGCTGAAAATGAGTGAGAGGCCACCTGAGGACCTTTGTGGGAGGGGGGGGGGGGGGAGATGGTGGGTGGGGGGGTGGGTTTGGGGATGGGGGTGGGGGGGGGTTTGGGGATGGGGGTGGGGGTGGGGGGGGTGGGGGATGGGGATGGGGGTGGGGGGGGTGGGGGATGGGGATGGGGGTGGGGGGGGTGGGGGATGGGGATAGGGGTGGGGGGGGTGGTTCCAGACTAGACCTTGGGCGGCCTCAAACGTCTTGCGCATGGGAAAAACGAGGGCAGATGCCTCACTGAATCAGTGCTCAATGGGTGGAGAAGGTAAGATGCTAAATTAGTCTTTGCATCCGAAGCCCATTCATGAAGGCACAGATTTTTACTTGGATTCATAACGGGATATGGAATGCCACCCGCCTGATTCTGTTCCCTTTTCTTCTGAAAATGTACACACTGGCGCCTGCGAGCGATGAAAGAATGGAAGTGTGGTCCCTCAGGAAAAAAGGTCATCCAGCTTTCTTGTCCAGGGACACAAAAGCAGGATCACTCTTGATGAGACAAGCATCAGATCTGGGATACTCCACGACGCTACATCAAGAGTATGCCAGTTGCCTCACTGAAACAGCGCTCAATGCGGTGTGGAGAAGGTAAGGCGATAAGTTAGTCTTCTTATCTGCAGCTTGTTTATAGAGATGTAGATTTGTGCTGTTTGGAGTAACAGCATAATAAATTTCCATTCCCCGGAACCTGAGTCTGTTTCTTCCCAAAACTTGCACATCGCACCACCCCGCCACACCACCAAGTGAGAGAAAATTCAAAATGTGCCCTTCCCCAACTGAAAAGATTGGATAAACCGGATTTAGATAATTACATAGCATTATGTAGAATCTATAGGTCAGAATTCGCCATTTGTCCCAACTGGACTGTGTCAGTGGTTAGATCCCATACAGTCCTCCTTAATTGCCTCTTCCCACAATGCTCTCTACATCCTTCTATTTCCTTCTTCCTCGTGGATATACCAAGCCATCCTCTAAAAGCATCAACACTATTTGCTTCAATGAGTTTCACATTCTCACCATTCTTTGTGTAAATCTTTTCTGCAATTTCTGTAATGCTTCAATATACTTTTTACAGGATAGAGATTAGAACCTCACACAATACTCAAAGTGTGTTCTAACCAACGCTCTATATACATCTGACATTGCCTCCCATCTTCTGCGTTCTATTCCTGTAGAAATGGCTCTCCAGTGCTTTGCTTATGCTCTTTATGACCTTGTCAATTTGTCATGCTTTTATAATTCATGTATCTGTATTCCCCGACCTCTATCACATTTAGTTCCTTGACCTTGAAACAAATAAGATGACTTACATGCAGAGCAGTGCACAGCAAAGGGGAAACAGGAGCTGAGCCAGGAAGAAGGTCAAATGTACAGTCAGAGAGGAAGGTTTGAAGGAGATTTCGGAAGATGAGGAGGGAGAGAAAGCAACGCAGCAAAGTTTCAGGGCGGAGTTGTAAAATGTAAAAGTGTGCCTGCTAAAACTGCTACTGATGGTGGAGCAGAGGGATGGAGGACTTGATCCATGGTAAACAGGGTTCAGAGGAGTGGCAGGGCAGGAGTATATTACAGAGGTAGGGTGAAATGAAGTTAGAGGTCTGAAGGTGGGGATGAGGATTTGGAAGGCAAACGATTGAGGAACAGGGAGCCAGCAGACAACAGTGATGATAAAAAATAAAGAAAGGCTTGCAGTTATATAGCCCCTTTCATGACAGCTGGATTTCTCAAAGCACTTTACAGCCAATGACGTGCTTTTCAAAGTTAGTCACTGTTGTAAGACAGCTGATATGCTCACAGCAAACTTCCACAAACAGCAATGTGATAATGAGCAGATAATGTGTTTTTATGGTGTTGATTGAGGGTTAAATATTGGCCAGGACACCGGGGATAACTCCCATGCTCTTCTTCAAAATAGTGCCACGGGATCTTTCCATCTGAGCAGACAGACGATGCATCATTGTGCTACCTTGTGAATGAAAGTTTGAATCCTTACCATACCTTTTATGCAGTTTTAACGGTGTTAACTGATGCCTTCAGCAGAAATTATTTTCAGAATAACAAATATAAAATATAGCTGGAACAAGGTACAACATTATACACTTCTTAATTTAAAACACTTTTCCAAAAACAAAAGTTTTTTTGTAACTTCTGAGTGTGTCGATGAGCTTCAGCAGGCACTTTCAACCATTAAAGCAGAGCCACATCGCGTAGAATAATGTTTCTCCTGTTCCACGGCATTCCACTTGTCTCAATGGTTCAACAGCTATCATTACAGTATTTATTTAGCCTTAATAAATAAATGGTCACATTATATTTTTCAAAAAATATTTAAAATAAAATGTCAGATTATTTGGAGGCAATTTTGTTATAATAATATTTAATCGCTTCCTGCAAGGAGGGTTTGGGGTATGTTTGAATAATAATTTTGGGACATGTTCCAGTAACATGTGCACAGTATTACCAGCAGGGGACACTAAAGAACAGTTGTTAAATCACTAGAAAGCTCTCCAATCTCAAACATGTAAATTGTCTTAATTGCCAGTGACCCATGATACTTAGGCTGCACTTAAGCTACAACTGGAACAGTTTCACTTTGTGGCATTACATGTGGTTCTGAGTCCAGGTTGAAGCACATACTACATTTACCTTGTAAATACAGCCCTAAGCAATAGCTGGTTAATTTATAATTTGATTTTATTTAGTTTATTAATTTGCATAATTTGTGGGTCAACTAAGTAAAGTGTAAATTTATTAATTGGTGGGTGGCGGGGTTGAGAAGCATCACATACACAAGAAAACGAGCAACAGAACACCTCATCCAGCCAGCAGTTACAAAGACAAGTTCAATGTTGACCTTTATTTCAAGGGTGCTGGAGTATAAGAGCAAAGACATCTAGCTGAAATTGTATAGGGCTTTAATGAGATCATGCCTGAAATGCTGTGTACAGTTTTGACTCCATATCTTAGGAAGGATATAGGCATCAAAAATTAATTTTAGATATTTCTGTTAGAGTTTTATGTGGTGAAATGCAGGTACATCAAATGGTTAGGAAGGCAAATGCAATGTTGGCATTTATTGCAAGAGGAATTAGGTATAAAAGTAGGGAAGTATTGTTACAGTTGTGAGACCACATCTGGAGCACTGTGTACGGTTTTGGTAAGCTTACTTCGGAAAGGTTATAATTGCATTAGAAGCAGTGCAGAGAAGGTTGACTTGACTCATTCCTAAGATAAAGGGGCTACATTATGAAGAAAGTTTGGGCCTGTGTCCATTGGAGTTTAGAAGAATGAGAGGTGATCTGATTTAAACATATAAGATCCTGGGCAGACTTGACAGGGTGGATGCTGAGAGGATGTTTCCCCTTGTGAGAGAGACTAGAACAAAGGGACACAGTTTAAAAATAAGGGATCTCCCATTTAAGATGGTGAGGTGGAGAAATTTTTTCTCTCAGAGGGTTGTTCGTGTCAGGAATTCTCTTCCCCAGAGAGCAGTGGAGGCATTGAATGTTTTTAAAGCTGAATTAGAGAGATTTGTGATTAACAAGGAGTCAAAGGTTATAGAGGGTAGACAGGAATGTAGAGCTGAGGCCACAATCAGATCAGATCTTAACAAATGGTGGAGCAGGCTTGAGGGGCTGAATGGCCTACTGCTGCTCCTAATTTGTTTGTATTTAAGTATGAAAGTTCAGACAACTCATTTTTTTCCAGAGTTTATAGACAAGACTGCTGTATCTAATAGACTGGAGTGAAAGCGTCACATTGCATTCTAAAGCAGCCAACAGCATATACCTATAGGATATATTTTCTGATTTGAGAACAGATCAGGTAGCACTCTCATGTTTCCAAGCTGTATTCATGACGGGCCAAGTACCCTTCAATATTTAAAAATATTGAATTGTTACAATGAGTTTATCGTGTCATGTTGCTTCAGTAAAAAATACATTCCAAAATTCTTTCCATATCTTTCCATCATAATTCACCATATAACAGCATATCACACTCATTACTGCCAGAGATTTAAATATGATACTATTCTACTTGCTGCCTATGCATGACAGCACTAACATCATTTATTTTTATACTTCTGTAAGTAGTATGTTTTTATTTAATGATTTGTTTATGTAATAATTTTATACCGGAGCACGGAACTACCTGCCTCAGTATGGATTACTCTCTTGACGATTTTCTCCCACGTTCTGAAACTGGTGTTCACTGAGAGGATCAATTATATGGAAGAGATTGGAAGGCACTGTCAGTATGGAGTTAAGCACCTACTAGAATGAGCATACAATCCAGATAAGTCGATGTGCTTAACATACGTTTTGGAGCATCATAATATTTTTATAAATCAGTCCGCTTCAAGATTTTGACTAAGTAACTACACAATTAAGTTTTGCACTTGAGTTTCTTCAATCGTTACAAATCAATTCACAGAATTATGTAATTGAGAAGCTTTTGAGCGAGTAGATTTGGTCGAATTTTGGGCTGAAAATTCCCAAATCATAATGGTGCTATCAGAACTGACCATTAATGTTCACATGTGACAATAAAGGTACTTGAATGAAAAACTGGAGAGCACTCAAGACTCAAGAAACTTCAGCCAGTGAGGCATCAACATGGCAGGAAGTGTAAATGGTTGAACACAGGTGCAAGGAGAAAAGAAACTAGTGCATGCAGCCTCATGTAGACCTGCATCCATATGGATGCATCCAGGCATAAGCACACCCTCACAAAATTTCATTAAAAGAGCAGATTAACATGAGGACACATCGGATGTAAGTGAGATCAATGGGGGTAAATAGTTCTCTTATTTAAAGTGACACGGATGTCAGGTCTCTGCCAGATCAAGGCAGTTAAAATTGAGGTCAATATAATCGTGCAGTCTTGACAACTGGACTTTTTTCCTTGAAAATGGAACCAATTGTCTTACAAGTGATGAGATGCGAAATGATGGATATCTGATCAGTTCCTGGTGATGATTAACTCTTCCGTCAGATGAACTGATGGGTCTCAGTTGTTGTGGATGTGCCGATAGGAGATGTGCCCAATCCTGGACATTTATATACGGCCTATATATCACATTGGAAGACTGGCAGATGAGTTAGTGTGTGTGGCAGGCATTTAGTAGCCAGGTTCAAAACTTCAAATTCATTCAAACCTGACCCAACAGGCATGCTGCTAATCTAAAACTCTGCTGCCCATATCCTAATGCACATGACCCCTGTGCTCACTGACCTACATTGGATCTCAGTTGGACAAAGCCTCAATTTTAAAATTCTCATCCTTGTTTTCAAATCCTTCTGTGGCCTCGCCTGTCTGAAGCTCCTCTCTACAACTCTCCGAGATCTCTGTGCTCATCCAATTCCGGCCTCTTGCCCATCCCTTATTTTAATTGATCCACCATTGGTGGCTATGTCTTCAAATGCTGAGGCTCTAAACATTGGAATTCCTTTCCTAAATCTATCTGCCTCTCTATCTCTCTTTCCTCATTTGAGGAAATCCTTAAACCAACCCTTTGACCAAGTTTTCATTCATCTGCCCTAATATCTCCTTAATATCTAATAGACTGGACTGGCTCAGTGTTAAATTTTGTTTGATGCTTGGAATGTTTTACTATGTTAAAGATGCTATATAATACAAGTCATTGTTGGCTGTCAGTGGCTGTGTCTCCCCAGATGTTGGAGTTACTGTTGCAAGGCTTCAAGATGGCCTTTACTGTAGATTGCATTAGAAGTTAAGTTTGGTAATTCTATAACCAGGCATTTGGGTAACGTGTCCAGGCCAGCACAACTGGACCTTTGTGATTGGGACCTCAGTTGCAGTTATATTCACTGTCCTTGAGGACAACAGCGTTTGACACGCTGTCCTGCTGCTTGAAGGTAATTTTGTAATAAATGATAATGATCAGACCCATAATTTTCTCTGCAGCACCTACAGGGCGTGAGCTTGCGTGATTCTTGCAGGGAGTCAATCCAAGTGAATAAACAACACTCAAAAGGATCAAATTGCAGCCAGTGTGTCAGTTCCTGTTTGCCTGAAGCTAAGGAGCAAGATAAACTCATGAATATTAATTGCCATACACCTCACAAAATGCTTCTTTTCTCGAAACAAATCTTTGAAAACAAACCTTTGAATCAGGAAATGAGTCTGAAAATAGCCAATGCTTTTTAGACAGCATTTTCTTTTTTTATTACTTAAACCTAAAGATTGCAGTATTTACTCAGTTAGCTGGACACAAATCAACATGAGTAGTTGGACTTCCTTAAAGTACACAAGTAACAGATCTATGCAAATGCAGAAATATTTTCACAAAAGTCCAAACCTAGCAATATTTCTGGAAGTTTCCACATGATCATTCTGATTGATAAAAAGAGTTAAATATCAGGCAATATTTTCCAAATGCCATTTATATCGGTGAGGGGACTAATAAGCAGATTCACTTCACTTCTAGAAGAATCAATTCCACAATGTGTTAAAACCTGTTCCTTTCACATCATGGGACAGATATCCGAGCACAAAAGGCAATGGGGAAAACAAGTGGGCAAGATTACACATGTGTCTGAATAAAAGTTGTAATTATTAGAGACTTTAATTTTCTGACTAATGGGTGTTCTCATGCCTGGTGAAAAACCACAGAGTCCAGCGGTGTCAAAACAATATTGCTGCTTCACATTGGTAACTGTAAAACCACAACTTAAACTTATTTTTGACTTTTCCACCAATAATGAGCTCCCATAGTGGTGTTATATTACCAAGTGTGAGGCTGCCATATGCAGCCATTCTGTAAGAGACATAAGTACAAGGTCAAAACACCATGATCAGGGGATTAATAACTGCATTTTTAAGGATTGATTTCCGTGATTCCCTGCATTTTCCATGAAAGCTGTGAATCAGTGGTTTGTTTTTTTTCTCTCAACATCGTTCTTCAAGCATTCTAAGCTGAGGTTGTAGAAGCCATGCTTCAGTGATACAAAGCCTTGGTTAGACCACACCTGGAGTACTGTGAGCAGTTCTGAGTCCACCACACCTCAGGATATATTGGACATGAAGGGAATGCAGTGTAGATTTACCTGGATGAAAACTGAACTCCAATGGTTAAGCTACAAGGAGAAATTAAACAAGTTGTATTCCCTGGAAGCTAGAAATTTAAGGGGTGATTTAATTAAAGTTTTTGAGCTATTAAGGGGAGTAGATTGGATAGTGTTGGATCTAGTGCCCTTGGTTTGTTGGGGCTAAAGGATCGGGTTGCACGTTTGTTTTGGGGTGACCGAGCCAGTACAGAGACAGAGAACATCAGTAGATCGTTGTTAGAATAAACACAGTGTGTTTATTTACAGAAGAAACTCAGCAGCAATACTTGTGTGCTTACAACTCAAAACTCTGTCTTCACTCTTCAGTGCCTAACTCAAGACTTCTGTACAGGGGTAGCCCGTGCTACTCTGCTATTGGGTAACAAGATTATGTGATCTCACATTACAATATTTGTCTTAAAGGTATATTACACATCAGATTACTACAGATAGATAAAGATAAACTATTTCTGCTGGTTAGGGAGTCTAGGACTAGGAGGCATAGTGTAAAAATTAAAGGCAGGCCTTTCAGGAATGAAGTTAGGAAACACTCTCTTCTGAAAATTGATGCTAGGTTAATTGTTGATTTTAAATCTGAGGTTGATAGATATTTGTTAACCAAAGGCATTAGGGAAATGGAACAAAGGCAGTGACATGGAGTTAGGTCACAGATCAGCCATGATCTCACTGAATGGTGGAACATGCTGAAGGGGCTCATGGTCTACTCCTGTTCCTAATTCCCAGTCTCCCTTCTTTCCTCGTCCTCACACACAAAGAATGCCATAGGACAAATTCAGTGATCCAGCAGCCCAATCTTTAGTGAAGGGAGCACAGGTCCTAAATGGATGTGGTGATGATTCTTCAACCTGCACTCACTGGAACCTGCTCCCCATTGGAATTTCTTTAATTTTAAAAGGCTATAGTATTATTTATGGGAAACATTGCTTCATGCGAATGAACATTGAGCGGCAGTGACATTATAAATTCCTTTGCGGAAGTATTTCTAGTAAAATTGAACTCTATGATCCAGGTTTTTCTTCACTTTCTAACCCAAATAGGGTGAGACAGTGGCAGAAAAATGAAGGAAAATTGGAAAGTGAGGCTTGCTGCCATATTCTTACATGATACTTAGTTTTTTGATGTTGCATTTTTGATATCAGCTGTGGCTTAGTTGGTAGCACTCTTGCCTCAAAGTTACAAGGTTCTGGGTTCAATTCTCAATCCAGGGCTTGAGCACAAAAATCAAGGCTGACACTCCAGTGTAGTTGGTCTCCTTATTTAAGAAAAGATGTAAATGCTTTAGAAGCAGTTCAGAGAAGGTTTACTAGGCTAATACCAAGAATGGGTGGGTTGTCTTATGAGGAAAGATTGGACAGGTTAGGCTGGTATCCACTGGAGTTTAGAAGAGTAAGAGATGACTTGATTGAAACCTTTAAGATCCTGAGGGGTCTTGACAGAGTGGATATGGAGAGAATGTTTCCTCTTGTGGGAAAATCTAGAACTAGGAGTTATGGTTTTAAAATAAGGTGTCGCTCATTTAAAACAGAGATGAGGAGAATTTTTTTCTCTCAGAGGGTCGTGAGGCTTTGGAGCTCTCTTCCTCAAAAGGCAGTGGATGCAGGGTATTTGAATATTTTTAAGGCAGAGCTAGATAGATTCTGGATTAACAAGGGGGTGAAAGGTTTCCAGTGGTAAACAGGAGATTACAATCAGATCAGCCATAATCTTATTGAATGGTGGAGCAGGCTTGAAGGGCCGACTGGCCTACTCCTGCTCCTAGTTCATATGTTCTTGTGTAGTACTGCTGCATTGTTGGAGGTGCTGTCTTTCAGATGAGTTGTTAAATTGAGGCCCCATCAGCCTGCTTAGGTGAAAGTAAAAGATTCCATCCCACTATTTCAAAGAGGAGCAGGAGAGTTATCCCTGGTGTTTTGGCCAATATTTATTCCTCAATCAGCATCACAAAAACAGATTATCTGGCCATGATCACATTGCTGTTTGTGGGAGTTAGCTGGGCTCAAATTGGCTGCTGTGTTACACAATGCTTCAAAAGTAGGTCATTGATGGCAAAATGTTGAAACGTTTGGTGGTCATGAAAAGCACTATATAAATGTAAATCTTTGTTTTGCAATTGGATTAAATCATTAAGCAAATATTGATACTCTTGAATTTTGACTTTTCCTCACCCAACCTTATATAAAGTGCAAGATAACAACAACATGCATATATCTAGCACCCTTAACATAGAAAAACATCCCAGGATGCTTCACAGAGACATAACTAGACAGAATAAATGTCGAGCCACTAACTGAAAACCTGGGCAAAGAGGTGGCCTATACACCTGACAACCTGAAACTTTCAACTGGGATTTTTTTGTCTAAATTTCTCTAAAGTCTCACAGTGAGCTACAAATCACTAATTTAAGTGCCTCCACAAGCCCTCTCTGGAGACTTGGTGCAAAATGTTCCCAGAAATGGTGTCTCAGAAACACTTGGTCCAATTGTAGAAGTCATCTAAACATTCCTTTTCTGTTCCTGTACAGCTGCGGAACTACTTGAAAATCTGAAATCTTTCAATCATCAGTGGTCCCAGTTTAACACTGACCTTAAACAGTGGGGTGAATCTATCATTTACTTGTTTTGGACCTAAGCTTTCTTCTTCATATTTCTAGGCCTGAGCTCTTCCTTGCAACAGTTTCCAAAATAATCCAATCCCATCATGTCGGAAAACTGCTTTTCCAGTTAGACAGAGTATGGTTAAGAGATGCACAGTTGCTTTGGATACCTTAAAGGGACATAACATTTAAAAAAGCATTCCATGAAATTAGGAAGCAACATGGGCATCTCTCTGTCATTATGCCTTGTTCTTGGATTGGTGCCCTATCTTGGAGCTGCAATTGCACAGTTCCATTCCCTGTTGACCATAGGGGTTGCTGGTGCCAAACAGCCATTTGATACCATTTTATACTGAAAAGCAATTGAAACAAGATATTTATTGAAAAGTCAGAACCACACAAGGATATGGAGAAGAGGAAGCAAAAGGTCGCAGAGTAAAGAATGATTTTTCTTTCTGTATAAAGTGACAATGTTTCTCAAGTTAGATATTTGGCAAATTTACTTCAGTTTGAGGAAAAAGAGCTATGGGCCTGTCAATTTGCCACAAAAATATCAAATGCAACAATGATGCGTTTTGCTCAAATTTACATTACCATGTAACGGATGGCATCACCATAACAAGACGGTTACCAAACTCTCTTCCCTCTCTCCTTAAAGCTGCTGATGCAGTTACTCCTCCCACCCATAGCAGAATAAGTTTTCACTCAGAAATGCCTGCGCTTTCAGAAGTCTTCAGCTTTTATCTGGATTGTCAAGTTGCACTATTTCCTGCTGTTACTGTCTCATGAACAAAATATTGTTCTCCTGCTCTTACTCAGGACCATATACTCTTCTTATCAAACTACTGAGCATTTGCAGCTGATGGTTCACCAGGAATCAGACATCGGTCATGAGAGGGCCTAGTACCAGGGTCTCTCCTCAGAATAATTTTCCAGCTGGTATATAGGAACACTGTTAAATCCTTACCATTGATATCACAGCTTCAGGCTATTTACCTCACACCCACAGTCATGAGGTAGGGAAAGGAACAAAACTAAACTTAAACAGTTCTGTTCTTCCTTGAGAGTCAAGAAAGTAATAACAGGAGAGCTGTGGTTAATAATTTTACAATTCTAAGTGAGGACACAATCAAATTCTTCATTAGGCTCATCCAGTTACTAAAGGCAACATTGAGTTTAGAATAAATCTGATTGACTTGAGAGCAGTAACATATTTAATTATGCATCTAAAGCTCATCCAATGGTTATCTGTCTCAAAGAGACATTGGTTGTTTATTAAAGTATTTTAGATTTTATCATCTCGTCCTCCTTGCAGAGATAGGAGTATAGTCCCTTATCATTGAAAAGAAAGACCTAGCTACTCACCGTCACTTCCATATGTGACAATGTGTGAGATGAGACTTCTGACAGCAAGAGCACTTCCACATTGCATAAATTGCGATTGTTTTGTGCAACATAATTCCTCATTTCCTGTTACTGGAAAACACAGACTTGAGTGGATTCATCACCAATCTATGGGGCCATCATCACCAGACAGCTGTTACTAACTTGGCCTAAAATCAGCATCCTTCCTGAAGCTGAACTTTATGGGTGGAATTTTCCATGCCTGCTAGTATCGGCCGTCATGGTTGGTGTGAGTGGACAATATGGCAGGAAGGCCAAAAATTGGTTTCACAACATCATGAAACCACTTTGCAGTCATCTGCTTTGCCTGTCAATGGCGGGCCACATTTCCCACAGCCACACTTTGGGAACTTCATTGTAATACATCTGAGTATCATTATAAGCCCAGCTCACTGGAATCATCCCCCATGCTGGATCATCCGAGCACCGATCTTCTTCACAACAGCATTTATAAGGCGTTCACTTGGCGAGCTGCAATTTGAGGGGAACTTGGAGGTGAGTGCACAGTAATGTTGCACAGCGCTCATGGGGGTGCCTGTTGGACCTCAAGGTTGAGGCACTGTGCATTTTCGCGAGGCCACAGCCAAGTCATATTGTCCCGACTGGCTGACAGTGCGGTGCCAGGGCAGTGGCTGCACTGTGGTTGAGGCGAGTTGGTGGCGGGCAAAGGCTGCCCTGTGGTTGATAGTAGTGTACAAGCTTGTGCGGGGGGCGTGCAGGGGCGGGGGGGGGAGCGGCCATGCTTTAGGGAAACCTTGTATAAAGTGACCATTCCTCTGTAGCTGAGACAGTTCAGACGCAGCCACATTGACATGTTTGGAATGGGCATCTAGCTTATCTGCCCACTCAAGCAACACAGAGGCCTGAACGTACCACCAAGTGCTCCAGAGCTTTTCACTCCTCGGGCACAGACTGTAAACTAATGAGCGTTTTAGTGGACTGCAGAACAGCTGGATGACTGGGCACATTGTACAATCTCCTTGTGAAAACTGACCATGGAGCAGTCACTGGTGGAGGTGCTCACAGCCCCTTGCAATGTCATCATCCCGGTTTGGACCAGTCTCCTTATGGTTCAAGCTAACAGTGCAGCCTTGCAGTGCAGGCTAGGAGAATGCCTACGCCTGAGCTGAGAGCACAGCCTGCAGTCCAGTGGGCAAAGCTGCCGCCAATCGGTCGGGTCAAGTGGGGCGGAAGTGGGTGGGATCTCAGGCAGCCTTGTAGTGCACTAAACTCTAACCATCAAAGTGGTGGCCAGCACTCTCTGGGATGCTTTAAGGGGCCTTCAGACTTAACTAAGAGAGGTTCTTAGTACATCCATGCTAACCCACGTGTCTCTCTCTTTCATCCTGCAGGAGGAGCACATCAGAAGCATGGAGCCTGGTGGCTTAGCTGGATATCTCATGGCTTACAGAGAGCGGAGATGACGGAGGAGAGATCGACGGAGGTGCCTGGCTGGGCAGAGGGAGGAGCAGCACCCTGAGGAAGAAAGGGCAGCTGGGGCTCTCATGCATGCTGCTGAAGAGCCACAGCGCACCATCACTGGCTGGTGCCTAGCTAGACCCAGGGTCTTCAGACGGCGCTCATCATTCCTGCAGGTGACCGAGAATCAGTGTCACAAAAGATTGTGCTGTTGTAGCCACAGTATTTATATGGCTAGACCAGTTCAGTTACTGGTGAATTGTCACCCTCAGGATGTTGATAGTAGGGGATTAAGCAATAGTAACGTTATTTAATTTCATGGGTAGATGGTTAGCTACTCTCTTGTTGGAGATGGTCATTGTCAGGCGCTCGTGTGGCATGAATGTTACTTGCCATTTATCAGCCCAAGTCTGAATGTTGTCCAGGTCTTGCTGCATATGGCACAGACTGCTTCAGTAACTGAGGAGTCGCAAATGGTGCTGAACATTGTGCAACCATCTGCAAACACCCCTACTTCTGATATTATGTTGGAGAGAAGGTCATTGATGAAGCAGCTGAAGATGGTTTGGACTAGGACACTACCCTGCAGCTTTACAGGGTTTAGAATGTGGCATAATGAATCACTGTCCATTTTCTGATCTTATCTGTGCTGAAGAAATCCAAAATGCGGCAATCTACAAATTGGAAAAAAATCCAGTCCCTTGTCTTGCAGGTAGGAATGCAGCTCTATAAATGGCTGGTCAAGCCTTTTAAACTCCTATCATCTGTATTCCACATGTACCAGAAAGCCTGCCCTGAAGACCACTGATTAATGTCTTCAAATGCTGAATGTTCGGGATAAATGGCTGTGCAAGAGCAGCCAGTGAAAGCACTTGAAATATGTTATTTATGCTCGACTTGCATGCATTCAGGAAGTTCCAGGGTTGGGCACAATAGGATCTTATTATAATTAAACCTTGTTAGTCACGGTAAAACTTAACTGTATCAAGAGCTAAATGTTGGTCAAGTACAATAATGACAGGCGGGAAGAAAAGATGTCTGGATAACTGAATTGGAATTAAGAACAAAACAGAAAATGCTGGAAAAACTCAGCAGGCCTGGCAGCTTCTGTGTAGAGAGAAACAGAGTTAACGTTTCGAGCCCGTATGACTCTTCTTCATGAGCTCTGAAGAAGTCATACAGACTGGAAACTGTTTCTCTCTCCACAGATGCTGCCAGACCTGCTGAGTTCTTCCAGCATTTTATGCTTTCGCTTCAGATTTCCAGCTCCACAGTATTTTTCTTTTACCTCAATTAGAATTAATACTTTTAAAGGATGGGCGGAATCGTCCCAGATTGGCTCTTGGTGCAGTAGCAGGCGGGAAAAACGATGTTTTACCCGCCAGCCGTAATGGCAGCTTCTCATGCTGTATCATCCCAATCCCACCACATTAATTATGCAATCCTGGGAAACACACTGTTTTGATGGCGGGCAGGCTCCAATTCGCCCGCCACACCATCACCTCACTGCTTTATCATACAGGGCACCACATTTAAAGTACGGCCATGTGCACACTTCTCAGTGCTTCCAGCCCAGCACAGCTGCATAGAAAACATGGCCCCGAAAGGCAAGAAGACTGCAGCCCCCAGGTTTAGTGACGCATTCCTTAAGAGACTTTTGGATGCCGTGGAGGCTCACTGTGAGTCCTCAACCCCAGTTCTGGCCGCAGGAGGAGTAGCAACATTACCACTCCGGCTTGGTAGGCAATGGCAGTGGTGACCAGTGCCAATGCTGCACAGAAGAGGTTGGCCATCCAATGCTGATAGAGGATGAATGATCTCATGTGTACTGCCAGGGCAAGATAACCATCTCATCACTCTAAACTCACACACTCAAGCACATCACACATTCAGTGGTGTCTCACTCACTGCCAGCTCAAGGGACATTACCACCCCTTCTCACACACATACCCTCACATGTCCATCTGGCCTCATCTCCTCTGGAGAATGCCTAGTCGGCCCTCACCCTCTTGAGGCCACTTGCACAGATCAACATGTGCCCCCACAAAAACCTGGGATACCCCCTTCCCCAGTACAGCCCTCACACTGCTGCCTCTTCCCTTACCTGAGGCCACGTCTTCCCCTTCACCAAGCAAGCCCTAGCCCTGCAACCGTTGAAAAGCAATCCACACCTTATGGCTGGTCTGGTAGGGAGAGACCAGCCCATGAGCCCCCCCTAAAAGTGATGTGGTGCTGCCTGTGAAGCCTGGCACTGATGACTGCGAGTGCTGATCAAAGCAAGGCAGGCAAATAAAGCTTGAAGTCCCGAGCAAAGTGCAGCTCACCAGGTGCACGCCTTATGTATGCTGTTGTGAAACACATTGGTCTGCAGTCACGCTGACATGCTTGGATGGTCCAGTGGGAGAGATGATTCTGGCGGGCTGGGCTTATAATGATATGCAGATGTACTACAATGAGGTTCCCGCCATCAGACAATTGCAAACTGGCTTCATGACGTTGTGGAACCGATTTTTGACCTTCTTGCCATATTGTCCGCTCATGCCACCAAACACACCCAGCGCCAGCGGGCACGGAAAATTCCGCCTGATAGAATGGATAGTTTTAGTAATGAAAACCGTAGCCCTTTAGGAGCTGCTGCTCTATGCGATTTTCATATTTACCACAGGTCAAACATCCTTGACAAGATTTTCATGTACAACTAACCTATTTCAATTAGGAGGAGGGATTCCAGTGCCTTTTTTCTGAGGTGCTGATTTAATGCCATTTCTTTCATTATTGGAAAATTAAGGCTTCAGATTCAGCTGCAGTGAATGCTCGGTACTTTCCAGCAACTGGAAATGAAACCCATCATAAATTAACTTGTACATGTTTGATTCTTAATAGGCTTACACTACATTGGGTCCGAAGCCAATTTGACTTTCAATACTTAGCTGCTTAAAACGATTTTTAACAGGTCACCGGATACAATCAGGTGATTGTCACATTGTATCCTCAGTCAACTAACCAATGAAAAATTACAATATTAATGCATTATGAACAGTGACTTGTTGAATTTGGAGCTGAGAGGAACAGGACAGTAAGCTGCCTAATTATCACGATCTTTGTTCCAGATGTAATGTGCCGTAAAATCTCCAGCTTTCATATTGAAATGCATAAAACTGTAATTATTTAACATGAAGTGCGTAAATCAGAAAGTTGGTGAAGCCTATCTCGCCGCAATATTGTTAAACAGTCTTTCAGTGATAATGCGTCAGGTGTTGAATAGGATGCTTGCCTGGATATCAAAAGAATAAAGTTTCCATCAGCCTGTGGTTCAAAGAGCTAATCTCATCGCTGTTTGTCACACTCACTCAAAGAGGGATCTGAAGAGGCAAAATATTAGCTCATGTACTCCGACGCAAGACACAAACTTAAGGGCCTGTTGTGCCACACACTTTGTGTCCTGCAAGGTAGCTCCGCATCAGAACAAATCAAGCTGCAAATGCTATTAAGCAGTGCACCGCTGTTTCATTACAGACTGAACAGACTATGACATTTGCATACAAAAATATCCAAATGCTGGTAGAGTTTTTAACTTGAAGGATAGACAGTGTTCAAAAAGTTCATTTTTCATTAAAGACCAGGTGGTTTCACACCCAACACTACAAATCGAAATTGAGGCCAATCTAATGGTGGCGGCAGCATCGCCAACATAGTAAAACATCCCATTATACGGCACAGAGGGCAAATGGGCACCAAGTGAATTATCAGGGAGCTGACCCAAGTTTTGAAGAGTATTTCCAAAGTGGGGCAAGAGGAGTAAAGCAATAAGTTCCAGAGCTTGGAGGCAAGAATGCTAAAAGCTCTGCCATCCATATTGGGATGAGATAGGTGGAGGATTGGGGAGTGTGAGTAGCCAGTTGGCTAAGTCAGAAGACTGGAAGAGGTGTATTTGCTTGCATGGTGAGGAGGGATTGCAAAGGTACAGAGCAGTGAGGCCATGGAGGGACTGAGGATTGTGAATTCAATAGCTATTCTTGTATCTGAACCCAGTTACACGAGATCGAAAAACAAGAGTAATTTTTACAGCCACCCACGTTGACCTACCTGATATTCTGATGTTTGCTGTTCCCAGATGACCTATTGTCACTGGGCATCAACACAGAAAATTCTTAGCTAAAGTGTTGGGGAGTGGAGAGCTCATGGAGGTAGGAGTGATGTGGGCTGTGACTTATTGTGAAAATGGATGGCAATGACAATGGGGTTTAGGACGAGTTGGAACTTATGTGTAACAGAGCCGACATGGAGAGCATTGCAAAAGCTGATCCAGGAGTTAACAAAGGAATGCTTGTGGATTTACTGGGTTCCTCAGGGTAGTGTCCCAGGCCCAATCATTTTCAGCTGCTTTATCAATGACCTTCCTTTCATCATAAGGTCAGAAGTGGGGATGTTCACTGATGATTGCACAATGTTCAGTACCATTCGCGACTCCTCAGATGCTGAAGCAGTTCATGTCCAAATGCAGCAAGACCTGAACAATATCCAGGCTTGGGCTGACATGTGGCAAGTAACATTCGTGCCACATGAGTATCAGGCAATTACTATCCCCAACAGAATCAGAAGTCAGAATCTAATCATCACCCCTTCACATTCAATGGTATTACCATCTTTGAATCCCCCACTATCAACATCCTGGGGGTTACTATTTACCAGAAACTGAACTTGACAAGCCAAATAAATACTGTGGCTGCAAGATAAGGTCAGAGGCTAGGAATCCTGCAGTGAGTAACTCACTTCCTGACTCCCCAAAGCCTGTCCACCATCTACAAGGCACAAGTCAGGAGTGTGATGGAATATCCTCCACTTGCCTCAATGAGTTCAGCTCCAACAACACTCAAGAAGCTTGACACCATCCAGGACAAAGCAGCCTGCTTGATTGGCACCCCATCCACAAACATTCACTCGCTCCACCACCGACGCACAATGACAGTAGTGTATACAATCTTCAAGATGTGCTTCAGGAATTCACCAAGGCTCCTTCGACAGCATCTTCCAAACCCACGACCTCTACCATCTGGAAAGACAAGGGCAGCAGAAACATGGGAACACCACCACCTGGAAGTTCCCCTTCAAGCCACTCGCCATCTTGACTTGGAAATATATCCCCGTTCCTTCACTGTTGCTGGATAAACATCCTGGAACCCACTCCCTAACAGCACTGTGTGTGTACCTACACCACAGGGACTGCAGCGGTTCAAGAAGGCAGCTCACCACCACCTTCTCAAGGCAATTAGGGATGGAAACAAATACTGGCCTTGCCAGTGATGCTCACATCCCATGAACAACTGAAAAAAACAAAAATGTCAAAAATCTCAAAAGCTGGGATGGCCAGACCTCTGGATGCCCAACAGTACCCCCTCCCCCACCCCACAAAGACTCCATTCACTGCCCCCTTTGTCTCTCTGTGTCAGGAGGATAATACTGGAATTGTTTTTTCTAAGTCGGTCTTGTTTAGGTTGCTTCCCTGACTTGAAGCCCCTTGTCTCACTGGGACCTATTATTACCCTAATGGAGGTTAGCATTTTTCATCCCATTGGACATACAGGTCTCCAGATTTATGTCAGGTTCTATATGAGCCAGAGAAGCAAGGCCCTTGTCTTCTGCCCTTCTCTCCACCAGTTCCATGTCAATGGCCTTGTAAAGGGCTGAACAACAAATGGCAAATCCCAAATTTGATAAGTACCCAATGCGTCAGGTCTGGCCAATTCCTCAGCATTTCTGAACACTCCCCTTGGCTTGTAGCTGGAGTTACAATAGGAATGCAGTAAAATGGTTGACTAAATTTAGCCTTAATATATTTAGTCTTTAGCCACAAAAATAATTTGCCAGAAACTCAACAGATATACCCCAAAAATATATTGATTGGTAGAAATCTTATGGTATTGGTGACAACCAACCCCACCTGAGGTTCTGGGGTTTCCCCAACATACAAATATTCACTGGATTGCCAAAGTAATTCACTGGGTGTTAAGCACTTTGAAATGTTTCTGAGAGTGATGATAAGTCACTAAATGCATATGTTTTTTTTCCCTTGGGGGGAAAAAAACAGCTCAGCAACTTCTGTGACCCATGTCAACAACCACAGTTACACTAAAAATTCCACCAATGGATCAAATTTTTTGCTGGCAGAAAACAAAGGCAGATGAATGCACAATAAACCATTCTTGATGAACACAAAGAGCAGGAAATGACCTATATAAAAACATTCAGAGATTTCAGCTCCAAAACAGGGTGGAAAATTGTGATTTAAATGGCAACATTTAAGTGGGAACTTAAATACATAGAGAGAAAGTACGAGAAAAGTATGGCAGGACTGTTTGGGAGCAACAAAATAAACATCACTAATATATGTTCAGATAAGGTGGCTAGTCAACCAGCTAATCCTTCCATAGAAACCTATAGTCTGTCATTATAGCATCTGCCCCTTGAATGACTCCAGAATCTTTTTCCCCACTGCCTGACCTAGACGAGCATTCCAGGTATTAATCACTCATTGCCTGAAGAACTTCTTGGCACCAGCCCTGAACTTGTCTAGTGCCAGTTTTTGCTTAAGTCCTCTTGTATCGTTTTCATGGTTCAACTTGCTGCAGCTTAATCTTTTCGACTCACTTAGGAAAACACCAAGATTTCAGCTTGGCTCAGTTTTAACACTTTCACCTCTGAGACAAAAGGTCCTGTATTCAAATACTACTTAAGTTAATATATTTCCAAGTCAGGATGGTGAGCGGCTTGGAAGTGAACTTGCAGGTGGTGGTGTTCCCATGTATCTGCTTCCCTTGTCCTTCTAGGTGGTAGAGGCTGCAGGTTTGGAAGGTGCTGTTGAAGGCCCCATTTGAGTTCCTGCAGTGCATCTTGTAAATGGTACACACTGCTGCTACTGTGCATTGGTCTGGAGAGAGTGAATGTTTAAAGTGGTGGATGCAGTGCCAATCAAGTGAGCTGCTTTGTCCTGGATGGTGTTGAGCTTCTCGGGTGTTGTTGGAGCTGCATTTATCTGGGTAAGTGGAGAATGTTCCATCACATTCCTGACTTGTGCCCTGTAGATGGTGGACAGGCTTTGGGGAATCAGGAGGTGAGTTACCCACCTCAGAATTCCCAGCCTCTGACCCGCTCTCGTAGCCACAGTATTTATATGGCTAGTCCAGTTCAGTTTCTGGTCAGAACATATTAAGACATTTGACCAAAATCTTGTTTAAAGAGGTAAGCTTTTAAGGATCTTAAAGGAGAAAACAGAGTTAGAGAGAGGTTTAGCGAGGAAATTTCAGAGCTTAGGCAATTAAAATCCGGGATGCACAAGAGGACAGATTTGGAGGAATGCAGAGCTTACTGAGGTAGGGAGGGGCGAGACCATGGAGGAATTTGAAAACAACGATGAGAATTTTAAAATCAAAATATTGCCAGACAGGGAAACAACATAAGTCAGCAAGGCTAGGTGTATTAGGTTAATGGGACTTGGTGCAAGTATGGACACTTACTCATAGCAGATGACCTCAAGGGCAATAGTGGATGGGATTTGGTGTAATTTAGGATACTGGCAGCTGTGTTTTAGATAAGTTCAAGTTTACAGAATGTGCAATGTGAGAGACTGGTCAGGGGAGCATTAGGTTAGTTGAGTCCAGATGTATGTTGGTTAGTCGTTAGTTAGTTAGTTAGTCGTGAATCTGTGGAATTCATTACCTCAGAGTGCAGTGGATGCCAGGACGCCGAATAAATTAAGCAGGAGACAGACAAATTTTTAATTAGTAACGGGTAGAAAGGTTACGGGGAGAGGGCGGGAAATTGGATTTGAGGCCGAAATGAGATCAGCCATGATCATATTGAGTGACGGGGCAGGCTCGAGGGGCTGAGTTGCCTACTCCTGCTCCTAGTTCTTATGTTTTTATGTTCTTGTTGAGGAATGATTGCTGAGACATTGGTATGTTCAAACAATAATTGGTTTATTACATATGACTAAACTATATACAGCTACTCATGACTAGCTGTTACCCTGCTGGAGCCAAGAACATTCTGCCTCCTCTCTTAGACATGTGTTCTCCTACATCATCATAATGGGAGATACTATTTACACAGTCCCACACACAATTCCTAATACTACATCTCCCCCCAAGGCTTTGTCCTGGCTTTAGAACTGCCCTCCCTCAGGGCAACTCTCGCCTTCTCTGCCAAAGGACAGGATTGGCCTGCTGAGTTACCTGAGAGCACACAAATCATAAAGCCCTGCAGACGACATCTTTGTTTCGAGGGACTGACATTAACAACCTCATGTAGGCCCTCAGCTGGCAACCTAGCCGGACAATTTTGCTTTCCTCCTACGGCTGCTGAACTGTCTCTGGGGCTGTGTCTGGTGTCCACATCAAACCAATCACATAGGAATGAGGTCCAGTGAACCAATTTGTCATGGTGTTACGCCCAAATTCATGCACAATCAACTTTCTAGACCCTTATCTTTTGAATGAGTCTCCATCTAACTGTTCAGAGTGAAATAAGGATTCCATGGCACTTTTTGGAGCAGAGCAAAGAGTTCTCCTGGTGTCCTGTCCAATATTTGCCCTCCAACCAGCACCATTGAAGAGATTAACATATCATTTATGCCATTTGCTATTTGTGGGCCCTAACTGTGTGCAAATTGCTGTGTTTGCTGATGAAACCACTTCAAAGCTACAAAAATGCTGCACTTCAAAAGTAACTCATTGACTATGCCCTGCTTTAGGGCATCTTGAAGGTGTGAACAGTGTTATAAAAATGCAAGTTCTCTTCTTCCTCTATATGTCGGCCTTCTGGAGCTGGGATTTCGGAGTTCTCTGTTCCATGATTAATGAGTGGTTTCCAAATAGCTGGGGATAAGCTAAGAGGTTTGGAATGTCAGAGAAAATCAGAAATTCACAAAGAAATGTTGAGCTATTTTGATAAATCAGTCAAATCTCAGTTTATCCATAGCTGATAAAACTCTTTTAGGAGCTTTTCCAAGGTCAAAGTAGTTATCTGCTCTCCTTATAACCTGTTCCAAATGATCACAATCAGTTTTAGATTCTTTTTGCTGTTTTACACTTATCACATGCAGACTGAATTTCATACATCTCAAAGTGATGGAGTCACTGTTAAAGTACAGCTCAAATATACTGGTTGTCGATTTACTCAAAAGACATTGTGACTGCCCAAGAAAGAACATTCTGCTTAACTTGCAAACTGGCAAAAAAAATTTAGCAGCAATGCCCAATTTTCAGCCAAAAGCTCCTTATTATTTCTGGTCAAAAGCAGGCACAGAATTTACTAAGCATCTGTATCTGATTTCATTCCCCGTTCTTTGTAAGCCTCTCCAAGAAGTGTGGGATGAAAGTCCACATGAAAATTCCACCAATTTGTACCTCCCTGTGACCTCCACTGTTGACCCCACCAACCTTTTTGAAGTAAAAGGAACATTCTTTTATTTGCTTCTGAAGGGAGGCCATCTGCATCACTAGAAGCGAACTTGGGACCTGCCTGCCCCCCCACAGGCTGCAACTTAGAGTGGAACTTATCAACTTCAGCGCAAGGTGCCTGGAACTTTGATGTGTACCCAGCAGTCCCCTTTGTGAGGGGGCTGGATTTAAATAATTTCAACAAGTTGTACTTTCTCTACAGGGACCAGCATAGTTCCAGTCTAGGGTTTCAGGTACTGATAGACAGAGACTCCATGGCAGGCAGGGAGCTCCTTTTCTGGGAACCAGAGATACAGGAACTTCCGACCTTTTGAGTTCCAAACCCTGGCAGGGCCCTTTACTGCATCCCTGGCATTGTAAGAGGCTCTGCTCTGTACACGCCTCATGAAATCCTTGGTATAAGGCCAAGATCGTGATATCTGGATTGTGGCCTAATTTCTGGCCCTTCCAGCCTTTAAGCAGGAATGCACTGGAAGAACCATGGATTTTTAACCTTATTGCTCTGAGTGATGTGCTGTAGCTCATGAACTGTCCATTAGGAGGTGCACAAGAAACGCAATTTTAACCAAAGTCATTCGAAGCGAAAATTGAGCAAGGTGTAAAATGGGCTGCTGATTTGCTATCACATTTTTCACCCAGCAATAAAGGTTAAAATGCTGCTCCCCACCCCCTTCCCCCCCCCATGAGATTGGTGCTCCCCCTGGCATTTCTGTAAAGATCACTCATCATGTAGCAGAGCCTGAACAGTTACCTGTGCCTTATAGTTTGTGTCCCTGTACTACCCCGATGTCAATATAATTTGCAAACAGCTGATTGTCACAATTGACCAACAAGAGCTGAATGTAATTAGAAAAAATTAACAGTAAAGCTTTTGAGGCCAGTGTTTACAGGATGTCCATCAGGCTCTGTTGTGACTTTCACAGAAACCAGCTGCTTAAATGTCGTGGTGTGCTATGGATCAGTAGCAACAAGAGATAAGACTGTTTTGTGGCAAAATCTGTTTAAAAGGGAGAGACTCATTTTAGCAACTGAAGCAATGTTTGGGAAATTGTTGTTAATATTACGTTAATTGCTTTGTTAGGGTTAAGGATAAACAGATGGATGGTATTGATTGATTAAGTATCTTGGGCTCATATAAAAAGGGACTATCCCCAGGAACATTAAAGGAAACTTAACAAAATTAAATTAAAGTAATGGGGCTTTTTTGTTACAGCGCCGCCTTAAGGGGCTATTAATTTGTTCATTTGATTATTAGTTCATTGGTTTATTTTATTTGGCGTACTCAAAAGGAGTATTAAAAGGGACTCAGGTGTGAGCTGTGGCTCAGTGGGTACATTCATGCCTTTCAGTCAGGAGATTGTGGGTTTGAGCTCAACTCTTGAACACATTATCTAGGTTCATGCCCCCTCCCAGTGCAGTACTGAGGGAATGTTGGAGGTATTGTCTTTAACCTCCCTCAGGAGTCCCAGCTTCAGAATTTGAGTCCTTTTATAGGAACCCCCTCCATGTCATTTCCCTCTTCATGGAGGGTTACCTGCACAGACTGCTCCCGCTCATCCTTCATCTCTTCATCATCATCAGCCATCCGGGCACAAAGCGGCGTCCTGTTCTGACATCTGAAGGTGGCGGGGGCCCCCAATGGAGGGAATCCTCTCCTTTTCCCAAATTGGAGATTTAGTGTGGAGGGTGTTGCATGTAGCAGCCCTGTGCAACAGAGGGTTAAGATGCTTCATGGATTCCCAGGGCACCTGTATTTTCTGCAACCTTGGGGAGTCTGTGTTCCATGTATATAGGTTGCCCAAGGTTGCAGCCCCTATTTTGTTATTTGAGGGGTGCTGCTCCTGACCTTTAGTCACCGGTGTGGAGGGGGATGGGCAGGGAAGAGCACCTCCTTGTTAGCCTGTTCCTGGGCCTCACCAAGGTGGCCATCAACAGGTCCAGGCAGTGGGCGGTTGAGGGGGGTACCCCAGCCTGACTATCCGTCTCTTTTTCTGTGGCTATGTTTGCACCCAGGTATCCTCGGAAAGGGAGCAAACAGTGTTCATCGGTAACAAAAACAAAAAAAATGCTGGAAAAACTTGAAACGTTAACTCTGTCTTTCTCTCCACAGATGCTGTCAGACCTGCTGAGTTTTTTCAGCATTTTTTTGTTTTTGTTTCAGATTTCCAGCATCCCCATTAGTGTCCATCGGTGCCCTTGAGGCCTTCCATGATTGGGGGACACAGCAAGATCAGGAGTTTCCTTTAAAGTTTTGATTCTTGTTATGGTGCCCCTTTAAGGGGCTGTTAAGTAATTAATTTGATTATTAGTTCACTTGTTTATTTGGTATACTCAAAAGAGTATAAAGCAGGACTGCTGGGACACTGGGTTGGTTGGTAGTTAAGAGGCAGAGATGTGTAATGCAGCGTTCTGTAAATTCTGTGTTATCAAGAAAAGGATTTGTATCTATATTCATACTTCATCATCTGGCTTGGGACATATTTAACAATTGCTGTAGAATTTTAATAGGAATTTTCAGTATAAAAAAGTTTTGACCATTTCAAGTCCCACCAACAAGAACTCAGCTGCTGAGTGAAGCTGTGGAAATGAGCCTAAGGCAGGCGCAGTGTTTAGCTCCCTTTAAGATGGCATTACAATGCAAGTAAGACCTTTACAACAAAATGAACAAAATGCATATCCCATTATCGCAATTCTGTGAATGTTAGCATCAGTGCTGTGCAAAATAACAAGGCCATAAAAATAGGAAAAAAGAAAGTGCCATTTGTTTCACTTTCACCACAAGTTTTCCATGTTATCCTCCTCTCCTTTTGTGTTGTATCCTTGCTGGACTATGAATCCATGGGCAATGGGCACATTCTGGTCCCTAGCCTTTAATTTCTTACTCATGTATGCCTCTTGACAGTGGACATCCCAGAGACTTGACAAGGCTGACAGTTTAGTGCACTACTGAGGGACTGCTGCACTGCTAGAGGCACTGTCTTTCAAATGAGATGCAAAACTTTCAGATGGATGTAAAAGAACCCACGGTACTATTGAAAGAACAGCAGGGGAGTTCTCCCAGTGTCCTGGCCAACCTTTATCCTTCAACCTACATCACTAAAACAGGCCATCTGGTTGTGCATCTCACTGCTGTTTATGGGACCTTACAGAATGCAGGATTGGCTGCCATGTTTCTTACATTAGAATTGTGACTACACTTAAAAGTACTTCATTGGCTGTAAAGCATTTCAGTATATCATGAAAATGGCTACATAATTGCAATTTTTTTCCTTTCTTTTGTGTAGCAGGACTATTCTACTGCAGAAATAACCATAGACACACATCCTCACCTGATGTCCACATGCACACTTTCCATATTGCAGGGGTCACTGGTTATCATTAAGGAGAGGGTATCCTGGCTGGTTTACCTCTACTGAGGGGCACTGGTGCCAACTGTATAGCCACTTGGTGAGATGAGCTAACAGAGCACAGACCAGGAGTCAGATGTGAGATTCTCATGTTTTGTATGGCTCGGCTACTCATATTGCTAAACTGGTCTTTCAGTAGGTGATTGGTTAACAAATCGCTTTAAGGCACTTGGTCAAATGTCTCTATTAAATGATGGAACTAAAGGATTGATTCTGTAGCAAGGCCAAAAATGGCCTGTGCCCTGGCACTCTAGTGACCCAAACATTGGAGCTTCAGATTTCCCAGTCAGTTAGATAATTTAACTAACCTAAGATTTCAGTTTGGGGCATCAGGAGTGCAGCAAGTTACAAAGGGCACATTAAAGGGAGGCAGCAACTTTTTTGGCGGGGTAACTGATGCGACAGATGGGCGTAGGAGCTCCCAGAACTTCCCATTTTGATGAAGAGAGCCTGCAGCTTTTAATTCAGGAGGTGGACCTGAGCAAAATGATAATTCTTTGGGCAGAGTTTTTCATTCTGACATGCAGCAACAACAGCAACTTGTATTCATATAGCACCTATCGCATAATAAAACATCCCTAGATGCTTTACTAGAGCACTATAAAACAAAACATGCCATCTCATCACAGAAGGACAGGTGACCAAGAGCTTGGTCAAAGAGAGAAATTTTAGAAGGGTCTTAATTTCTTTAAAAAGGTGGAAGGGTTTAGGGAGGGAATTCAGAGCTTAAGGCCTTGGCAGCTGAAGGTATGGCCGCCAGTAATGGAGCAATTAAAAATGGGGATGCTCAAGAGGCTAGAATGAGAGGAGCAATGAAATGCAATGGTATCCTGGTAAATGCAGGATTTAGGATACTTGGCTGACATATTTTAAATCATATTGTAGATATGATTGGCAAACCTGTGAATTAATTAATAAATCTCATATAGAAGCTGCTGTAATTCAGTAAGGAGTTGCTATTTCAAAACTTGTGCAACAAATGACTGTTAAAAAGATTCGAGGACTCTTCAGGGAGGATTCTATAATTTATTATACCAGTAAATCAATTATATGCCATTAAACTATTTACAAGGCTTATTGCTTAATATTCACCTGGCAAATATTAGGAATTTTGTGATTAAAGTAAAAGTAAATGCAGGGCATGGAGGGTTCATGAATGGAACTTGTAGCACTGAGGAATTTTATTTTATTCAGTCATGGGATGTAGGCTTTGCTGGCTGGGCCAACATTTTTGCCCATCCCTAATTGTCCTTGAGAAAGTGGTGGTGAGCTGCCTTCTTGAACTACAGCAGTCCATGTGGTGCAGGCACGCCTACAGTGCTGTTAGGGAGGGAGTTCCAGGATTTTGACCCAGCGACAGTGAAGGAACGGCAATATATTTCCAAGTCAGGATGGTGAGTGACTTAGAGGGGAACAGGTGGTGGCGTTACCATCTATCTGCTGCCCTTGTCCTTCTAGATGGTAGTGGTTATGGGTTTGGAAGGTGCTGTTGAAGGAGCCTTGGTGAATTCGCGCAGTGCATCTTGTAGATGGTACACATTGCTGCTACCATGCGTCTGTGGTGGAAGGAGCGAATGTTTGTGGATGTGGTGCCAATCAAGTGGGCTGCTTTGTCCGGGATGGTGTCAAGTTTGTTGAGTGTTGTGGGAGCTGCACTCAAGCAGGCAAGTGGGGAGTATTCCATCACACTCCTGACTTGTGCCTTGTAGATGGTGGACAGGCATTGGGGAGTCAGAAGATGAGTTACTCATTGCACAGTTCCTATCCTCTGACCTGCTCTTGTAACCACAGTATTTTTATGGCTAACCCAGTTCAGTTCCTGGACAATGGTAACCCCCAGGATGTTGATAGTGAGGGATTCAGTGATGGTAATGCCATTGAACATCAAGAGGTGGGTGAGAAGTAGCCATGTGTCCTGGACTGTAAGGAATGATAGTGAGTCCTGAAATGGGAAGATTGATAATGACTCCTGAAGACAGATGGAGTGACAGTAAGTCCATGAGACAAAATGTGTATGCTGGAGACACAAGGCCCTGGTCTTTCTGTTTCTAAGTGTGTCGGCCTGTGATTTCCCCTCTCTCATTTTAATGGAAAGAAAATCAAATACTGACAAGTGCAGACATAGAAGGGCCCATCTTGCGAGCCTGTGCAAATCCTGAAGAAGGGAACAAATGTGAACATTGGATCATGACAAGGTGGAATAAATTTTCTTCTTCACCCCAAAGGTGGCAATGTGGCCGAGTTGATTGCCCTCTTGTTATAAAACCTGTTGGATTTTCACTCTGTTGGAACCAATGAAGTGAGGAAATGAACAGCTTCTATAATGAGTGGACAATTTGATCCGCTAAATTACTGACCATATGGTGGACGATGAAAATCTACCCCACATGGCCAGACTACTAGAGGAAGAAGAGGAGTGGAAAGATGGAATGGTTGCCTGGTCTAAAAATGAGGGGATTCAGAGCAAGCCTTGGATATGACTGCAATCAATGTGAATTGTGGAGATGAGGGAAGTGCATGCAAATTCTGAAAGCCTGCTGAACGAATGTGTACTGTGATGAGGGAAATAGTCAGTGGGGTGAAAACAAGTTCTGATAGCTCAATTTTTGATTTCATCAGCAGCAGGGACATTTGTATAAATATCTGCCGAAGTACTTGAGTTGATATAGGATTTTGTGATAGAAGCTTTTCTATAATTTTAGAGTTTACCATTTACGAAAATAGCTTAAAGCGATGAATGCTGAAGTACTGCCATTTTACAAGCTTTGTCTTTTTCTCTTCTGTATTCACTAATTTGCCAGAGACCAACGATTGTAGCAGAACACACAAATGACATAGTGGAAATAATGGGGAAACTAAGGGTCATAAGAGAGTAAGGAACTTAAAGTAATTAAAAGTACTGAAGAAAAAGTTTTTTTATTCTTTCACAGGATGTGGGCGTCACTGTCTAGGCCAGCATTTTTATTGTCCAACTCTAATTGCCCTTGAGAAGGTGGCGGTGAGCAGCCTTCTTGAACTGCTGCAGTCCACGTGATATAGGTGCACCCACAGTGCTGTTAGGAAGGGAGCTCCAGGATTTCGACCCAGTGACAGTGAAGGAACAGCAATATAGTTCCAAGTCAGGATGGTGTGTGGCTTGGAGGGGAACTTGCAGTTGGTGATGTACCATGATCTGCGACCCTTGTTCTTAGGTGGTAGAGGTTGCAGGATTGTAAGGTGCTGTCGAAGGAGTCTTGTTGAGTTACTGCAGTACATCTTGTAGATGGTATATACTGTTACCACTGTGCATTGGTGGTGGAGGGAGTAGATATTGAAGGCCAATCAAGCAGACTGCTTTGTCCTGGATGGTGTCAAGCTTCTTGAGTGTTGTTGGAGCTGCACTCATCCAGGCAAGTGGAAAGTATTCCATCACACTCATGACTTGTGCCTTGTAGGTAGTGGATAGGCTTTGGGGAGTCAGGAAGTAAGTTGGCTCTCCATAGAATTCCCAGTCTCTGACCTCTTGTAGCCAGAGTATTTATATGGCTAGTCCAGTTCAGTTTCTGGTCAATGGTAACTCCCAGGATGTTGATACTGGATTCAGTGATGGTAATGCCATTGAATGTCAAGAGGAAATAGTTGAATACTCTCTTGTTGGAGATGGTCATTGCCTGACACTTCTGTGGCACGAATGTTACTTGTCACTTATCAGCCCAAGCTTGAATATTGTCCAGGACTTGCTGCATATGGCACGGACTGCTTCAGTGGAGGACTGGAGAAATTAATGGAACTAAAGCCAGCAAATCCAATCGACATGACCTATGGCTTTAAAAGAGGTTGCTACAGAGATCTTTCAGAATTCCTTAGATCTGAGACCAGCCGCCATGGATTGAAAGGTAGCAAATGTAACCCTCCATTCAAGAAAGGAGGGAGAGAGAAAACAGAGAACTATCCAGATAACCTGACATCATTGGAAGGAAAATATTAGAAGCTATTGTTAGGGATATAGTAACAGGGCATTTAGACGATCACAATATGACGAGGCAGAATTAATACGGTTTTATGAAAGGAAAATCATATTTGACAAATCTGTTAAAGAGATTTTTGAGGGTGTAATTAGCAGGGTAGATACAGGGAACCAGCGGATGTAGTTTATTTGGTTTTCAAAATGCATTTGATATGCCACACAAGAGGCTGTTACACATTAGAACATTGTCACTGGAGATCCTGGTGTCCCACATGGCACCTTGTTTCAGGCACCTCTGCCTATTTGTAAGGATGAAAACTCAAAGGAAAAGCATCCTCGGGCATCACCTGACCACTCAACTCAACTGCCCACTTGTTAATTTAACGAGCTATAATTTGATCCATCAAATTAAGGAGGAATTTACCTGTGTACACATCCCAAATTTTGATACGTCCATTGCTCAAATCAGTTGCCAGCAGCAGCAGGTCCTGGCCAAACTTGAATCGGTGCCATTCAATATTCACACAGCAACTCTGTTTCTCGGGTACAGAAGAACCAAAAGCAAAGGCTCATAGGACTGAAGGTAATATGAGTATGGACTGAGGTTTGATTAACAGGAGAAAATGGAGAGTTGGAATAAATGAGCCATTTTCATGTTGGCAGGTTTTAACTAGTGGAGTTCCACAACGGTCAGTGATTGGGCCTTAGCTAGGTGAGGGTACCAAGTATAATGTACAAGTTTGTTGACAATACAAAACCTAGGTGAGAAAGAAGGTGGCAGTTCACCACCACCTTCTGAGGGGCAATTAGGGATGGGAAATAAATATTGGCCTAGCCAGCGATGCCCTCATCCCATTAATGAATATATAAAATAAGAAAGCTGTGAGGAGGACACAAAGGAACTGCAAACGGATATAGACAGATTGATTGAGAGATTAAGTGACTGGGCAAGAACGTGGCAAATGGAGAGGTGTGAAATCATCCACTTTGGTAGGAAGGATGGATAAGTAGCATATTTAGCAAAAGTTGACAGACTGATAAATGTTGGTGTGCAGAGAGATTTGGGTGTCCTTGTACATAAACCTCAACAAGTTAAAATGCAGGTGCAGCAAGCAATTAGGAAGGTAAATGGTACAGTGTGTTAGTTTTAGTGTAATGGGGTTGGGCAAAATGAATAAAGAAGCCTTACTGCAATTATGAAGGGCTTTGGTGAGAGCACACCTGGAGTGCTTTGTACAGATTTAGCCTCCTTACTGAAGGAAGGATATACTTGCCTTACAGGGAGTGCAACAAAGCTCCACAAAATTGATTCTTGGGGATGAGAGATTAAGTAGAATGAAGCTCTATTCTCTGGTGTCTAGAAGAATGAGAGGTGATCTCACTGAAATGACTAAAATTCTTAGAGAGCTTGACAGGTTTGATGCTGAGAGTCTGTTTTTTCCAGCTGGGGAATACAGCACCACATGTCATAGACTCAGGATGAGGGGTGACTAAGGTGAGGAGAAATTTCTTCACTCACAGGGTTGTAAATGTTCAGAATTCTCTACCCCTAGAGTCTGTGGATGCTCAGCCATTGTGTCGATTCAAGACTGAGATCAATAGATTTTTGGGCACTAGAGAAATCAAGGGATATGGGGATAGGGCAGGAGAGTGGAGTTGAGGTAGAAAATCAGCCATGAGCTAAATTAATTGGGGTGGGGTGGGGGGGGTGGGGGGGGACGTAAGGCCTACTGCTGTTGCTAGTCCTTACATTACTATGTAATTGCTAACTTTAAGTTCTTATTTTAACTTTGCAAGGTCAATACAAAAACATAACATCAAAATGAAATACCTGATTTTGAAAACTTTTGCAGAATCTATGGACTTGACCCTTGCTCAAGAATGTTTTCTTTGTCTATCTTGAGAATTTAAAATAATCCAGCATACATGGAAGAGAATTTTGAAGTCAGGTTCATGATTATCAATCACATTACACTGTCTAGGTACGCTATCTACAAGGGGAGACAGTAGACTAGTAATGCAGAGGCCCAGGTTAATGCCCTGGGGAAATGGGTTCAAATCCCACCATGACAGTTGGTGGAGTTTAAATTTAATTAATAAATTTGGAATTAAAATCCAGCCTCAGAAATGGTGACCATGAGAATGACTGTTGATGGTTGTAAAAAAAACATCTGGTTCACTAATGTCCTTCAGAGAAGGAAATCTGCCATCCTGACCTGATCTGGCCTACATGTGACTCCAGACCCACAGCAATGTGATTGACTTTTAACTGCTCTCAAGGGTAATTAGAGATGGGCAACAAATACTGGCCGAGCCAGCAATGTCTACATCCCATGAAAGAATAAAGGAAAAAAAGGTGCTAGCATTCTATCACCACGCAATGACAGCGTGTGCAGGAATGTCTTTTGTATTGACATCAGATCACAAGACCTTGATAATTATTGGAAAAAAAATCACATCATAAATCTTTCACTTGCAAATTAGCTACTCTCTTGTTGTTTTATATAAATAGAACATTGTATTACATAGACAATGAGGTGTGTTAATACCACATAAACCATGAGACATAGGAGTGTCATTAGGTAAACATGTACACAACTATCTCAAATATATGATAGTTGGCAGATTGAAGACGTGAGAGCTGATTTTCCCAAGAAATTATTTTTGCTTTGTTTATTGGCCTAATTGTGACTGTCTTTTAATTTCATTATATGTGGCCTACAGAGGCTTTCACTCATTAGTTGAGTACATTATGTTGCTATATATCAACTACTGTGTTAATGTTGTTGCCATGTATTGATGGATGTGTTGAATTTGCACTCCTGTGAAACACTTTTGATTTCACCTGCTCTTGAGTCACATGTAACAGCTTCATTGATTGATCATGTAGCTCCTGCCCGACCTAATAGGAATACACAGATCAGACGAGCTGGTGGGTCTGTCACATCGCCAACAGAAAATCCGAAAAGAGGACTGACTACAGATACTTGACTTTCTAAATCTGCAGCTTGGTGCATATGTTCTTATTTATTGAGTCTGAAACACGTTTAGCATTTATTTTCAGGCAGAGCCATTAAAACTATAGTAAGGATAATTGACACACAGTGAAGGATGTCCCAAGGTACAACATACCATGTAACTCTCGGTTATTCTTTTCGCAATGTGAACAATGTCTTAACTTGCCAGATCTGCAATGTTTTCTCTTTGCAAAGAGCAGGTGGAACCTAGTTTTAATTGCTCTGGGAATTTGTTGTGCTCTGTTTAGGGGAAATCTGCATGTGGAGCACACTTTGCACCACTGGGCTCCTCTCATTATGGTATGCAGAAGGGAAAACTGTGCTCAAGGCAAAGCATAAACTATGCTGAATTAGTCAGAGGCGGAAAATAGAATGCAATGCAAAACACAGCATTTTACAATAAAAATTTCCAAAATAAGTACATATCTTTGTGCCATGGGTAACCCTAACACAATCAATGCCATACCTTCAATATATAAGTGACTTGTGATACCATCGGAGATAAAATCATTAATAGAATGTTATTATAAAGTCCTCCTGGATGGGCTTCTTTTGTATAATTGGCTCTCTTCTAGTAATTTTCTATGGATCTGGCCACATTTCCCTTCTGCTTTCATATCTTACCACTATTGTTTGTCTCAGATGTCCCTTTTAGGACACTGTGGTTGCCAGCTCAAAATTTTGCACCATACTCAGCATAGGTTGTCCCTTGGAGGAGGCAAAGACATAATTTGGTTATAAATGAATGTTAAAGGGTACATAAGTATTTTTTACTCATACTGAGCCACCGCCTAATTTTTCCAACAAAAAGTGATGTAATCTGTTTGAGTTAATAAAGTTTTTGCTTTTTAATAATGATAATGTATTTGAAACATTTACAAAGTTGTTGATATGGAAAAGTGTGATAGCAGAGAAATAAACCCAGCACTATCACTATATTTCTCACACACAGGTGTACAAAGTGATAAACTAGAGAATAAACATTTGTTTAGATAAGGTGAAGATTGTAGACTCCTGACAGATATGAAGGTCAAATCTATTGATGCGTGCAATTTTTCACACTAACTCTGTACTTCAAATCAGTCATAACAAGGCAATGTCAAACCTAGGATGAGATTTGCCATTTTAAAGGTACAAACTGAGTTTCTTCTTAAAATGATACACTTTACCATGAGAATATCTTTCCAAGTGCACTGAATACGTTTACCCAAGCCAGCAATATTTTGTATACACCATATATGTAATGTTGATTCAAATTATATCTATTATTAAGAATGAGATATAGATCAGGACCTCTTGAGTCGAGAAACTTCAAATCCAACCATTTTGTTTCTTGAGCTCCCTCCATCCTTATTTTTTCATTTTTAAAAAATTTCTCAGCCACTCAATACTGAACCTAATTTTCCATGTTTTGGAAATTTTGCAAATTTGTACACAAGTGAATCTTTGCATTGTTCCACAATTTTCATATGCATCAGCAGCACTGGCAGATTTAATACATTAACAGATGTAAAATCTCGGAGTAGCGCTTTTTTCTCATCAAAGATCATTTTATTCGATAGAAAACAAAGAAACAAGACACTTAAAAACAAACAGTATTCATCAGGAGTTGGAATAATTTTGGTATGTCCTAAATTACTTGAAACACAAATATTTTTTGTCTTCCTCCCCAATGCAGATGCCATAAAAACATTTTTTAGTTTGTCTTAACGGTAAATAACTATGGGGATAAGATTCCTCTGGTTGCTAGGTGCGGCATGTTATAAATATGGCTGCACAGATTTCCTTTAATTTTGTACTGAAAAAACACGGTTTCTAATTTGCGGACTGATTAATTTCATTTATGACTTTACTCACAGTGTCTAAAGGAATTCTCGCCCAAATTTGTCCACAATTGGAAAAATGAAATGGGAAATACATATAGTCCAGGTCCACCGGGGAATTTGTTTGGTTCATTTTCTGCCAAGCTTCATAATGTCAGTGACCTTTTACAGCAAAGTTTCCACAGGCCAAGTCTACCCGCAGAGCTGGTCCCCCAGTGATCTGTACCAAAGCTTCTTTAATTCTGTAAACATTTGCACAATTTAGGTTACATGTGGAACATAAACAGAAAGTGCTGAAACAGTCAACAGATCAGACAGCATCTATAAGAAGAATAGAGTCTTCATGTGTAGATGCTTCGTCCGAACCTTTATTCTGATGAAGGGTCCACACCAGACCTTGTCTTGTCTGTTCACTCTACAGATGCTCGATGTTTCCAGCATTTTTTTGTTTGTGTTAATTTTTCTTCCTGTTTAGATTCTAATTATTCTGTTTTGCTCTATTCTGTTCCTTTTCAAACAGAAGTAAATACAGGACGTGGAATTGGTCAATGGTAGCAATCCAGAATGGGCTGATAGCAATTTAAACTGCATCCTTCCTTTTTTGCCCCACAGATGGTAAAGAAAATTGGTTGTGGTGTAGAACAGGCTGTTTTGAACTACTGCCATTTAGCATTTTCACCCCCATATGCTTTTCCATTGAGGCCATTGTGTCAGCTGTAGTTCAGTTGGAAGCAGTCTCACCTTTGAGTCACAAGGTCCAGGTTCAAGTCCCATTACAGGGTCTGAGCATAAAAATTAAGGCCTAGATGTGAAAGGAAGAAAAAGAGGAGGAGTGGCTGTATTGGCTAAGGAGAGCATTGTAGTGCTGGAGAAAGAGGATGTCCCAGAGGGTTCAAGGACAGAATCAAGTTGGCTAGAGCTACGGAACAAAAAGGGTGCAATTACATTGCTCGGTGTAGTCTATAGACCGCCAACTCGTGGGAAGGATGTGTAGAAGAACAAATCTGCAGGGAAATTACAGAGAGGTGCAAACATTACATAGTAGTTATAATGGGGGACTTTAATTACCCGAATATAGACTGGGACAGTGGTAAAGGGCAGAGAAGGGCAAGAGTCCCTAGATTGTATTGAGGAGAATTTTCTGCAGCATTATGTGTCCAGTCCAATAAGAAAGGATGCACTGTTGGACCTGGTTCTTGGAAATCAGGTGGGCCAAGTAGATCAAGTATCAGTAGGAGAACATTTAGGAGACAGTAATCAATGTATAGTAAGGTTCAGGATGACGGTAGAAAAGGACAATGTGCTATCCAGAGTAAGAATAATTAACTGGGGGTGAGCCAACTTCAATGGGGCAAGAACAGAGCTTGGCCAGATAGACGAGAACCAACTGGACTGGAGGGGAAAACTGTAGCTGAACAATGGTCTACCTTCAAAGAAGAAATGGTTCAGGAACAGTCAAGATATATTCCCTCAAAAGGGAAACAAATCCAGAGCTCCCTGGATGAAAGGGAAATAGAAATTAAGATAAAGAAGAGAAAGGGTGCTTATGACAGGTGTCAGGTAGAAAATACAATTAAGAACCAAATGGAACACAGAAGGTTCAGAGGGGAAGTGAAAAAGTACAGAGAAACAAAGAGGGATCATGAGAAAAGACTGGCAGCCAACATAAAGGGGAATCCCAAAGTCTTCTGTCTGCACACAAATAGGGGATGGTAAAAGGAGGAGTAGGGTTGATTAGGGACCAAAAAGGAGATTTACACATGGAGGCAGGGGCATGGCTGAGGTGTTAAATAAATACATCTGTCTTTACCAAGGAAGCAGATGCTATTGAGGCTACGGTGACAGAGGAGGAAGCTCTATCACTAGAAGGGTTCAAAATTGATAAGGAGGAAGTGTTGGATAAACTGTCGGTACTTAAAGTTGACAAGACACTGGGAGTGGATGAGATGCATCCAAGGATATTGAAGAAAGTAATTGTGGAAATTGTAGGGCCACTAGCCATAATCTTTCAGTCTTGCCGAGACTCAGGGGTGGTGCCAGAGGACTGGAGAATTGCAAATGTTACGCCCTTGTTCAAAAAAGATTGTACGGATAAGCCCAGCAATTACTGACCAGTCAGTTTAACTTCAATGTTGGGAAAGCTTCTAGAAACAGTTATTCGGAATAGATTTAGTAGTCACATGGAAAAAAGTGGGTTGATTAAGAAGAGTCAGCATGGATTTCTAAAGGGGAAGTCATGTTTAATTAACTAGTTGGAGTTTTTTGAAGAGGTAACAGGGAGGGTTGGTGAGGGTAATGTTGTTGATGTGGTGTACATGTGCTTTCAAAAGGCATTTGATACAGTGCCATACAACAGACTTGTGAGAAAAGTTATTATTCATGGAATAAAAGGGACAGTAGCAATGTGGATACAAAATTGGCTGAATAATAGGAAAGAGAGGGTAATGGTCAATAGATATTTTTTGGGCTGCAGGAAGGATTGTAGTGGAGTTCCCCAGGGGTTGGTATTGGGACCCTCGCTTTTCCTGATGTATACTAATGATCTAGATCTGGGTGTGCAGGGGACAATTTCAAAGGCTGTGGATGATACGAAACTTGGAAGCATTATAAACTGTGAAGAAGGCAGGATAGAACTTCAAAAGGCCATAGAGGGATAGAGTGCATAGGGAGAAACTGTTCCTGCTCGTAAAAGGATCAAGAACAAGAGGGCACAGATTTAAAGTGATTTTCAAAAGAAGAAAATGTGATGTGAGAAAAAACTTTTTACACAGCGAGTGGTTTGAGTCTGAAACACACTGCCTGGAAATGTGGTGGGGGCAGGTTCAATCAAGGTATTCAAGAGGGCATTAGATGATTATTTGAATGGAAACAATGTGCAGGGGTACAGGGAAAAGGCAGGAGAATGGTCCTGGGTCATAATGCTCATTCGGGGAGCCAGTGCAGACACAACAGGCTGAATGGCCTCCTTCTGCACTGTAACGATTCTGTGATTCTGTGACACTCCAATGCAGTCCTGAGAGAGTGCTGCACTGGTGGAGGAGCTGTCTTTTGGTTGAGACTTTTAAGTTAAGATCCCATCTGCTTGTTCAGGTGGGTGTAAATGATCCCATGGCACTACTTCAAAGAAGAGCAAGAGAGCTATCCCTGGTGTCCTGGCCCAATCCCTCATCCAAAATCATGAAAAATCCAGCCAATTTCACATTGCTGTTTGTGGGAGTTTGCTGTGTGTAAATTGGCTACATTATTTCCTACATTACAACGGTGGCTACATGTTAAACAATGTTCTTCATTGGCTGTAAAGCACTTTGAGACATCTGGTGACTGTGAAAATAACCTTATAGATGCAGGTCTTTCTTTCTTTTCATTCATAGAAAATAAATAATGGCTGTGCAACAAAAATTAGATGCTTTTTAAAAATCATGTTCAATTTGAAAAAATGACCTGGCTTCTGCCTCTTGGCTCGCTAGTTTGTCCATATAATTCCTGGTCTCCTGTCAGTAAATCTGTTTTCCCAGGCATTCTTGTGTGGGGAAGGATAAAAAACCCAGCCAAAATACTTGTGGAGAAGAAATATTTGCTCCAATTTCTGGCAGTCCAGTGAAAGAATGTGCACCTATTTTACCAAGAAATAACAGCTGGTAGTAGTTCCATGTAGAGATGGAAAGGGAGGAAGGATGGATGTGTTTTGAGAAGAATACATATCCAGTTTCCCCAGTGGTATTATGGGACAGTGGGATTTTGAATTAAGTCATGTGCCAAGTTTCCCGGGACCTCTGGGGCAGAAAAACAATATTGCATCCCTGTTTGAAAATGCACTACGCGATGTAGTCCTCCCTAAGGAGGACCCGATGAAAAATTAGCAGGATTTATACAACTTTGTAGATTGGCACCTCTGCCAGACCATTCACGTAACTGTGAAGCAATTGGTGATCCCACCCTACCAGCTGAAGGAGTCAGAAAAGCTGTGGTTAGAAGCAGTTAAACTTGAAAATAAAGTATAAAAGATAAATTTAAAAAATGAAACTCTGGAAGCTTTCATGAATCTGATGTGGCTTTTTTCTCCCCTCCTAATTTTTAAAGGCAATAAGAGCCTGGGAGCTATTTCTAAATTGTTCCACAAATGCCACTTATGAAGAAACGTGTAACTTAATCTCATCGTTGCTATGGATTAAATATTTGGACTCCATTGTTATTATAAGTATACGATGATATAAAACCTAAGCAATTATTTTCTTTTAGATTTACAGTTGGTTTCCCAGAGGCAAATCTTCTGATATAGTTGTTTGGTTAAGGTCAGTTTTTACACCAGGATAAGTAATCTCATAGTAAAAATGTATGTTACTGCTCTAGATTTATAGTTGCAATAAAAATCTTGGCCTGTTATCAGTAATTTAATATTTATATGGTTAGAAACATTTTCATTATTATTATTAATAATAAATGGACAACAAAGTATCTTCATCTAAGCACTTGTTGAAACAGAATTCATTGCATCCAATGTACGTGTAAAGTAAAGCATGCATTTCAAAATAACTGATAAGAGATAACATTAAAGTAGTTTTCACATAATTTGTTAGAAAACAGCTCCATGGGTGTTAGTAGGACTGAGAGTTAGAAGTCTTAGAGGCTGATGTATATCAGTGTGAGAAGTTACAATTGTGATTAGATTGAATGAAGCTGGAGTTGAGGAAATGATTTCAAGGGTATAACTTGAAGGTCAGTCAGCCATGTTCCTCTTCCAGCAGAGTAAGGTAAGACCAATAGCAAGAGGCATTAACAATCTGGCTCCATAATCTATGACTCTGATTCAAGTGGGGACACAAGTTTGTCTTTAGTGTTTCTAGCATTTTTTATATATGTTTAGTGCATGTGTGAAGTTTAATGTTGCAGTATTCAACAGTCTTCTCAGTTGTACTTCCCTTTCTCATCTTTGGATGACATCTTTGCAACAATCCATGGAATCATTGAAGGAGATGATTTAACAGATTGAGCCATGCCAATGTTCGCTTCATGACTGGAGCTATCTCCTTTAATCCCATTTTCCTGAACTTGTATCCCAACATTCCTTCACATTCTTACTTTTCAAATATCTACCCAATTGCATTTCAAAATGATATTATCTCTGTCTCAAAACGACTTGCAATAAGGCACTTTGGCAGAATTTTCTTCCAATTTGGGCAGAAGTGGAAAGGGCACGAAAGTGCCGTGCGTAAATATTGATGCTGAGCATGTTTCCAGGTTTCCTCCTTCTGGTCAAAAGAGAGGTACTCCTCCTTCTGTTCAAAAAGGAAACGAAACAATTTAAAGAAACGTATCTTCCTGGGCTTTCTCTGGTCTCAGATTGTCCTCCAGGCCGATAATGCTTGGGGTCAAGATTGCAGTCAGGGCCCAATCATGTCACCTGAGTCTGACCTGCAAATTTGAACCTGGTACCCGCTACTTCCCAGGATAGTCCTGCTAAAAAGAATAACTTCACATTGAGACCTGGCGGAAAGTAATAGAATTGGATGGGATTATGTCTCATGGGATATTATAGCTGCCTGCTCACCCTATTCCCACAGTGTAAGAGGAGGGGTTAAATTCCCTCCACTTCTGTTTATAAAACCTTAAGGTATGTGAGGCTAGAAATTATTGTTCATGATAGTAATGGCGAACTGCTTAACATGTTTGTTGACACATTCCTGTGTCTGCTATTTCAAAATGCCTGGGTTAATGCCTCATTAAAATAGTGGACAGAGGAATTTTCCAAATTAGCACTTCTAGCACAGAGCTACGCATGATAGGCATGCACAAGAGGAATCTGGGCAAGAATGTCTAGCTTGCCAACTGTGCTTTTCCACCAATTGAATGTATATGAAAATACATCATCATGACACAATGCAATCAATAATGAACCAGTAAGGTGCATAAAAACCTGATTTGCAGTAACTGGCCCAGGGAGCAGCATTGTGTGCTCTCATGAAGACCAGACTGACAGCCTCCAGAATACCATTTGTAACCTATGGCACTTTTATTGATTATTGAAGTTACTGCCCGCATTTTCCAGTGGTTGTCTGACTTGTGTGGTGTGCACTCTCTCTCTCTTGGCTATTGCAAAGTAACAGAAGGATGAGCAAACAAACTGAAATTGTAGTGAGATTTTCAACAGGGGCATTTTAGTCTACATTTTTAAATTCAGCGAAAATTATTTTCGGTTCCACTCATTTTTTATTTTATTTCCAAACCCTAACAGTTCCACAAGTAAAATTTCAGGAATGTTCAAACAAAACTAGTTTTTACAGCAGGGAGCATCCTGCTTATTGCAAACTAGCCCCTGCAAATAATCTTGGAGAAAATAAACTTCCAGATAAAACAACACCTGGGTACTGTATGCCTTAGAAAGATCCTTTGTGAAAATGAAAGGTTTTCAGAAGCTGCTTATCCAGCAGTTTATTTGTTGAGTTACTTGTTTAGATCAAACACTAAAGAAGCAAACTCTTACTTTCAGAAACCATCTGCTCATCTTCAAGTGCTCCTGCTTCAAGTTCATACACACCCAACAGTGGGAATAAGCAACATTGCATTGTTTGGCTGTGATTGACTCCTGTCCCATTCTCTAACCATTCTGGTTGATTTCATTGCCTTCAGTTGCAGCTAATCTGATTGGTTCTCACAGGCTCCCAATGCAGTAGAAAAGGCTGGGTTTGGTTTTCTCAAAAACACAAAAAGACACAGTGACATTTTATAAGTCATTGAAAATATGAAAGGTTTTAATAGAGTCCTCTTACACCGTAGAAATAGGGTGAGCAGGCAGCTATTCTATCCCATGAGACATAATCCCATCCAATTCTATTACTTTCCATCAGGTCTCAATGTGAAGCCACTCTTTTTAGCAGGACAATCCTGGAAAGCAGTGGGTACCAGGTTCAAAGTGATTGGACTGTATTTTCATCTTCGAGGTGGGTAGTGGATGTTGGGAAATTTCCTGGCCCTGCGTTGCCACCTCAGGAGAAAGTGCCAGCAAAGGTGGGGATATTGTTCTGGGGGAGGAGTTTGGGGTGGGTGGAGAGGATACTAACAGGAGTTGGTCCCACCACCCTTGGAAGGAATTCAGAGGCAACCACAGGGGCTGCTAGGTGCCAAGGCGGGCCATTTAAAAGGCCCACATTAGTGCTCTAGGACTTCATAATACTGACAGAAAAACAAAGAATCCTCACCCCTCACACACCCTCATCCCACACACACTCCCCATACCCCACCCATGCCACCTTATGCCCCCCACTCACCCCTCATGGCCTCTCATATCCCTTATGCCAAGCAATTGCACTTCTATGCCCATTCACCCATACACCCTATGTACAGAACCAATGAACCCCATAGTGACAACAGGATGTGTTTAAAAAGCTTTAAAAAGGCATTCATTCATAACTTCCCACTTTTGTAAAAAACCTCCTCTCATTACAGCCCAATAAAAGTGTCAATCATCCAGGTCCTTTAAAGTATTGATAAGTGAAACTGCAAGCACATGAAACCTCTTTATCTTGTGTAAATAAACATTGTGCAATTGACAGAAGAGGTCAGAAAGCCAGAGTTGTCAATCAAGCAATGTTTATCCTGTGGTACAGCTGTGTCAACAGTCTAATGGATGTCTGGGCTCTCAGCCAGCAATGTATAATGAAGCTTGGCAGAGATGTCTATCCCCACAATGGAGGCGGCCAGGTTGGGTGTGCCATGTGCAGGCTCGCAACCCACAGCAGCCCACACCCTTAACTTGCATTGGCGACAATTGGGGGCACAGGGAATGTGGTCAGGAATTCCAGAATCAGGTCCCAGCCTACATTTTTACACTCCACAGAGTTTCCTCGACTCCATGAAAATCCAGCCCATTTTTTTCCTCTTGTGGGGAACAGCATAAACTAGAGGGCATCAAAATAAGAGTCACCAAGAAATCCAATAGGAAAATCAGAAGAAACTTCCTCACCCAAAGAGTGGTGAGAATAAACTCGCTACCACAGGACATGGCTGAAGCAAATAGTATAATTAAGGGGAAGCTAGACAAACATATGAGGCAGAAGGGAATATATGGTTGCAACGATAGATTTAAATGATCAAAGATGGGAGGAGGCTCGAGTGGAGCATAAACACCAGCATGGACTGTTTAGGTCAAATGGCCTGTTTCTGTTCCATATACCCTACGTTACCCTATGTAACATTTGGATTAAGGTCTGATAATCAGCATGTTGTGATCAGATATTATTTCACTGTGACATTTTCTGCCCTGTGGATCATAATACAACATAACTTTTTCAAGAAATTAAAAATTTGAGTGTCAATGTCTTATCAATTACATTCCTAAGGTTTGTTAATGTCGATTACATTGTTAAGGGAAACAGGTGATGAGTATCTGAACACAGAGAAATAGGGGATAGTTGGGATACTGGGTGTATGTGAGGAGTGTTGATACTGAACAAGGCCAATAGACTCTCTTCAGCAAGGAAAGGCGCTGTGTCTTAGCTTTGACTTCACCAACTGGTATGGATCCTATTAACATTGAGTTTGGCTGACAAGTGTCTGCGATAGGCTCTGAGCTTAACAATATTTGGTTCGAAACATCCAGAAGGAAAATCAAGTATCATAGCTGGTGTTTCACAAGCAGCTCTGTAGCAGATGTTGCTGAGTTTCTCTGAGACTTTTTTGATCCTATCTGTAATCATCTGGGAAGAGCAGCAGGTAGCTTTGACTTAAAAAAAGACAACAGCATGGGGGATAGGGCTGGATGTGAGGGATTGCATCAGAGATGTCACAGGCTGGTCTAATTAGGATCAACTGTTTCTCAAGCTTATATAGAAAATATTTTTAGCTCCCAGTAATGAACCATTCATATATTCTAAATTTAGGATAAGGAATGCAGGCCAGTAACTGGCTGCAGTGGATCAGCCACCACCTACAGACCACACTTGATTTTCCTTCCAAGTTCAAGTCAATGGAACAGAAAAGGGCTTTGCGGTGTAGAAAATCCACTCCTTCCAGTTTGTTTCCTGGTGGTGACACTTCACATATCTTTTGTTAAGTCACTGTAAGGTTCTGCCACATTGTTTTTTTAGGAGAATACAAAGAATCATTGGACTTTTCAGCTGAATTGTGCATATGCTGGAAACAATGCATGTCAATTAAGTCTGAATCTGTGAAGAGGGAAAGAGGGTTAATGTTTCAGGTCAATGACCTTTTGTCAGAACTGTTGTGGCGACAGATCACTGACCTGATATGTTAACTCTCTTTCTCTTTCCACAGATGCTGAACATTTTCATCATTTTCTGGTTTTATTTCAGATTTACAGCATCTGCAGTACTTTTCCTTTGTGTTAATTGTACTTAGTTTTAGTTCCTTGGCTTCAGCTGGAGGATACCAGGAGTGTTGCAGGGTTGGTCAGGATGAGGACAGAGGCCTAGTTTGGGGGTGGTGGTGGGCAATGATGTCTGGCAGTGGCCTGTGTGGATCTAATAAAAGGTTGAGAGGATCACGCCTGATGTTCACCACATTCAAGTATCGTCCGTTAGACAAACAAGTAGGCCTTGTTTTCATGCTGGGCCACCTGGTTTTAGGACAAGCCAATGTTGCAGAGGTCGCACCTAATAGCCATTAGGCCTGTATTTGAATATGCAAAGGGACTAACAACCATTCCATGTGTGGGTCCTGCATGCCAATCATTTTACCAACACCAATATCCTTTTTCTTATAGATGGTGAAATATCATTCTGTACTCATCTAATTTTTTTATCCAACCATGAGATGTGGGTGTCACAGGCTAGGGCAGCATTTATTGCCCAGCCTTAATTGCCCTTGAGAAGGTGGTGGTGAGCTGCCTTCTTGAACTGCTGCAGTCCACGGGCAGAATTTTACGGCCCTGTTTTGGTGGGGACGGGGCCGTAAAATGCAGCGAGACATTCTAAACTCCATTGGCTTTGGCAGGAACGTAAAATCCCGCTGCCGTAAAATTTCGCCCCATGTGTTGTAAGAACGCCCTCAGTGCTGTTAGGAAGGGAGTTCCAGGATTATAGTATATACCTGTAATGGGACTAAAGAGGGATGTCTCTCTAACTTTGGAAAATATTATCATGTTAATTAACAGAGGCTTCTTCTAGCAAAGTGCTAACGGTTGTAGTTTTATTTCCCATTTCAACAAGATGACTTGAAATTTGGATTAGGCTGGTGGATGTACATTTGCTGCACTACATCTGCCTATTAATGGTTCAGATGATATGTTTTTGTTTTATTAATGTGCTAAGTGGCCTGTGGCTGTGGACACAGGTGCTGTAGCAGGTTTTCTATCAAAACTGTGAATACAATTGGTTATGTTATCTTCCAGGTTGTACTGAAGACACATTACGCATTTACTTGTTGAAGTTTTACAAGATTTATCCCAGGAGTATACACAACTTGATAACCCTTGGGTAAGAAAGTCTTGAGGGCTTTAATAAGGTGATGCTTGCTAGCACAAAAATCTCCTAAAACAATCCTTGTGAGGTTTTCTGAACTCAAAATAGAAAACCATTTTTAACATTGGTGCTGTGGGAATTGAGGCACACAAAAGGCAGTAAATACTCTTATCCATAAAATAGGGTGGTGCTTCTCTAAACATGCTAAATGAAAAGATTGTGACACTACCTCAGCATTTCGCTCACTAGACTTTACTGCTGACCTCATTGACAAGTGCAGAAGGTAAGGAAGGCACTGAAACCCCTGCCCATTCTTGGAGATACCTGAGAGATGTTATCCTCCAAGGACTGTACTCTCTTCAACCCCAGCAGACTGTCTATTGTTCTGAAGACATTTTCTTTAAAAAAAAAACGATGTCTTGCGAAACAACAAATTACTGTAGTTATTTTCAAGTTGCTGTACACAGCCATCCGTTAACCCACAAACAGCTTTGTTAGGCCTGAAATATGACTTAATATGGCGCAAAGTGTTGTGGGACTGAGTGGGATGGAGTAGAGTGGCTGTGGCAGCCTCTCAAATTCATTGTGATCTCTTGGGGCTGGATTTATAGCCCCCGCTGGGAGGAAAAGAGCAGGGCGGGCGTGGAATTTTGAGCCAATTCCCTAATTCCCTAATTCCATCACCCCCCGCCCCACTCCCACCACCAACCCTGGACAATTTTCTCGGAGGTGGGATGGGGGTGGGGCAGCAAGGCTAGCCAACGGGCCAAATAAAGATCCATTAAATAAGGCCTGTTAACAGAGGCCAACTGGGGTTTTCCCGCAAAGTGGTGGGCCGGCTGCAAAGGACAGTTTTATTTTCAAGTTTTAAAAAGTTGGAGAGTGGGTGCCTCCATTCTGAAATGCCCTCCCTCTCACTTATCTGTTATGGCATCTTGCTGCTGCTTTCATGCTGGAAGGCCTCTGATTGTCCCTCCAACTTCGAGAGCCTGCTGAGCCTGACTAGTCCGCTGACTATTAATTGGCCTCCCTAGGGAAAAATCACATTGCGGACTTCTGACCCACATTTCAGCCTGAAGGCGGGGTTCAGAAGCCCACAGGGGAAAGCCTGCCCTTCGTATCTGCTATCATCCTTCATAGCACACACGTGTTTTTGCTGAAGCAGAGGTGAGACTCTCAGGTTTGTTTGTTTTTGAGCATCCCTCAAGATCTGTCCCAGTATAATGATAGCTATTTTATTTGGTATTTAGTACATTGATAATGATTTTAATACCTCGATTAATCTTTGTAATGCATCGTTTGAAAAATATCGGGTGATGTCCTGTTCAGCTGTTTTTGGCTGCTCAATGTGTGCTTTTTGTATAGTTAAGTTGGTTGGTTTGATAAAATGGAGGGAGAAATCATTTGGAGAGAACAAGACTGAGTCCGCAGATTGAATGGCTACAGTTCGAGTCACCAGTAGGAAAAGGCTAGTCAATACTCATAACACTGCAGTTAAAGCACAAGGTAAAAACTAGGTAATGTTTAGTGTGATAACATGCCATCTCAGCTCCCACTTTTTATAGAGATATTGCGGCTTGTAGTTTTATGTAGTCCTGAATTCCAATAAAAGTCAGCTTTATACTAATTAAAAATGATTGTTCTCAAGTCTGTCATGGGCAGATTTGCACAACTGGCTGGACTGGCTACTCCTCTTATTTCCCACTCTCCCTGCAGGGACTATTTAATTACTCCCATGCAACTGTTCCTTATGGAACAACAAGTATTAGGAAACTTATGGGTGTAAACCCTACACAAGTTTACTGGTTTATCAAGAGTCTAGAAAATTACTGAGTCATCCCAGGTTGTCATTAATTTATTTGCACGCGACTGATTCTGTATCAAAGTTTGTTTTTACAAATGAACAATGAGCTGGCCATGAGACCAAGCAGAAGAACAAATGGAGATGGCATTTTCATTACAAAGAATATATAAGCAGAGATGCACCAATAAGGAATATATGAGACAGTTATGTCACTGCTTTTCAATTGGTGTTGAGTCTCTTTGAATAGGATTGACTCAGGTTAGTGATCTGATTACAGGCTGCACTAAAGGAGAATAATGATCTCCAGGAGGTGGTTGAACATTACTTTGTACTCCACATCGTGGCCAGTTGTACAAAACTTGGTAGAATGTGCAACCTAATTTTAATGACGAGTTATTTTTAATGTTAACAGAAGACCATTGGTTCACTCCTAATGTTAATATTTAGCAGTATTAGAAGCTCAGTAACTGCACCTACACCAATATCAGGCCCTCACTAAACAAAATGTGATGTGGGGCCAATAGCAAAACTTGGGTCTTCCGGTTCTGCAACACATTGAACAGTATACTAAAGGTCTGAGATCCGTGCCTGTGACATAACTGACCCCTTGGAGACAGAAAAGGGTAGATTAGTAAATATACATAATGGTGAGCAATCAAAAAAGAAAGGGACAAAATACAAGGCTGAAGAATCATAGAGAAAACATAAACAAGAATTTACTGGCACAACTGGTAACACGCCTGCAATTGTATCATTGAAGCATTATTTCAGGTTGAAGTGTCGATATGATTCTTTCTGATTGCTGTATGTTTGACAACTTCTGTAAGCAACATCTTTCTCTCTCCCTACAGCTGCTAAAGGAAGGGGTGATAATGAGAATGCTGTTTTTTTTATTCTTTCACGGCAAGTGGGCATTTCTGGCAAGGCGAACATTTGTTGCCCATCCCTATTTGCCCTGAGTGACATGCGAGGCCATTTCAGAGGACATTTAAAAGTCAACCACATTGTTGTGGGTTTGGAGTCACGTGTAGACCAGATCAGCTGAGTACAGCAGATTTACTTCCCTGAAGAGCATTAGTGAGCCAGATAGGTTTTTATATCAATTGATGATAGTTTCATGGTCACTGTTACTGAGACCAGGTTTCAATTCCAGAATTTGTTAATTAAATTTAAGTTCCACCGCCTGCCATGGTGGAATTTGAGCATGTGTCCCCAGAGCATTAGCCTGGGCCTCTGGATTACTAGTCCAGTGACCATACCACTACGCTACCATCTCCCCATTAATTATATCAGTGCTGACAGATTATAGATTGCAGCAATGCTATCAATAGTGCAAAAATAGGAATACAATCCAACTCTCTATAGCTTTGCTTGACAGACCAAGTTCCCCTCCAAGCCACACACAATCCTGACTTGGAAATATATCATCGTTCCTTCACTGTTGCTGGGTCAAAATCCTGGAATTCCCTTCCTAACAGCACCATAGATGCACCTACACCACATGGACTGCAGTGGTTCAAGAAGGCAGCTCACCACCACCTTCTCAAGGGCAATTAGGGATGGGGGGTAATAAATGCTGGCCTAGCCAGCAACGCCCAAATCCCATGAATGGATAAAAAATGTTTCGCATACATTAAGGAATAGATTGCTAGTTATACAAAAGGAAAATAATGTGGACACTGAAAATCTGAAATAAAAAGACATAATGCTGGAAATACTCAGCAGGTCAGGCAGCATCTGTGGAGGGAGTTAACAATTCAAGTCAATAACATTTCACCAGTTCTTCTCCCCGACAGGATTTCAACTTGACTCTTTTAACTTGCTCATCTTCATTGCTTTCTGTCTCCTCCCTGGTGTTTGATCAGGTATCTACAAAAATCCCATTTCTGCAACAACTGTCCACGGCTCAGACTTATTCCACATGGATTCCAAATGAAATTCCAGCCTTCATGTTTCAGATCCACCTGTGATTACAGATAACACCAGAGATTGGCAGTTGCTTGTCTCCACTGTCTTATCTCAACCATTCCAAATTATCTTGAGTTTAAAAACAACATTCTGCAACAACTGGATGTCTTCCATTTGTGTGTTCTGTTTTTAAGATTGCTAATTTTTGATATGTTGCCACTTTATAACAAGTTTAATGTTTGGAGTGCGACAGATTCTCTCAAAGCTTCCAAATAAAAAAATCAAACTGTATTTTTAGTACAAAGTGAGTTTGTAGAATATGCCAATAGAATCGCTAGGTGAATGACTATTGAGAGGAACTTTAATGACAATAATTAACCTGTTTTTGAATCCAGAACCTAACTAGATCACTTTTCTCAGGGAATACATAGGGCAGAATTTTCCCATTGGCGTGTGGGGGCGGGACCTGCATAAAATGACGCGTGGTGACGTTGGGCGAGCGTCCCGACGCTGCCGCGCACCATTGCGATATTTCGCTGGGTGGGCGTGCAATGATGTCTGACGCGCGCCTGCCATTAATTAATGGGCCACTTTAGGCCCTTGACTCACCAATCGATGATGATTTTTCGGCGCCCGTGCAATCTTCGGGTCGGCGCACGTGTGCAACGGGCAGGCGGGTAGGAAACATTTGTAAAAACCTCATCCACGGGCGGGTTAAGAGGGCTCACTGGGGTTGTGAGTGTGCTCTGTCAGATATTTATTATTGGAAGTTTTTGAAAATTGCCTGTATGAGCTGCAATACTTCAAAACGCTGCTTTTTCTGGCCTCTTAACTTTCAGGTCAGCACTCTGCAGTGAGGAATCTTTTCTGGGCCTGCAGGTTTCAGGAAGCCTTCCCTTAACCCAGGAATGGGAACTCAACTGTCCAATGGAGGCAGCTCCTCTGAGGGGGAAGGGAGGGCTAGAAGGGGGAGGAGGCCAGAAGTGCACATTCAGCTTCCAGGGGAGCCACCTTTGGGAGGCCAGGCGCAGGCACAAGGGGCGCTGGGCCAAGAGGTAGTCCAAGGTGGAAGGGCCCGCAGAAGACGCCACTATCCTGCTGCCAGGGTATACAGGCAGCAAAGCAGCTACCTCAATATGTATGAGGTGCGGTGCCGAAGGAGGCTCTGTCTCTCAAGGGAGACAGTCAACTATATCTGTCAGATGATAGGCCTTGAGATCTCCGCTGACTGTATGAGTGGACACCCCATGCCAGTGGCTCTAAAGTTCACAGCTGCCCTTAACTTCTATGCCTCTGGCTCCTTCCAGGGGTCGGTGGGTGATCTTTGCGGTGTCTCCCAATCAGCTGTCCACACTTGTGTCCAGCAAGTTACAGGCCCCCTGTTCAGGCACACATTGAACTTCATCCACTACCGTTGGGACCAGGCAAGCCAGTCACAGCGAGCCAGAGGCTTCACGGCCATTGCTGGCTTCCCCCGCGTCCAGGGTGCTATAGACTGTACACGTGTGGCCATCAAGGCGCCAGCAGGTGAGCCCGGTGCCTTCGTCAACAGGAAGGGCTTCCACTCCATGAACGTGCAGATAGTGATAGTGATCACAGGATGCTGATTCTGAAAGTCTGTGCAAGGTACCCAGGTAGCTCCTGCGACGCCTACATCCTCAGACACTCCCAGGTGACGGGGCTCTTCAGTGCTCCAGCCCGGCTGGATGGTTGGCTGCTGGGTGACAAGGGCTATCCCCTGCGAAGGTGGCTGATGACGCCTCTCCGCCATCCAAGAACAGAAGCTGAGCAGCGGTACAATAGGAGCCACGGCACCACAAGGGCTGTGGTGGAGAGAGCCATCGGTCTTCTCAAGATGCGCTTCCAATGCCTGGACTGCTCAGGGGCGCACTCCAGTACCCCCCAGATCGTGTCCAATGATAGTGGTTGCGTGCTGCGCTCTCCACAATCTTGCGCTGGAAAGGGGGGACGAAGTGGATGATGAAGACGTAGACGCAGTGGCTGCGACTGCACACGATGAGTCCAGCAGTGAGTCCAAGGATAAGCATGCACACGGAAATGCTGAGGGGGTAGACGCTGACCCGGGAGGCTTTAATCCAATGAACCTTCAGCTAGCACACCACAGATAAACCACCAGGAAAAGCCAGGGCTGTAGGCTCGATACTCGACATCTAAGTGCAAAATCTGCCAGGTTAGGAACATCGCTAAGGGCCTCGTTAATAAAGCTGAATGTCCAACAAAGCACTCATTACAGTTTTGGAAACCATACACATGCAGAAGAAAAGAGGCACCCTCAGCCATGGTGACATATCTAAATTTAACATGTCAAGCAAACCAACTTATTCCAAAAAAAAGACAATAGTGTTACAAATCAAAACAAATCATAAGGACCTCATCTCGAGCCAACTCAAAAGCACCAGTGATAAACCAGTGGTGTGCTTTATGTTTACGTTTCCGGGTGCTACATCTTGGTGCTGCCCCATCGCTCAGAGTGGCCTCTGAGACAGCCTGCTGACTCTGCTGTCCTGTTGGCCTCGATGACCTTGGCAGTTGTCCTCTGGCCCGTGGAGCCTGTGCTGGCCCCGCCTGGGAGGGAGCTGCTAGTCCCACAGCTGGCATCTCCCCAGTTGTCGCAGACTCACCAGATGCTACGGTCACTGGCAGAGGGGCGGAGGAGCTGCCTCCCTCATCCCTGAGAGGAGCCCGCAGAGACGCCAGGCAGCTGCTGCGCTGACATGAGGTCGCTTCCGAACTCCCTGCTCACCGTGGATAGATGGGCACCGAGCTGGGAAACTTAGTGCTCAGACCATCTCTCACACTGGCACTGACCAGCTGAGGTCAACGCCGATGTGAGGGTTTGCTGGTCAGAGCACATCCCCAGGAAGCCTTGATGGGTCTCCTGGAGTAGCCTCTCCACGAGAGTCACCACTCTCTCCATGGAGGACGCATGGCGCTCGGACATGTGGCTCATTGCTTCGGCGATTGTCCACGTAGACTCCTCCTCCATGGAGACCAAGCCGAGGTAGCCTCACGTATCTCCCCCAGACCCGCACACCCGGCCGCATTTCCTGCACCTGCTGCATTGAGGACGACTCCAGAGGCACATCATCAGGCACCGACTGAGCATGTGCCTGGTCCCCTGCAGTCCTCCGACTGCTGTCGCCATGGGCACTCTCTGTCTCTGCCAGCATCTCCAGTGACTGTGAAGTGCCCTCACCACAGTGCCCCGGGACATTAGCACCGTGGTGCTAGTATCTGTGCTGGTGCCTATCTTGCAGAAATGGTGTGACGCTCGTGAGACTTCAGGCCCCTCAGGTATGAGAGGGGCCCTCTGCTCCTCCTCCTCCCGGCCCTGCTCCGATGATGCTGAAAGGAAGAACAAGGACAGTGGGTTAGTTAACGTGGAGACAATGACAAAGTGCATCCCTGTACCCCGGATCATTATGCGCTCATCCTTCCATAACCAATGGTCAAGCCATGTTGCAAAATTAAATCAATTAACATTCAGCAGTGCTATGGCTGATGGGAGAACAATGTTGACCTCACTGTTGGGCATAAATACCTGGCCGTGGCACCCCAGCCTCACCGACACCAGTGGACCTAGGTGCATGGCGCCTCTCCAGATCCAGGGCCTCCTGCTTGAAGTGGCTAAGAATGGCGATCTGCGCCTGCGCACCGCCAGTCCTCACACGCTCTGCTGCATTATGAGCATTCTTCTCCTGAAAATGAGAGACGAGCATTGATTAGTGTAAATTGTACACGGACTCTCTTCGCGTATGGCCCACCCCAACCAGAGTGGGACACATCAGGGCTCCAGAGCCTCCTCACCCCACTGCTGCCGAACACTCACACAAAGATGCTAGGCCTGCTCCACACACCCCCACCCCCCGCTTGGACACATGCAGCCTACATCACATTAGGCACCACATGGTATATCCTTCCATAGCAAGGAGGCAAAAACACGTGGAGCGCAGAGCGCAGCAGATGGTTCATTGCCACGACACCTTGAAGCTCCCCTCCCAGCATCTCATCACCCTGACTTTGACATGCCCTGTACCCAGGTGCAGCTCCTCCAGGTTGCCCCCCAAAGCAGTCATGTGGGACTCAGTGTAACACATGCAGCAGGGGCAAAACACATCTCTTCATCACCCTCTCAGGCTGACCTCAGCATGGACAGTACCTGCTGGCCCACCCAGCAAAGGACAAATGCCGTCAATGATTCAATGCAGTTACTACACTCAGACTTTGGAGGGAGGGCGGGGGGAGGGGCAGCAGGGGGAGTAAGCCGACCTGTTGGGTTACATGCCCAATACTCACCCTGCCAGAGCACAAGAAGTCGTTGAGGCGCTTGCGACACTGGATCCAGTTGCGCCGCACCATGTCGCGGAAGCTCACCACCTCCGCCACCTCCTCCCAGGCATGTTTCGTCATGTGGGGGGGCCTCCTCCTGCCATCCTGGGGAACCAGCAGCTCCCGCCGTGCTGCCACCTCCTTGAGTAGGGCAGCAAGGCAGTCATCTGAAAAACGAGGGGCACACTGGCCCCCCACCCTACCCTCCAGCCTCGCCTTCTCCGCTGGCCTACCCTCCGGACTGGCCACCTTCCATTGCCATTGTGAGCAGCCTTACAAAGGCTGCCAGCGCTTCATTTAAACAGGCCGCCAGGTCGCCATTGGACCCGGTGGACACTGCACCCCGCTGCCGTCCGCCCACTCCCGCTATCCTTGGGAGTTGCGCATTATGCTGGGCGGGCCTTAATTGGCATGCCTGTGTAAAATGGCGGCGCAGACCCGATCGCAGGTGGCAATCGGGTCTGTGCCCACCTGCGCCCGCTCCCACTCCGCCACCCCACCAACCAGAAAATTCAGCCTAATGGCAGACAAGGTTAACAGGTAAAAATCACAACCATACTGCTATGTCAATGTGAGCAATGTCACAGGAGGTCAGCAAGGGTGATAAGGGAATGCTATTTTAACATTAATGTAATGAGATTACTCATGCTGATATCAGAATACTGGGAGTAGAGAGAATGGAATGTGATATGAGAATTTCTTTGTGGGCTGTAGTTTAGTTATTATGGCCCCCAAGGCAACATTTGTTTTGCGTTCTGAGATTTGACTTGAATTGTGAGCCCAAAAGGATCAAGTTGGCTGAGACACATTTGCCAACAATTTTCATTGGGCTGAATTTGGACACGTTGGACTGACATGTGTTTGTTCCCTTTTCAAAGATTACAAATAGTCATAGGTACAAAGGATTTCCCTCTCATTTTGCATATCCTGTCATGGCTCTCCCTAAACGAGGTGGGCTACAGCCACAGTGAACATGTTGCTGGTTCTCGTTTCAAATATTTAAAAGTGACACCCTGAGGTCAAATATACAAGGGTGACATAAAGGAACTATTCTGTTTTGTAATGGTGACACCTCCCATAAATCACAGGTAGCTTCCTTTGGAGGAGATATGTGGCATAAGATTATCCTGGACCAGTCTGTGGTCTGCATATTATGGTGCCTAGGGCTCTGTTAGCAATGGAAACGAGAATGTGGCTCATTGTTGGGATAGAGCTACTTTTTCCCTATGCAAATTCCTCGGTTCTGATAAATCTGATGGAACAGCCTGTCAGGAAGATATAATAATTCTCATAATATTATTGGAATTTATTGTAAAATAGAGTAATAGTGGGATGTATCTGTGTCTATATGTGTGTGTGTGTGTGTGTGTGTGTGTGCGAGTGAGTGAGTGACTGGATGTAAACATGGGGGACGTTTAGAATGTAAGATAAAAGGACATATGCATTTTCAAATAAACCAGACTAGATTGTTTTCAAAGGAGGGGTGAAATGTGTTACCTAGCCAGGTGAAGTTTAGAAACAGTGTGTTTATTTTTCCCAAAGATTACTGGTAAAACTTAGTGCCATAAGAGGTTTTTATTATCAGAAAGATAAATTCCAAAGACATAGTGAAATGATGGGTATTTGCATTAAAAGGGGAAAATATGTATAAAGGAGCAATGGCTGTGTGTAAGGGTAGGCATTTTTAAGATCTTACAAGTGTGAAAAATCCTTCAGCATCTATGCCTCAAGCTTCTGTCTTCAAAGGACTGAAGTTAAGAAAACCCACTTTGAATTAGACTCGTTCAGGGTATCATGTTTCTTGGTTAACGTTTCAAGTCTGTATGGCTCTTGAGTCATACGGACTCAAAGCATTAACTCTGTTTTTTTTTTCTCCCCACAGATGCTGTTAGACCTGCTGAGTTTTCCCAGCATTTTCTGTTTTTGTTTCAGATTTCCAGCATCCGCAGTATTTTGCTTTTATCATGTTTCTTTGCCTGGGCCTTTCAAAATCTATGTGTCTTATTGTTGCCTTAATGAAAGTGTAACAGGGAGTTAGATTGATTAGGGGATTTAGAAGTTATCATAGTAGTAATTTGTAGATCTATGTATGTATTTAAAATAATTTGTCTTATTAATAAATGTTTAATCTAGTATTGTAAAAACCTATAAGACTTGGTGGTCTTATTACTACTGAATTCAAGGCTTGCATCTTGACATTTATACAAACTGAAAATTAGTTGTGACAGCTGTTTCAAGTTCCCCTCTGGGATTTGAACAGCTCAGCATTTACCATCTGCTGTGTCATAACACAGCCCCACCTGTACCAATGAAAAGGCAAAATACTGAGAATGCTGTAAATCTGAAATATAAACAGAAAATGGTGGAAATACTCAGCATGTCAGTTAGCACCTGTGGAGAAAGAAAAATTGAGAACTTTTCTGATGAAGGTAGCTGTCTGTCTCTCCACAGATGCTGCTTGACCTGTTGAGTATTTGCAGTATATGTTGTGTTTATATTTCACCTGTATTAAGATACTAATGACAGGAATTCACAGGCGAGCTCAGAACCATGAAAACATTTGCTTTCCTTACCACATGCTTACATTAGGCTTTAATTTTAATTCCTCTGGATCTAAAGTTTGAATTTATCTGACCACTCCTATTATCAAAACACAGAACTTAAATTTTAATTATAAATTTATGGTCATGCCAAATTGGGAATCCCATTTCTAATCAAGGCAAGAAAGGAAAACAAGCACGCCACATCTGCAGTGTAACTTACTGACGAGGAAAAACAGGCGGCTACACTTCCTGCAATAATCGTCCCTGTGGAATCATTGTACAAACCAATAAATGTTAGGTATAGTGATGTTTTTCTATCTCTTGAGTCAATATTATGTACCTTGGACCAACCAGTGGTTATACTTGTGTTATTTTTAGCTTTGGGAAGGTGGTTGTAGAAAGAAGTGCTGTCATTAAAATGAATAGGACTAAACCTTGCACTAATGAGCCTTGATGCATTTTCCATTTGTGCGCTGTATTTTGACATGTTTTGCAATATTGTTTGATGTGCATTGTACTCTAAACACACTTTCCATTCATGCATCTCAAGCATTTTGCTGTAGACTCTCTCTCTCTCTCTCTTCAAGTAGCATGCCCTAGGAGGGCATTGGCGACCATGGACCTTAACCTTGCTCTAGAGGTATAGGTCATCTTCATTGGTGGTACACTCATCCAGTTTGCCAGGCTCTTTTAAAAAGATCATTCTTTGTCTACCTTGATCTCTTTTACCATTGATTTTTCCCAACAGTGTCAGACTTTCTTCATCATGACTTCTTACTATGTGTCTAAGAAAATCCAACTGTCTCTTTCTGATCTTGGTCAGCGGAATTCATTTGGTCTCAAATGTTACGAGCACCACTTCATTGGTTGTGTGACTTGTCCAAGGTATCTTCATTATTCATCTTAAAAACCACAACTCTGCATTTCAATTCTTCTCTGCATTGCTTCATTGATCATCCAGTACTCACTTCCATATGTCAAAATTGGCGTGAAGTAGCATTCCAGGATTTTCAGCTTTGCTTTTTCAGTTGCAAAAAATGGATTCTAAGTTTTTTTGATTTCCACAATGGCCCTTACTCTGCTCTGTGGTGGAGTGCATTCACACTATAAATTGGAAGCCATTATCCTCTTCTTCATTTCAAAATACTTGATGTTTATTGCCAGCAAGGTCTCTCATGCTTAAGGAACTGTCTTTTATTTCCTTATAGTGTCAAGTGGCATGGGCAGAATTTTTGTTTTCTGATCGTCTGTGATCAAAGTATTTTGTGTGTGAGTGGTTGTCCCAATTTAAATAATTTCAGCAGCAAGCTTTTTTGTGAGTTCCAACATAAAGAAGGTTATTTATGATCCCACACTTGCCACGAGGTTTAACTACAACAACTCACTCACTTTCCTCACATGCATTATCACTCAAACAAAGATTAGATACAGATGAAGAAAAAAAATAATACGATTACAAAGTATAATTCTATCAGCCTCTCTTTCATGGTGGGCCTTTTATTTCTTAGATGAGTTGATGATTTTAGTTCAAGTGATGGCCTTGCAAGCAGACAGTTCTTAGTAAACTGTGACACTTCTTGTAGTTCAATTTCCAGGTGGTTGGTTCTCGAGTGAACTTGAAGTTGGAACAGATAATGCTGGAAATCCTCAGCAGGTCTAACAGTATCTGTGGAGAGAAAAACAGAGTTAACGTTTTGAGTCTGTATGACTCTTCTTCAGAGCATCAAGCCATAGGGACTCGAAATGTTAGCTCTGTTTTTCTTTCCACAGATACTGTTAGACCTGCTGGGTTTTCCCATCATTTTCTGCTTTTGTTTCAGAATTCCAGCATCCACAGTATTTTGCTTTTATATTGAAGTTGGAACAGGTTGATGACAGTCCTTCTCCCACTTTCAAGGTATTGCTGTTTATTACTTTGGCTGCTTAGTTGACTACAGCTGGCTCAATGGCTTTCTGGAGGTCTCTCTGTCTCAGAAGAGTTGATTCTTGCTGTTTCAAAAGCAGGCAACAAACATGGCTGTTTTACCATGCGACCTGTTACAAATCCAATTTTTTTTCCCAAATAAGGTTGTGTGTTAGGCAAATAAACAGCCTGTGTTGTGGCTTTTCACACCTTGAGACTTTGAAACAGCCAACATCTTTGTCTTTGGATGAGAGGCCACCACAATGCATGAAAGGTCGATGAGATCCATTTCACCTTTGTCTAACACCCATAGAGCTTCAATGTGTCATTGCCCTCAGTGAAACATGGAGACAAGTTGTCCGCAAACCCCATTGTCTGTAGGCTTTGGTCCATCCTTAAACAATGAGATGTGTGAATTTCACAAGTGGCTGTGTGATTTCTTCGCTGAGGCCCATACTTAATCAGGTATTGGCTGCAGACTCTACTGTGTGCAGGTTAAATGTCAAAAGTCACATGGTATGCTGCAGCCACTTTAATAGCTTTTGTGTTCACTTTTAAAAACATAACCTTAAAATTTGTAATATCTTCATGCTTGCACTTGGCATGACACAAGTGTGTAAGTTAGCACCTACCCGATTGATATATTACTGCCTGGTCTTACCAAGTATTGGCTGACTACCTATCACTGCACTGTAGTTGTATTCAGCCTCAACTAAGTAAGGCCAGGTTTGCAGTACAACCTTTAACTGCTGCTCTATATTGCATGGCACTAATATTTCCTGAGGGACATGTTTGGAAAAATAAATGGGACTTTGTAATAGCTATATAGAGGACATTAAAACATTGACATGGTCCAGATAATTCCTCAATAAATGCAAACCTGTGGCAGGGCCTAACACCTGGTGATGGAGAAGAGGCCTACACCAGAGGGTAGAATTAGAGCGGGAAACTACAAGCAATTTTGGTCCAGGTGTTTTCCCGCCCAACGACTGAACGTGTAGGAAATTCTGCCATAAATTTCCTCTCCCTCGCAATTTTCTTTTGGATTAAAAGCACCACACTAAAATTGCTGTGTCAGACTTGGAAAAAAAATGAAGAAATAAAATCAGGAATTGAACAAGTGCAATTTTAGCCATTTTAGTCTGGTGGGAAACTGATGGAATCAGGTGGAATGCTGGATTTTAAACCTGGCCTACAGCGGAAAGCAAAATTAGCCAGGATATAAAACCTGTGTTGCACCTTATCCTGTCAGTTTCCTAACTGTCGGATTAGGTTAAAATTGCTCCCCTTGTTTCCTTGATTGATCTCCTCATCACACTTTCATTAGGAAAAGGAAAAAAATCTTGGTTGTGACCTGCAGTGTGAAGCAATGCCACTCCCTTTCATCAAGTGTTTATTCAAGACTAATTAGGGTTTGTGGCCTTAAATTACACAGATGCACTTTAGCAGCGGAGTAATACATTCTGTATTACATGGTCTAGATTAGTTTAGTAGTGGAGTAATACATCCTGTATTACATGGTGTAGAATAGTTTAGTAGTGGAGTGGTACATTCTGTATTACATGGTCTAGATTAGTTTAGTAGTGGAGTAATACATTCTGTATTACATGGTCTAGATTAGTTTAGTAGTGGAGTAATGCATTCTGTATTACATGGTCTAGATTAGTTTAGTAGTGGAGTAATACATTCTGTATTACATGGTCGAGATTAGTTTAGTAGTGGAGTAATACATTCTGTATTACATGGTCGAGATTAGTTTAGTAGTGGAGTAATACATTCTGTATTACATGGTCGAGATTAGTTTAGTAGTGGAGTAATACATTCTGTATTACATGGTCGAGATTAGTTTAGTAGTGGAGTAATACATTCTGTATTACATGGTCGAGATTAGTTTAGTAGTGGAGTAATACATTCTGTATTACATGGTCTAGATTAATTTAGCAACGGAGTAATACGTTCTGTATTACATGGTCTAGATTAGTTTAGTAGTGGAGTAATACATTCTGTATTACATGGTCTAGATTAGTTTAGTAGTGGAGTAATACATTCTGTGTTACATGCTCTAGATTAGTTTAACAGTGGAGTAATGTGTTCTACATTACATGGTCGAGATTAGTTTAGTAGTGGAGTAATACATTCTGTTTTACATGGTTTAGATTAGTTTAGTAGTGGAGTAATACATTCTGTATTACATGGTCTAGATTAGTTTAACAGTGGATTAATATGTTCTACATTACATGGTCTAGATTAGTTTAGTAGTGGAGTAATACATTCTGTATTACATGGTCTAGATTAGTTTAACAGTGGATTAATATGTTCTACATTACATGGTCTAGATTTGGTTCAGATAAAACGGCATAGCATCCCACCAACCACGGGCAATGCCACAGTGGATTGGCTAGATATATATTACATATATATATGTTTTGCATGTAATATGCATCTGTTATGCTCCAGATCAGAAAACAATGCAACATACATCACCAGCCAGACATCAAATAGTACAGGTCACACTTTGTGACTGGTGCAAAAACACTTCATTAAAAAAGAGAAAGAAAGTCAGTCAGTGAACTAGAACCTGAAAAATTTAAAATGTCTGTCCTCTAATTCATGCTTGAAATTTATAAGCTGTTATAATTACTCAGATTTCCACAGGGAATACTTGAACCATATCCATAAAAGGATAGCAAGTGGTCACAGCTGAGAAAACATTACTCCAGATCAATGTTCCCTCTAATTTCCCTTTGCTCTGTGTAGCCTGTTTTTTTTTTACCCTTTAAGATGGGCGCGATAATGCCAGTTTGCAGCTTGAAGGAAACGTTGCTAGTGTGCGGCCTGTTTGGTCCTTGTCTGCTACATTCCAGATTGCTATGCGGCCAGGCACCAAAGGAAACATTGCTCCAGATCCGATGCCATGGAAGAACAATATAACAGGAAATCAATCAACTGCATTACTAGCAAACTAGTTGAATTTGAAGATTGCTTATGTGTTCTTCTCCAAAAATGCTATACAGTAACACGTGCCATTAAATTAGACCAAAACTTTTGGACTGCAAATTGGAGCTGAAGCTTTCCCACCCCAAAATTGATGCTCCTGTCTTTCTAATCACGCTTTAGCCCTTTCAGTGATCTGCCCACTGAATCCCCGCCACTAATTTAAATAAATGAATGTGCCGGTGCCCTCAGTTTCTGAAAGTTACACTCACAGCGTGCTAGGTGTAACTTAGAACAACCCAGGCACCAGAAATGAAATTGACACAACCTGCCCTATCCACCCTCCACCCTGCAAAGTCCTTACTAACATCTGGGGGGCTTGTGCCAAAATTGGGAGAACTGTCCCACAGACTACTCAAGCAACAGCCTGACATAGTCATACTCATAGACAGTGTGCCAGATACCACCATCAACTTCTTTGGGTATGTCCTGTCCCACTGACAGGACAGACCCACCAGAGGTGGTGGCACAGAAGTACACAGTTGGGAAGGACTTGCCCTGGGGGTCCTCAACATTGACCCCAGATCCCATGAAGTCTCATGGCATCAAGTCAAACGTGGGCAAGGAAACCTCTTACTGATTATCACCTACTGCCCCTCTTCAGCTGATGAATCAGTGCTCCTTCATGTTGTACACCACTTGAAGGAAGCACCGAGGGTGGCAAGGGTGCAGAATGTACTCTGGGTGGGGGACTTCAATGTCCATCACCAAGAGTGACTCAGTAGTACCTCTACTGATATAACTGGCTGAGTCCTAAAGGACATAGCTGCTAGGCTGGGTCTGCAGCAGGTGGTGAGGAAACAATAAGAGCGAAAAGCCTACTTGACCCCACCTTCACCAACCTGCCTGTGACAGGTCACCCTGACAGGTTGATTATGACAGGTGGCACCATGATTGTGACAGGTGATCTGTCACAATCTATCTGTCCTTGACAGTATCAGTAGGAGTGACCACCACATAGTCCTTTTGGAGACAAAGTCCTGTCTTCACACTGAGGATACCCTCCACCCTGTTGTGTGGCACTACCACTGTGCTAAATGGGATAGATTTCAAACAAATCTAGCAACTCAAAACTGGGCATCCGTGAGGTACTGCGGGCCATTAGCAGCAGCAGAATTGTATTCAACCACAATCTGTAGCCTCGTGGCCCGGCACATCCTCCACTCTACCATTACCGTCAAGCCAGGGAACAACCCTGGTTCAATGAAGAGTGCGAGAGGGCATGTCAGCAGCAGCACCAGTCATACCTAAAAATGAGGTGTCAACTTGGTGAAGCTTCAACACAGGACTACTTGCATGCCAAACAGCGAAAACAATGTGCAATAGACAGAGCTTAGAGACCCTACAGCCAACGGATAAGATCAAAGCTCTGCAGCCCTGTCAAATCCAGTCGTGAATTGTGGTGGACAATTAAACAACTAACTGGAGGAGGCAGCTCCACAAATATCCCTAGCTTCAGTGATGGGGGAGCCATCCAGCACTTAAGTGCAAAAGACAAGGCTGAAGTATTTGCTACAATCTTCAGCCAGAAGTGTCGAGTGTATGATCCATCTCAGCCTCCTCCAGAGGTCCCCAACGTCACAGATGCCAGCCTTCAGACAATTTGATTCACTCCATTTGATATTGAAAAACAGCTGAAGGCACTGGATACTGCAAAGGCTATGGGGCCTGACAGCATTCCAGCAATAGTACTGAAGACTTGTCCTCCAGCAGTAACTCTGACCCTAGCCAAGCTGTTCCAGTACAGCTACAACAATGGCATCTGCCTGGCAATGTGGAAAATTGACCAGGTATGTCCTGATCACAAAAAACAGAACAATTCCAACCCAGCCAATTACTGTTCAATCAGTCTAGTCTCAATCATCAACAATGTGATGGAAGGTGTCCCGACACTGCAGTCAAGCAGCATTTACTCAGCAATAACATGCTCACTGATGCTCAGTTTGGGTTCTGCCAGGACCGCTCAGCTCCTGACCTCACTACAGCCTTAGTCCAAACATGGACAAAAGAATTAAACTCAAGAGGTGAGGCAAAAGTGACTGCCTTCGACATCAAAGCAACACTTGACTGAGCGTGGCATCAAGGCACCCTAGCAAAACTGGAGCCAATGGGAATCAGGGGGAAAACTCTCCGCTGGTTGGAGTCATACCTAGCACAAAGGAAGATGGTTATGGTTGGTGGAGGTCAATCATCTCAGCCCATGGACATCACTATGGGAGTTCTTCAGGGTAGTGTCCTCGGCCCAACCATCTTCAGCTGCTTCATAAATGACTTGCCTCCATCGTAAGGTCAGAAATGGGGATGTTCACTAATGATTGCACAATGTTCAACACCATTCACAACTCCTTAGATACTGAAGCAGTCTGTGTGCATATGCAACAAGACCTGGACAACATTCAGGCTCGGGCTAACAAGTGATAAGTAACATTCGCACAACACAAGTGTCAGGCAATGACCAACATGAGAGAATCAAACCATCGCCCCTTGACGTTCAATGGCATTACCATCACTGAATCTCCCACTATCAACATCCTGGGGGTTACCATAGACAAGCAACTGAACTGGACTAGCCATATAAATACTGTGGCTACAAGCGCAGGTCAATGGCTAGGAATCCTGTGGTGAGTAACTCACCTCCAGACTTCCCAAAGCCTGTCGACCATCTACAAGGCACAAGTTAGGAGTGTCTTGGAATACTCTCCACTTGCCTGGATGAATGCAGCTCCAACAACACTCAAGAAACTTGACAGCATCCAAGACACAACAGCTGGCTTGATTGGCATCCCATCCACCACCTTAAACATTCACTCCCTCCACCACTGACACACAGTGGCAGCAGTGTGTAACATTTACAAGATGCACTACAGAAACTCACCCAGTCTCCGAGAGCACCTTCCAATCCCACAAACTCTACCACCATGAAGGACAATGGCAGCAGATACATGGGAACACCACCACCTGCAGGTTCCCCTCCAAGACACTCACCATCCTGCCTTGGAAATATATCACCATTCCTTCACTGTCGCTGGGTCAAAATCCTGGATCTCCCTCTCTAACAGCACTGTGGATGTACCTACACCACATGGACTGCAGCGGTTCAAGAAGGCAGTTCACCACCACCTTCTCAAGTGCAATTAGGGATGGGCAATAAATGCTGCTCTGGCCAGTGAAAGAAAAAAATAATGAATACAACATATAAGGCACAACTGCTACCAGTCACAGCTGAGGTTGGAGGAAGTGAGGACCTTTTCAGCCTGCAGATTGCCAAAACGTTGCTTACCAATCACTGGTACTACTAGAGATGTAGAACATAGGTTCACTAGGAGGCACCCTGCTATGAAGAAATATAAAGACAAAAAACACGTGTGATTTTGTTATTAGAGCAATGCAGATTACAGAAATATAATATAAATGTTTAAAATTATGAAAGGATGCAAAAAGTAATTGGCAGTACATTGTTTTGAGACTTTGAAGGGCCACAAATAAGGGATCATTGATGAATGATTATACGGAAGAGATTTCAAACATAAGGTAGGAGAAGCATACTCACGCAGTTACAAGGTAGTGGAATTCACTTACTGAATTGCTGGTTGAGGCAGAAACAATGTCAATATCTAAGATTATAGAGGATAGGTGGGTGAAGGAACAGGGATTGAAGAGATATGGCAATCGGATGGGTAAACGTGAATAGAATTATTTGCTCAGCTGGAGGGTAATCACAATGAATGATTGGACTGAATGGCCTATTTCTGTGTTGTAACGTCTATGTACGTCTGTGCATAAATATAAATATGCTCATGGTTGGCCACTTACAGATGCTTATCATTAAATTGTGCTTTAGTGCCGCATTAAAAGGTATTTCAAATACAATTTGTTTTGTCAGTGCCTTCAAGTTGCAAAAACTGAACAAACCGGGAAAGTTATGTTGGAATCTTAGGCAGGTTTGGGTGGGAGGTGCACGGGGATTAGAGGCCGACCTGGCATGATATAAGTGGTGCACCCGCAGAGGCCACCCAGTGTAGCATTCAGGAGGCTCAGACCACTTTCAAGTTCGGGTCTCATTAATAGTTTCTTGGAAAGCATCTACGCTAAATGAGCCTATCTATGACAGCTCACTGGTTTCTTTGGTCGGCTATCCACATAGTCTGTTGGCAGGTAAGGCCTGTTGAGAGGGGGAGAGATGATTGAGGGGTGGGTGGTGAGGGGGTGTGAAAATGGATCAGAAAATCCTTCTCTTTCCAAACCCACAAAAACCTTATCAGAAAAAAGGCATATTTTGAGAGATGCCAATAGAGGACCCATGAAGGATTGTGGTTAGACTTCTCAAAACCAGGCAGAAATAAGGTCATGCAAGCTTCACCCATTTCTCCTTGAAAGTTGCATGGTATTGCAAATCTACTGCTTGGCTTTTTTCTTAACCCGCCTTGCCCATCTGTAATAGCCCTTGAGAAGTCACCTTCTTGAACCATTGCAGTTCATGTAGCGTAGGTACACCCACAGTGCCATTAGGGAGGGAGTTCCACGATTTTGACCCAGCAACAGTGAAGAAACAGCGATATAGTTCCAAGTCTGGATGGTGGGTGGCTTGGAGGGGAACCTACAGGCAGTGGTGTTCTGCTGTCTTTGTCCTTGTAGGGGGTAGAGGTTGTAGGCTTGGAAGGTACTGCTGAAGAAGCCTTGGAAAGTTGTGAAAAATTAGAGGAAGTATCCAACTTAATTGATAGCCGACTGCTAATAATCATAACGTTAATTGGAACAAGTTTACATATTGGTAAAAATGAGATAAGAGATTACTCAATGGAAAGGTGATATTCCTCAATACACATTACACACAGATATCACAGCCATTCCTGGAAATGACAATAGCTGTGATTTGAGGCATTAACTTATGATAACAGCAGGCTAGGTAGATATGAAGCCAAGATTTATTGACGGTTTGTGGCAAATTTATTGCCATCTGAGATTCTACTTGGTAAATTAGGCAATATCAGATAAGCACATCTGATAAGCACATCTCGTTTGCTAACTAGAACCAGCATGAGTCATAAAATTAGGCATATTTGCCAGTGTTTCATGTGTGCTGCCCCATTGTCTTGTTGATGCTTAAATATTGTTGGACACATTTTCTTCTATACACTTCAAAGAGCAGAAACCTTGCATGCAAAGGTTAGCTCTCTTGAATTATCTGCCCAAATGCTGTAGCAGAATTGTAAAGAAGATTATTTCTACCTGGGGGCTTGTTGATTGATACAGTGATTGAAAAGTTAATGGTCTTTCAGTATTGGACACCACCTTGTGTAAACCGCCAAACAGGTGCAAAACCTAACTTACAGTATTTTTACATTCATTGAGAGATCATTAACTTTGTGCCATGGCGTGACAGGGGAAAACAGCTGTCTGAAGGTGTGGAAAGTACTCTTGCTTGCCTGGTGTTCACAGCTGTGTAAACAGTCAACAATCTGAAATGAAATATCCCCTGTGGGAAGTAGGAGAGAGCGAACCAGTAAACTGGGAGCTGAAAGGTAGCTGATTGACATGGTTTTGTTCCTTAGTTAGCCACTTAGTAAATGTACAAATTGGTAGAGTGAAAATGACTGGGTGAGGGTGAACACTACCTGCATTTTGTTCGGACTTGAAAGAGCAGGAATTCACAAATTGAAGGGCCGGAGGCAGATCATGATTTTTTTCGGTTAACGATAAAAACAAAACAGAGAAAAAGGTGAAATATTGTGCATGTACGGTTCTGCATTATGTGAGGAGGAAAGGAACAATGTGTTAGGTTATTTCAGGTACTTTGAAGTGTTTGAGCAATAGTCCGATGCTGAAAGAGCTGAGGGAGGCTTGCAATGAAACAAAACTCCAAAGGTTTTACAGGGAGGTTTTACAGACTGAGATTGACCTGTTGAAATATTGTTTGAACTCTTTTCATAAGTGACAATGGTAAATATTATGACATGTAAAGTGAAAGCTCTGATTGTGAAGACATGTACTCTAAAGAGTTGAATAAGTTCAAGATACATTCAATTCCATGCACTTCTTGTCATAGCCGCAGATTTCTTTAAACTGCATTAAACTCTCCTTAGCTAGGATGTACCAAACATTTGTGATTATTAACTTCTGGTACTTTGTTTATTTTTAATGATACCAAAAATGCTTAGGTATACGTATCAGGAATGAATTGGCAAGTTGGATTTCTTTTCTCTTGAGGAAAGGAGGCTGACCTAATAAAGGTCTTTAAAATTATGAAAGGTTTTGATAGATTGGATACATTTAGGTGGAGCATTACTAAAGGTCATCAATATAAAATGGTCACTAAGGCCGGGATTTTCCGGCCCCATTGTGGTGGGATCCACTGTGAGATAGTCGGTGGCCCAGTCAAAAGCCTATTGACTTTCGGTAGGACTGGATGATCCTGACAGTGGACGGGGCCAGAAATTCCCACCCTAAGAAATCCAAAAGGGACTTCAGAAGAAACTTTTTTTACCCAAAGAGAGTGAAAATGTGGAACTTGATACACAGGGAGTGGTTGAAATGAATGCCATAGTATGGATGCATTTAAGGAGAAGTTAGACAAGCTTAAGAGGGAGAAGAGAATAGAGGTTTATGACGATAGATTTAGGTGAGGAAAAATGGGAGTAGGCTCAAGTGGAGCATAAACACTGGCATGGACTGGTTGAGCCATATGGCCTGTTTCTGCACCCTATATTCCACATTATCCTATGTAATAATAAATCATAGCTTTGATTCATCAGTACGTCCACTTTAAGGAACATCTATCCTGATATGCAAAGTCCTCTGACAATTCTCAACCAGCCTACTACGTTGCAAAGAAATACAACTGTAGTAACATTTTTGTGTCTCCATTTTTTCTTCTTCATATATTGTATCATTAAGTATTTTATAAAAAGATGGTTTTTTAAGGCGGTTGGATGAGGGCAAAGCTAGAATGATATTCTTGTGAAATTTCGGGGACAGTGATTTCATCTGCTGTGCTAATTGTGCTCTTGCTATGTAATTATATTTCTCTTAATAATAGGTGCTTGATTTTTTTAAAGTTAATGGCATGATATAGCATATAATATTAAAGCATCCTTTACCTGTATTAGTGTTGCTGCCCCATAATCTGTGGGGTGGGCATCTCTATTACATCGCTACAACAGAAGCTGACTCCAAATAGTTAAATGACCCTATCTTGGTGCATTAAAACAGTGACTGGAGCAATCCCCATTGCCCGCCCACCACCCCCCCAACCTATCCCCATTACTTCACTACCCACTCAAAGGGTCTGAATTTCCAACTTCAGCTCTTTCCAAAGACTCTGTGATTACAAAGCTCTGCATCTTCCGACTTCTGCAGTTATCAATGATTAAAGGGTGTGAGGTGCTCCTCCCATCTTTTACTTGGCATTTTATTGTAAGAGATTTCCTAGCATCTTCTTCCAAATTGTAGTCTGGTGGATTCACGGTGGTCTCAAAGATAGAGCTGCTTCCTCATCAACACCATATACATGACCAGCTTCATTTAAGTTTCCAAAGAGAAGTCCTCAGATCCTCAAGGGCCTGGAAGGGGATTCAGAGGATCTGCAATGTTACTGAATTTCTGTCGTTTCATTCTAAGTCTCCATTTTCCTCCATTTGTTGACTTAATACTTTGGTTCCTGCTGTTGTCCTTCAGAGGGCATAAAAGACAGCTGCCACCCCCTTCCTACCACCCCCCCACACCCCAATCCCCTCATGGAGGAAAGTTTGAAAACTGTTGAGTTAAGCATTAAACATTGCTCATGATTTCTTCCTCAGAACACTGTGCATGGATTGGACCAACTCATGTTTACACTTAATGGCTCGGCATTTGATTTTACCAATATATGGACCTGTGATATGGAGGATATAAAAAGCACATTTTTATTCACAACATGCCTAAGGTATTGATCCTTGGGTTATATAACTCAATGTCAACATGAAGTATTCAATGGCTACAAAATGCGGCAGTGCTATTTTAGTATATAAAACTATGATCTGTTTTTGTTTTTTGGAATGGTCGAAATGCACATTAAAAGCAGAACAATAAGATGCCCTTTCTGTTTCAAATTTAAATACTTCAGCAGAAAATAATGTACATGCGCACATATGAATTAGGAGCAGGAGTGGGCCACTCGGCCCCTCAAGCCTGCTCTATCATTCAATTAGATCATGGCTGATCTGACTGTAACCTCAAGTGCCACTGTCAATTTTCCCCAATTTTCTCTTCAGCCCCTTTCATCATGATATCCCATTACTGGAAAGGATGGTTGAGAGCAGGCCAGCAGCAGGCTGCAAGAATTTTTTGCTGCCATAAGGAACTTTAATTGTCTTTATTGGAAAAAGCAAAAAAAAAATTGCCTTTTCTCAGCACCCTGCAGGAGTTTCCATGACGGTTGTTAATTAGGTCAGTCAATTCCAGGGGACTGAGCATACACTTTGCATCTCTCCATCCATGAAAATTGCAATCAAGGTCCTGTTTTAGTAGCCTTCCGCCTGTTCTGGGCAGGAGTGGTCAGCACTCATTTAAAGGCTTGCCTGGAAATTAAATCAGTCAGTCAAGTGCATGTCCAAAGCCTCCACCTCTGCCTCTCACCCATTTCCCACGCATGGGACACAGGTTGAAAATTTTCCCCCACTCCCGTCGCCCATTGTGTACCTAATTAATAATTGGTACTCTTCACATCTTTGTTGTGGAATGGTCTAAAATTCTAAATATGTTAACATTTCTCTCCGGTTTGGTTGTCATATTCAGTTAGGGTGACATGCTTACAAAACTTTCCAACATTCCAAACATATTGCAAATCTGTTGCTTGGCAACAAAGTTGCACTTTTTAGCATGTTCGTTCTTTTCAACAAAGTTATAGCTTTTTTTTTGTCTGAATTGTATTCCAGGAAAATATTAATATGGAAGTTTTGGAAGTTAAGTGAATGCAACAGGGGGAAGGCATGAGTGCCATTCAACCCAAGCACACAGATGCTAAAAACGGTGATGTCTAACTTTGCTCTAAGACTGTGGATTTTGAGACCTACCTTAGTAACCTCCCATCGAGTTGTACTGAGAATATGGTTGTAACTATTAGGTTCATTTATGTACACATTTGCAAGTTGCTAAGTGTCTTGGCAACATCCCAGCATTTTGGTAAATCAGCCCCTTAATTAGTAAATAAAGCCGCCATTAAAACCAGTATGATTTACAAGCCACCTTTTTACATATATATCGCTGATCAATTACTGGAACTAAAATAGTAACCTCCCCTAAAATACACAGCTTAGTTTCTGCATGTCTTGTGGTTACTGAGTCATTCTACAAACATCGTATGTACAGTGCACCGAATCACATAATGTAACTTAGAGGGAATATTTGTACATCACAGAAAAGCTTGGCTTTCTTTCACATTTTACAATTCAGATTAATTACTTAATAATGTCTTATAGCACTCACTATTGCAGCTATCAGATAGATTACACAAATGACCTGTCTGCAGAGTAATTGTTATCAACGATTAATGTTGTTTATAAAACGAAATCTGTACAATCTCTATTGCTTATTAACCCCACAGTTCAATGTTACATGTGTTTACTTAGCTTGTCAATTAACTGCTATTATTTTTCATATTGGCTTGTTACAAATCCTGGTGGAAAATGGATTTAATGGTTGGGAAACAATTACTAGATTCTGCAAACTGCTCTAATGGAAAATGGTATATGTTTAAATGCAAAGGAAAACAATATACTGGACCTATCTGCTAGGTTTATTCACAGACATCTATCCTATGTATTATAACCTTCACATTCAATTGCATGCTCTGTGATTAACTATTCTTAAGGTCCTTCTTTTTGCTGCTACTGTCATACTGTTTTTGTATCATCTGCTTTCTCAATGGTCTAGCAGCAATTCCCATAAACAGTTGTCCTCTATGACCCAGAAGCAAAATCTTTTCTATACTTTGTCCTCACAAAGGTGTGCATCCAAAGAGTTAACAACGACCCCATCCCCACCTGCAGTATAACACTGCATCCCGGACTTGAAATACTCTTGGGCCATGCTAGCATATTCTCTGGTTGTAACTCCACAGCTAGAGATTTAGAAAATAGATAATGAATATGCTTATCTGCCAAACGTAGTAATTTGAATCATGATAACAAATACTAAAAGCATGACAGTACTGAAATTCTGCAGGGCTTTTCCTGATCTCCTGGCATGACTTTGGTAGCAAATCAGCAGAGTGGTAATTTATGCTATTTCACAGGGGTGGTGAGGGGGAGGGGTGGGGGGAATGGGTCTGCTTGTGTCGCTCTAGAGTGAGGACAGGTGATAGGAGAACCCCCCCTCCCATGACATTTCAGGCCAACATCTTCTCTCAGGGCTTCTTCCTTACTTCACATTGCAGCCACCTGCTTTCCATTCAACCCTCCCCCATCCTCCTCCCTTCTTGTTTCTTCTCCCTCTCAACATGTTCACAACTAGCAGGATTGGAGATGCTGAAACTTGGGACTTACCTAGACCGGGCCTCTGATTGTTATTTGTATCCCTTCATGTATCTTAGAACAAGACACATTTAGCGTGTCAAGGTACTTTGTGAAGTATGGTATCTGCTACTCTGCAAATGCTCAGTATCTTCCCAGCTGTTGCCCCTTTTTCCTTTTCTCTATTCCTCAGCTGTAAGGGTTTCCTGAGGAAGACACCCTGGAGGAAGACAGTCCTTATAAGGAAGCACCTGCAGGCACTTGATCCCTCCTAAGCACCAAAACCTCAATAGTGCTCAATAATGCTCAGTGATGCCAGATGGGGTCATGGTTGTGATTGAGCCTGAGCTGTTGAGTTGTGATGGGGTTGTGGAGGGGGCATCATCAGCCATGCATGCAAGGGATGTCCCAAAGCAGCTATTGTCTTACTTTCCTGGAAAGGTGAATGATGGGGGACTGGAAGGGTAATGCACCAATAAGGTATTGTAATGGCTGCCTGCCAGTCGGACACAGACTTTCACAATCATTCTGCGGTGGTCAGCTACACTACCCGAAGACTAATGATAAGACTTTTGTTTTGGCGAAAGCTGCAGGCTCAACTTCTGGTGGAGATATGGACAATGTCCCCTGCATCAGCTGGCCAAGGGTGGTGGTGACTTGGTCAGCCACTGGCAAAGCAGAACCACCTGGCCCAGCAGGCATTAAGCCTTATTGCAGGAGCCAACCTGCTGTCCATCCTGGCTGGTGAGGCTGCTTTTACTGTTCCTCTAGTTCTTTGCCAGAAATTAAAATGGCAGCCAGCAGAACTACAGCAGGAACAATATTAACTCCATGGCGTTACTCTCTGGACTGTCAACATGCAGTGCTATATGTTTTAATCAAAATATGTCTTTGAGAAAAGATAACTTAGTCTCTGTCACTCCAATACTCAATGACTGCTCACTTGGCTTTTAAGTGCTGGAAAACTAGTGTTAGAGCATGTAAAATTACAGAATCTGTAGGTAGAGGAACATTTTAAGTGACAAGCACATCTGAAACGATTCAAATTGGCTCAAATCCAGGTATTCAACCAATTGACCTGAATAAGGGCAGTGAAGGCCCTTTATTTTGGGTTTGTATATCAGTTTGGTGCTCATCTGTAAGGGGAACCATTAGTTTTATTGTAGAACTATGCAGTGAAGCTATTAAAGAAATTTTGACTAATAACTGAAACTAAACCTAATTATTGTTTGTTGAACTGAATAGGTGTAGATCAAAGTAACGAAACAATCCATGATGCACAATTGTCCTCTAGTACTAATTCCAGGGGATTGGTGTCTGAAGGAGACAGTAGGTCAGGGGATATATGAGGATGAGTGGAAATCTGTTACACTTGGCTAGGACTGGGATACAGACATGCCTCTGATTCATATCTAATTTTCAGTTAGTATGTACATTGGACCCAACTTTAACTCTATGCAAGCGAATGGGTTTAAATTGGGTCCACCAGTCTGTTGGTTTTATGATCCCACCAATTGCAGAAGCTCAATATAGAGATTTTTTTTTCTCACTCGGATTTCTCAGCAATGTTTCCCCAAGGTTGATGAACCACCGCAAAAACCTATCAGATAATTGATGAAAGTCCTACTCAAAGGAAAGCCCATTGCTATGTCCCCAGCTGCAGTTATAGTGATACAAGGCAAGTGCTACATTACCCCCTGCAAGAACATAAATTCCATATTTCATGCTATTTTCTTTTATTAAATTTACCATATTCCAGAGATATTTAGGCGACATTCAGAGTGTCTCACTGAGTATTGTGTTGACTGTGTTTAAGTGACTGCCTTAATGAGTTATGTCTCTGTGTTCTGATATAATTCTGCCTGAGGCAAACACAAATGTTGAAAAGGAAGTTTATTTAAGGTTGTACGTTTGATACAGATTCAAATCACTTTCAATCTTCTTCATTCTTTTTAAGATTGAAGATATAATGAGGTCCCTGAAATGGGCATTACGATAATAAATTGAGATTTATTTGCGTTTTATGTCCTTAAGCGAAATGAAAATGTTAAACAATTTACCCCTTGGCTTACAGAGCAGTGTATTTATCCTCAAAGTCAACTTTCCACAGTAAATTTTAGTTAAGAGGATACATTTTGATGCTCTAATGTGCAATGAATGAGCATTTAAGCTCACTTTGAAAGTGTTGTGCAAATTGTCTGAGCCTTATTGCCTGACAACCACTCCGGTCTAGTACTAAAAAGGAGGTGCAGATTTCACAACGAGGTGTGGAACATCTATCATCGCTAGTTGATGCTTGTCTCCATAATTGCCTGGCTGGGTTGCATGCCCTCAAGTCGCTTTCATTCCATGTGATGAACTATAATCTTAATGATGACCAGCGGAGTATGCTGATTACAAGTCTACTTTATTAAACTGTAATTACTATTACCATGAGTGTGTTAAAACATGACAGTAAAATAACTCTTGCAATTTGACTGCACTATAACCACTGGCAGCCTATCAATTAAAGTAGTTGAACAGTAAAGAATGGGTTTTATTTTTAAAAATTAGTCATTTGGTAGTACAGAACTTGAGCATTGCTGAAAAAAAAAGACATACTATCAAAACTTTTCGTCTTGCACTCATCAGGACAGCTACACAAGATAAACCAAAAGTAAAGAGAAACAACATTTTCTACTTCATGAGAAGAGAGCCTTGATTAGTTGGCCAGTGGACTCAGATTGGTAGAGACATTGCCATGGAGAATGCAGCAGAGAACATTTAACTTTTAATTGTCAAGCTTTTGTTTCAAATTCAAACCAGGCAGGTCAACTCTGATTGGACAAAGCATTGCCATGGGCAATAAACCAAGGAATGACGGTGCCCCAAGCTTTTGTTTAGTTGGAAAAGGCATAATGTGTGGACATGCTCATTCTGTCTGCAGAGGGCAGGGCCCTGTGTGTGAATATATGTGGCTTCTAGCATGTGTAAATGAGCCACACAGCGTGCCCAACTGATAATCTTAAATTGGTTTCCAGTGTAATTCTTAGTATAATCAGGATAGTTTCTTAAGTGTTGTCCAATCGCGGAATCACACCTAATGTTGGACACTATGTTTTTAGTTTTACAAGCATGGGCTGGTTGGGTACATTAAAAAAAAAGTTTAATTATGTTTTATACATTAGAGAGATTCTTCCAATATTGTTAGTTGTTATAAAAAGGCAAAGCAATTTTGACTCCCACCAACTAACCAGACTAATGATGTCTCAACTAAAACCATTATTAAGTTAACTTGAATATTGCGCCTTCTGTATTTTAATGAACTCCTGTGCAGTCATTGACTGAGACTATAAAGGGCTGATTTTAATCCGGCCCGCTGAACAAGAAAGAGGTGAGCGTGTGTTTAAACTAATGGTAGGGTACTTAGCGCTGCATTCCTGACATGTTCCTGCCCACCTTTGTTTTAACCAGTTTTTAGAGCTGGTTGAGGTGTCTGACAGGAATAGACAGAGACTTTATAACCTTTTGACTCGGAGGCAAGAGTGCTACCAGTTGAGTCACAGCTGACACTTGACAAGCTAATGTACTAATCCTAGACTCCAGAAGACCTACCCAAATGTGAGTGTTTCTATTTTCTACACCAGCAATTATACAATATTTTTGCCCGAGATTGTCAGTTCATTGTACTTCTGTCCTGTGGGCCCAAACCCATTTGAAATTGGATTGATTCTGGCCAAGTTTATTTTGTAATCAGCCTACATTTAATTCAAATTTTTGGCAGCTACTGTACCTGGAACCTCAGTAAATATAGATAGGATTTATTGTTTCCCAACTTCAACAAGAATAACAACAGCTTATATTTATATAACATCTTAAACATAATGAAATGCAAGAAGGACACAAAGAGGCTGTAAAGAGTTATAGACAGGTTAAGTGAATGGGCAACAAAGTGGCAGATGGAGTATAATGTGGGGAAGTCTATTCACTTTGGGCATAAGAATAGAAAAGCGGACTATTTGTTAAAAGATGCAAAACTTGTAAATGTTGATGTTCAGAGGAACTTGGGTGCACTCATACAAGGACCACAGAAAGTTGGCATTCAGGTGCAGCAGGCAACTAGGAAGGTAAATGGCATTGTTGATCTTTAGTTCAAGGGGATTAGAGTATAAGAATAATAAGTCTTGCTATAATTGTACAGAGCTTTGGAGAGACCATGCCTAGAGTACTATGTGCAGCTTTGGTTTCTATATTTAAATAAGGATGTACTTGCATTGAAGGCAGTACAGTAAAGGTTCACTAGATTGGTCCCTGGGATGAGGTGGTAGTCCTAGGATGAGAGGCTGAGTAAATTGGGCCTATAGTGTCTGGTGTTAAAGAACGAGAGGTGATCTCAATGGAATGTACAAGGTTCTGAAGGGTAAATGCTGAGAGGCTGTTTCCACTGGCTGGGGAGTCTAAAACACGGGGGCATGGTCACAGGATAAGGGGCCGATCATTTACAACTGAGATGAGAGGAAGTTTCTTCACACTGAGGGTTGTGAATTGGAATTCTCTACCCCAGAGAGTTGTAAATGCTCCATCGTTAAATATATTTCAGGCTAGGATAGGGAGATTTTTGATCTCTCAGGGAACCAAGGGATATGAGGAGTGGGTGGAAGGTAGAGTTTAAGCCAAAAATCAACTATGATAGTATTGAATGGCAGAGCGAGATTGGCTGACAGTGTGGTCCACTCCTTCTCCTATTTCTCATGTTCTTATGTTCCAAGAAGAGTCACAAGAGCATTATAAAACAAAGTATGACACTGAGCCACATAAGGACATATTAGGTCAGACAACTAAAACATTATTCAAAGAGGTAGGTTTTATGGTGTGTCTTAAAGGAGGAAAATGAAGTAGAGAGTTGGTGAGGGTAGAGAAGGTATTCCAGAGCTTAGGACCCAGACAACTGAAGGCATGGACACCAATGGTGGAGCGATTAAAATCAGGGATGCTCAAGTGCCCAGAATTAGAGGTGTGCAGATATCTTAGAGGGTTGTGGGGCTGGAGGAGATTACAAAGCCAGGGAGGGGTGAGGCAACAGAGGGATTTGAAAACAAAGACGAGAATTTTAAAATCAAGATGTTGCTTGACCAGGAGCCAATGTAGGTCAGCAAGCGCAGGGATCATAGGGGACTTGGAGCGAGTTAAGACAAAGTCAGCAGAGTTTTGGATGACCTCAAGTTTACAGAGGATAGAATGTGGGAAACCAGCCAGGAGTGCATTAGAATAGACTAGTCTAGAGGCCACAAAGGCAGAAGTGAAGGTTTCAGCAGCAGATGAGCTGAGGTGGGGTGATGTTGCGGAGAAGGAAATAGGCCTAACTTTGACACACAACAAGCTAGCAATTATCTTTCAGGTTAAATATTCTACAAACAAGAGTTACTAAACACTCATTTTGTGAGTGTTCTTGGCACAAGGATTGCAAAAAAGAAAATATCCCCTACTTTTCCTCTCCATTCCACCTTTCTACATGCTGTACTCCAGCCAATTCTTCACAGTTATAAATCAAACAGAGACCAGGAAGCATTTGACAGGACAACGTATCAAAAATGGCCTAATTCCTGTCATTTTATCTGGGTTTCATCACCTGAGTGTACTGGTAACAATGGTAACAACAAAAAGAAATAGAGAAAAAAAATGTATTTCTAAAATTATAGGAAGGTATGGCCTAAAAAAACAGCAATGAATTTGTGCTGGCCTTGAACCAGTAGCTTGACTTGTCAAAATTACAAATTCAGCTGAATAGCCACATGTTTCTCGAATAGCATTCATTATGGATATCATCTATTATGTGAAATGGACTATAAATTTTATAAATAGAAGAGATGCCACCTTTAGCAAGTACACACTAAGTCTGCTGAAGGTTAGGGTCACTGATTCAGAACTGCATTGATGGAGTACGTTGTTTCATGTGCCTGACAGGAATGCAACTGGGCACCATTCCACAGGTTATTTGAAGCCGATCATCTGTTCTTCAGTCAATCTTCAAGAATCCTGAAGTAATCATTCAAGACATTAATCCTATGATTACTCAGCATAGTGCATGTGCTTTTAAAATTACTCTAAATTGAACGCAACTATTCAAATTTTACGGAAATCTGATTGCAAGAATTTATTTGATTTTTAACAATTTCTTTTTCTGGCATTTGTTCAAAACTTCTATATTACCACAGATGCTAATGAGCAGTTAAAATAACATTGCTAGTGCTGTTTGGAAGAACCCCAGGATAATGAAGCAATTTCTAAAAATATAGGGCTGTTTCTGAAATGGAATTTACTGCATTGCACTTAAATAATGGATAATATTTCCATTTAACACTTGCCTTGCTGAAGAAAATAACATCAAATTAAATAGCAAAGATTATAAACAGAGCTCTTCCACTTCTCCAATTCATCTTTGCTTTATTTCTACCTGTTAGGTTAGCTCTTTGATTATCCTTAGTCAAGTGGATGGTGCTGTCTTGTGGACATTTTTGAAGCTATGCTACAATTTACCCTATCACAGTATTTTTCAACTGGCCAGATATCTGCTGGAGACTGGACTGCGAGCTACGACCTGCTTCCAGGCCTTCACTGATGCTGCTAAGTGGCTATACAAAATTTGCCCTCATAACGACTTACTCTGACCTACCCTCCCTCCCTTTGCAGGAGAAACTGGCCCTCCCAACTGACCAATGGCTGAGATCTGGAACCCACTGGATTGGAGGATCAACCCTGAGTCCTATCAGGCTTTGATGGCTGCACCAAATATTGCCCCACCATGCCTTATAGCAAACCTGCCAATGTTTGATAGTCAATATGCTTGGTGAATCCACCAGAAGATAACCTTGAAGAATGTAGTGAGGGACAACCAGCCCCCATCCCACCCCCACCACCCCATTACCTGTTTGTTCTCCCTATCCCCAGAAAAAAATGGATGAGTTAGAAAAGTCTTGTCCTCTAGGGAAAGCACAAACATGAATGATATTGCAGAAAAGGGATCTGGCTCTGGTGAGGAGTTTACTAGGCTGTAGGCTGTACGAAGAGAGTTAAGGATCTGAAAGATGAGGTATTGCAAATAAAGTACTAGGAGTGAAATTTGTCATGGGTTCTGTTGGCTCTCCATCGTCATCACTGTAGCAGAACCCCCATGGAAACGGCAAAGATTTGATTATTTCAAGGAGTTTTTTTCAGTTCTCTATGAGGGATGAAACTTCTGTTTGTCCAGAGAAGGGACACATGGCCATGGCCAAAATATTCCGAAACCAGGATCTCCATGCTTTTCAATCTAGAAGGGGACCGGTATTGCAATGTTGACTAGTTTACCCGATGAAATAAGAATATAAGAACAGAAGCAATAGGAGCAGGAGTAAACCATATGGCTCATCCAATACGATCATGGTTGACCTTTGGTTTCAACTCCGCATTTCACTCCAACTTCACAATTTCAGTCCAATACCAAAAATCTGTCTATCCCAGCCTTAAATATATTCAACAATGGAGCATCCACAATCCTCTGGGGTAGAGAATACCAAAGATTCAGAACCCTCTGAATGAAGAAATTTCTCCTCACCTCGGCACTAATTGACTGACCCCCTGATCTTGAGACTGTGCCTCGGTGTTTTAGATTTCCCAGCCAGCAGAAACAACCTCTCAGTGTCTATCCTTTAAGCCTCTTCAGAATCTTGTATGCTTCAATGAGATCACCTCTCATTCTTCTCATTCTCATTCTGAAGAGTTTAGGGACTATGTTCACAACCCTCTCATCCCTGGAACTAATCTAGTGAACTTCTCTGTATTGCTTCCAAAGCAATCGTATTCGTCCTTAGATATGCAGATGAAGACTGCACACATTATGCAGATCTAAGACTAAGACATGAAGCAGTTCAGAATGCACAAACTGCATCTGTATTTCAGAGAATTTCCTGGCCATCAAACTTTAGGCTCTATTCCAGTGTTTGTAGTACATTTTCTCAAACACAGATTTGCAAGAGCAGCAGGGTTTATGTTTTTATGGATGGTAACTCATGTCAGTTATTCTGCATGTGGGATTTTCAAACCTCAGCCCCAATGCAAATGGTGATTTTCTTGACCTTCCTGTAACCTTTACCCTTGACCAGGCTCCTGTTGAGTTGAACACTTGCTGTGCACTGAATGAACAAGAAAATACTTGTTCCATTCAATATTTTCCTCAGATTTGAAGGCTGATGAGTGATGTCCACAGCCAAAACTATTCAGAGAAGAGCAGGGGAGTTCTGGTGTCCCGGCAAATATTTCATTCAACACCACCAAAACAGATTTTATTCTTGTTGCTGTTTGTGGGAACCTGTTCTGTGCAAATTGACTGCTGGCGTACCAACAAGGACTATTCTTGAAAAGTAACTGGCTGCGAAACATTTTAAGATGGCCTGATGTGAAAGTGCTACAAGAATGAAAACTCTTTCTTTTATGACTTCTGGGTAAAAAAACTGGAATGAGCACACTCCTGTGTGCACAGAGAGAGTGTCACACCTTGAATATTGTTGCTGAGCAGGGTCTACACCTGGATTGTATGCAAGCCTGTCCCGGGGAACATGTTTCATTGAGATATGCATTTGCGGTATCCTTAAGGAATGGCCAGGCTCCTCTAGAAATTGTTTTACTTTTGCCATGGGTGCAGCACCATCATGGTCCAATGAAAGAATCTGGAGCAGATGGCTGGACAGCCATTGCAACCACCCCTGGAGCCTCTTAATGGTCATCTAAATGTCTTCAAAGATGTCTTTGGTGAGCAGGTTGCTTCTTTCTTGTAGTGCGAGGTGGCTGAATTCCAGAGGTTTTCCAAAATGTTTCCAGCATTTCTCTAGAGTATCTGCTGTTCTACTATGAAGGGATGCCAGGAACGGGAGAGAACCTGAACTTTGAAAATCAGATCATCCTCCCCTTATGTGCCCCAATCAATTTTCCTTTTTATTGACTTCAAACTGTACATAAGAACGTAAGAAATAGCAGCAGGAGTGGGTCATACAGCTCTTTGAGCCTGCTCCACAACTCAATACAACTATAGCTGAACTTCTAAAGAAGGGCTTGCATTTATAAAGTGCCTTTCATGACCACCGAACATCTCAAAATGCTTTACAGCCAATTATTTACTTCTTATGGTGTAGTCACTGTTGTAATGTAGGAAGCACAGCAGCCAATATGCTCAAAGCAAACCCCACAAACAAATAATTTTATAACAATATATAATGACCAGATAATCTTGTTTTTGGGATGTTGGTTGAGGGATAAATATTGGCCAGGATACCATGGATAAATCCCCTGCTCTTCTTTAAAATAGGGCCTTGGGATCTTTTACATCCACTTGAGAAGGGAGACAGGGCTGTAGTTTAATGGCCCATCTGAAAGATAACACACCTGACAGTGCAGCACTCCCTCAGTACTGCACTGGAGGGTCTGCTTTGATTTTTGTACTTAAGCCCCAGAATGGGATTTGAGCTCACAACCTCCTAGGCTCAGAGGCAAGAGTGCTATGAACTGAGTCATAGCTCCATGCTGTCTCTCTTTTCTATCCAAAAGCCTATTGATCTCTTACTTAAATATACTCAATGACTGAACATCAACAACCTTCAAGGGTAGAGAATTTCAAAGATCCACAACCCTTTAAGTGAAGAAGTTTTTCCGCCTCTTAGTCCTAACTGGTCAACCCCTTATTTTGCGACTGTTAACTTTAGCTCAAGACTCTCCAGCCAGAGGAAACATCCTCCCAGCATCTATCCTATCAAGTCCCTTCAGAATTTTGTATGTTTTAATGAGATCATTTGTCATTCTTCTAGGTAGGTTTTGTTTCTAGGTTTGTTTAGAAAAATCACAAAATGCAACAATTTGTTCTATTTTCTATTTGTTGTAAAATCACAAACAATCTTATAATAAAAATAAAGTACTGCAGATGCTGGAGACCTGAAATAAAAACAGAGAGTGCTGGAAAATCTCAGCACATCTGGCAGCATCTTTGGAGAGAGAAGCAGAGGTAGCATTTGGAGTGCAGTATAACTCTACTTCGGAACATTCTTTTTCAAAGACTTCTTCGGAGTTCTGAAGAAGAGTTATATTGGGCTCGAACTGTTAACTCTGTTTCTCCCTCCACAGATGTTGCCAGACATGCTGAGGTTTTACAACACTTTTTGTTTCTATTTCTCAAACAATCTTGTTGTTTAAGACTTTGCTAACAAAGAGTGAACGATGAAAATCTTTCCCTGAGGATGACGAATGTAGTAAATGGAGAATTCACGTTGGTGCCATAGGTGCTTATATCTCTAAGTTTGGACTTAAGGTTTATTGTTGAGATAGAGTGAAGAGAACTTTATTCTGCACTTATCCATTGATAGATCTGAATGCAAAAAGAGAAAATGGTGGAAATATTCAATAGCTTCTATAGTGGAACAGAAGTCAGTTGTTTGACATTTCTGTAAACCCTGCCTAACAAAGGACTACATGATACTGGACATTGCTTAAAAGACATGGAAAATGGTTCCACTTCATAATGCTGACAGCTCTCTGCTTGATTGAAAAAAATCACTTGCAAATGTTCCTCTCCAGTGTCATGACCTAGTTATGAAATCTTTAAAACTGACCTGCTAAGTATATTTGCTGACAAGTAATAAGCTTCAGAGATTTCTAATGGTGAATGTGAATAAAGTCCAGTTAGAAAATACACATAAAATTGTACCATTATCCAAACAAACTCCAGAAATATTGTTTTGTTATCTTATATCCTCCAGTCTGCAAACAGTTAAAGAATGTGATCTGAGCCTAAGAATAGCAAAATAATCAAAGGGGTACATACTTGAACAGGCTGTCGAAAGGTCTGCAGACAGAGGCAAAACAAACGTAGAAATCCAGGGGATATTCAGGCCTCAGTCAAATATTTTGACGGACCCTGCTGTAAAAATAAGTTGACCACACAAAATCACTAAAACAGTAAAAGGCCATTTAACAATGTGCTCCAAAAATAAAGGTTTATGCAATTCTTCCCTATAAGCCGCATAATAACCTTTTAGGACTACGGGAGCACTTTTGCTCTCAAATTTAAGAATGCATAAAAAGATTAGTAGGTGATTTTATTACCCCAGAAAGGAGCTAGAATTCTAATAGAGCTACTCTGGCATTGGAACTGAGGCAAAGAGGGGCTTCCAAAGAGTCATAGAAACAGGCCCTTTGGCCCATCGTGTCCGTGCCGGCCATCAAGCACCTATCTATTCTAATCCCATTTTCCAGCACTTGGCTCATAGTCCTGTATGCTATGGCATTTCGAGTGCTCATCTAAATACTTCTTAAATGTTGTGAGGTTTCCTGCCTCTATCACCCGCTCAGGCAGTGTGCTCCAGATTCTAACCACTCTCTTGGTGAAAAAATGTTTCCTCAAATCCCCTCCAAACCCCCTGCCCCTTACCTTAAATCTATGCCCACTGGCTATTGACACCTCTGCTAAGGGGAAAAGTTTCTTCTTATCTACCCTATCTATGCCCCTCATAATTTTGTATAGCTCTATCAGGTCCTCCCTCAGCCTTCTCTGCTCTAAGGAAAACAACTAAGCAGTGCAGATAGCCTAGATGAATATAGGAAGTGCAGGGACAAAGTAAAAAAGGAAATAAGGAAATCAAAGAGAGGGCATGAAAAAAGATTATCAAGTAAAGTTAAAGATAACCCAAAGATGTTTTACCAATACATTAATGCTAAAAGGTTGGCTAAGGAAAAAGTGGGACTTATCAGATATGAAGATGGAAACTTGTGTGTAGATGCAGAGGCTATGGGAAAGGTTTTGAATGAATATTTTGTCTCCATGTTTACAAAGGAAAGGGAGGATGTAGATATAGTAGTCCAGGAGGAACACTGCGAGATATTGGACGGGATAGTCATAAAGAGAGAGGAAGTACTCGAAGGGTTGAAATCCTTGAAAGTTGATAAGTCACCAGGGCCAGATGGATTGTTTCGGAGGTTGCTGAAGGAAGTCAGGGAGGAGATAGCAGATGCTCTGAGGATGATTTTCCAATCTTCACTAGATACAGGGGAGGTACCGGAGGACTGGAGAAATGCAAACGTAGTTCCATTGTTTAAAAAGGGATCAAAGGAAATGCCAAACAATTATAGGCCAGTTAGCCTTACATCGGTGGTGAGCAAATTAGTAGAATCAATCCTGAGAGATAGGATTAACTGTCATGTGGAAAGGCATGGACTAGTCAGGGATGGTCAGCATGGATTTGTTAAAGGAAGGCCTTGCCTCCCAAATTTGATTGAATTCTTTGAGGAAGTGACAAGAAGGGTTGATGAAGGTAGTGCAGTGGATGTTGTGTACATGGATTTTAGCAAGGCATTTGACAATGACAGATTGATCAGGAAAGTAAAAGCCCATGGGATTCAGGGTAATGTGGCAAACTGGATAAAAGGTTGGCTTTGTAACAGGAAACAAAGGGTAATGGTCGATGGATGCCCTTGCAAACGGAAAGTTGTTTCAAGTGGTGTTCCACAGGGCTCGGTGTTGGGACCCTTGCTGTTTGTGTTATGTATTAACAATTTGGACGTGAACGTGGGGGCACGATTGGGAAATTTGCAGATGACACAAAGATTGGCTGAGTAGTGGATAGTGTAGAGGATAGCCATAATCTCCAAAACGATATAGATGGGTTGGTGGAGTGGGCGGTAAAGTGGCAGATGGATTTTAACATTGAGAAGTGTGAGGCCATACATTTAGGGAGGTCAAACAGTTACAGGGATAACACAATAAATGGGAATATACTAAGAGGGATAGATGAAGTGAGAGATTTTGGCATACAATTACACAGGTCCCTGAAGGCAGCAGTTCAAGTAGACAAGGTTGTAAAGAAAGCATATGGAATGCTCTCCTTCATTGGCAGAGGTATAGAATATAAAAGTAAGGATATAATGTTGGAATTGTATAAAACATTGATGAGGCCACAACTGGAGAATTGTGTGCAGTTCTGGTCACCACATTACAGGAAGGATGTAATAGCTCTGGAGAGAGTGCAGAGGAGGTTTACAAGAATGTTGCCAGGGTTAGAAAAGTGTAGCTACGAGGAGAGATTGGATAGTTTGGGGTTATTTTCCTTAGAACAAAGAAGGCTGAGAGGTGACTTGATTGAGGTGTACAAAATTATGAGGGGAATAGAGTGGACAGGAGAAAATTGTTTCCCTTGGTGGAGAATTCTAGAACCAGGGGACATAGATTCAAGGTAAGTGGCAGAAGGTGTAGGGGGGACATGAGGAAGAACTTTTTTACGCAGAGGGTAGTGAGTGTCTGGAATTCGCTGCCCAAGTTGGTGGTAGAGGCAGAAACACTAAACTCTTTTAAAAAGTACCTGGATCTGCACCTTAAGTGCTGTAAGTTGCAGGGCTATGGGCCAGGTGCAGGAAGGTGGGATTAGAAAGGGCACCTGGGTGTCCTCGGACTGGCATGGACAAGATGGGCCGAATGGCCTCCTTCCATGCTGTAACTTTTCCATGGTTCTATGGTTCTATAACCCTAGCCTTTCCAGTCTCTCTTTATAGCTGAAACGCTCCAGCTCAGGCAACATCCTGGTGAATCTCCTCTGCACCCTCTCTAGTGCAATCACATCCTTCCTATAGTGTTACAACCAGAACTGCACACAGCACTCCAGCTGTGGCCTAACCAGCATTTTATACAGCTCCAACATAACCTCCCAGCTCTTATATACTATGCCTCGGCTAATAAAGGCAAGTATCCCATGTGCCTTCTTAACAACCTTATCTACCTGTGCTGCTGCCTTCAAGGGTCTATGGACATGTACACCAAGGTCCCTCTGATCCTCTGAACTTCCTAGGGTCCTACCATTCATTGTGTGCTCCCTTGCCGTGTTAGTCCTCACAAAATATATCACCTCACACTTCTCAGGATCAAATTCCATTTGTCACTGCTCTTCCCATCTTACCAGCCCATCTATATGGTCCTGAAATCTAATGTTTTCCTCCTCACTATTTACAACACCACCAATTTCCATGTCATTTGCGAACTTACTGATCATACCTCCTATATTCACGTCTAAATCATTAATGTACACTATGAACAGCAAGAGTCCCACCACTGATCCCTGTGGTACACCACTCGTAACATGTGCTTCCCCACTGACACTTCCACCCACCACCCCTATTGTAAATCACAGGTTAACTCATATATACATGCACTCATAGGTTTCCAATCGCAAAAACAACTTTTGACCATCACCCTCTGCCTCCTGCCACTAAGCCAATTTTGGATTCAATTTGCCAAATTGTCCTGAATCCCATGGGCTCTTACCTTCTTGACCAGCCTTCCATGTGGGACCCTGTCAAAAGCCTTACTGAGGTCCATATAGATTACATCAACTACACTACCCTCATCTATACAACTTGTCACCTCCTTGAAAAATTCAATCAAATTTGTTGGACATGATCTCCCCTTGACAAAGCTATGCTGACTATCCCTGGTTAATCCCTGCCTCTACAAGTGGAGATTAATCCTGTCCCACAGAATTTTTTCCAATAATTTCCCTACCACTGATGTAAGACTGACTGGCCTGTAATTACCTGGTTTATCCCTGCTACCCTCCTTGTATAATGGTACCACATTTGCTGTCCCCCAGTCCTCTCGCACCTCTCCTTTGGCCAGAGAGGATTTGAAAATTAGTGTCAGAGCCCCTGCAATCTCCTCCCTTGCCTCACATAGCAGCCTGGGATACATCTCATCTGGGCATGGGGATTTATCCATTTTTATGCCCGCTTAAACCACCAATAGCTCCTCCCTTTCAATCCTAATTTTTTCAAGTATACCACAGTCCCCTTCCCTGATTTCTACACCTACATCATCCTTCTCCATTGTGAACACAGATGAAAAGTAATCATTTAAAACCTCACCTACATCCTCCAGCTCCATGCACAGATTGCCACTTTGGTCCCTAATGGGCTCTACTCTTTCACTGGTTATCCTCTTGCACTTAATACGTTTATAAAATGCCTCGGGATTTTCCTTTTCATGCCCCTTCTTCGCTCTCCTAATTACTTTTTTAAGTACTCCTCTACACTTTCTATACTCATCTAGGGCTTCAGCTGTTTTCAGCCCTCTTTATCTGCCACAAGCCTCCCTTTTTTTCCTTATCCAATCCTCTATATCCCTTGACATCCCAGGGTTTCCTGGACTTGTTGGTCCTGCCCTTCACCTTTATGGGAACATGTTGACGCTGAACTCTCACATTTCCTCTTTGAATGACTCCCTCTGGTCTGATGTAGACTTTCCTACAGTAGCTGCCTCCAGTTCACTTTGGCCAGATCCTGTCTTATCAAATTGAAATCAGCCTTCTGCCAATTCAGGACCTTTATTTCCAGTCCATTTTTGTCCTTTTCCATAACTACTTTAAATCTTACAGAGCTATGGTCACTATCCCCGAAATGCTCCCCCAGACACTTCCACCCACCACCCCTATTGTAAATCACAGGTTAACTAATTTATACATGCAGAAATGGGCATTCTCTGTAAATCTAGCCTCCAGCATTTCTGACATTCTGGAGGAGGGATGGATAATAGTGAGGGGTTAGGAGTTAGCCCCCATGCCAGCCCTGAATGGTTGGAAGAAATGGGGCAGAAGGAAGGGGTGGTGGAAAATGGGGAGTGGGAGGGGGCGGAAGGTAGGATGCCTGGAAAAGTCATTGAGAAGGGGCAGAGACCAGGTGCTGCAGAAGGATATAAAAACTGCCAGTACTGTCAGGGGTTAAGGCAGCATGAAGAAAACAGGTAACTTGGCGGCAAGGACAGCGGGTAGATCAAAAACACTTACCTGTTTGATGTTTGCATCCAGAAACTTAGTGAAACATAAGAACACGAGAAATAGGAGTAGGAGTAGGAGTAGGCCTGCTCCACCATTCAGTAAGATCATAGCTGATGTGGTTGCGGCCCTAATTTTACTTTCCTGTCTGCAACCCCCCCCCCCAACCCCACCCCCACCCATAACCCTTGACTCCCTTGTCAATCAAATATTGCCGGACTCATCCTTGAATATACTCTATGGCTCAGGCTCTACTGTATCTGGGGTAAAGAATTTCAAACATTAACAACACTCTGAGAAAAGAAATTCCTCCTCACCTCCATCTTAAATGGGAAACCCCGTATTTTGAAACAGTGCCCCCTAGTTCTAGATTCCCACAGGAGGGGAAACATCCTCTCAGCATCTAATCCATCAAGCCCCCTCAGAATTTAATGTGTTTTAATAAAATCACCTCTTGTCCTTCTAAACTCCAATGAGTATTGGCCCAACCTGCTCAGCTTTTCCTCATAAGACAAACTCTTCATCCCAGTAATCAATCTAGTGAACCCTCTCTGAATGGCTTCCAATGCTAGTATATCCCTCCTTAACTTAAGAGACCAAATCTGTATGATAAATGTTGATTTTAGACTTGTTTAGAGTTCTGATAACTTTATAGACTTTGTGGAGTGCTTACTTCATGATGGTGATGATTATTCAACTCTTCAATGGACATCTTTGCAAGAAGACTCGGTTTGACTGTCCTTTCCAGTGCTGAGCACTCCTACTCCTCCTGGCCCACAAGGAAACAGAAAAAAATTAATAGAAGCTCCCTTTGTTGGGCCTCTACGGGTTTCTGACAAATTTGGCCTCCTCCTGTGTTGTACATGTTTATGATTCTATGACCTTTTCAAAGTTATTGCTTGTTCAAGCAAGCTAGAAAACTTACTTGAGCAATGGAGAGGAAAGGGTGGGTCAGGGTCACCAGCTGGCATTCTGACATCTTTGCCCACTGATAAAATATGTTCAAATCACTCAATGAGTTTAGTCAGGTAAGTAGAGTTTGAAGCTTGTTTTGCTATGTAGATACAATGATAAACAACTAATTAGTAAGCTTTCGCTATATCGCTGTCTGCCTCTCTGTGCAATTTTGCCTGCAGCATTGTCAGTCAATCCCATCACTTAATTGCAAACAGACAGCCAGACATAAAGGTGTCAGCAGTGGGATGCAGTATGCTCTATTGCACCTCAGCTGTATGATGTAGTGAAAACACTAAAACCAAAAAAAAACAAAATAGTTGCACATTTTAACCAAATGTTTTTGGAAGTATGTCTTCAAAAGATTCTTTAAATTTATTTCCTTGTGGCGTTGCATCAATGTTTACTTGGTTCAAAATAGTATTACCAACACATTTAAATTATAGTGAATCAGATTACAATAACATTAGGGATTTCAATATCACAGAACTAAAGTAAACAGTGGAGCAACAGGCAGAAAGACATCATGAAATCACAAGGTAACCAGTCATAGCTTCTTAATACCAGATGCGAAGCAGGGTTCTAGAACAGGTGATAAACTGGTTTTGTGTTCAGCAATCCATCAGAATTGGTAAATAACCTGGTAGCAGAGGCCCACTTGGCCCAGATTTACATACATTTAACAGTGAGTTCCAGTGCAATTTGAGCATTCTGGCTTTCCCTGCCCATCCTGGGAGCAGGACCCATTCCTGCCGCACTGACGTTTCAGTTTGGGGCCTTGCATGAGCATCTTCCCGTGTTGCTGGGACCCCATTACCATACGATACAATGCAGGTGACTGATGCTGAAGACCCCAAAACATGTGACTTGCACCCCCACACAGCAAGGATAATGAATGATAAATTAAAATATGCACGCCTGGTGATAGTGCCAGCTGACAGTGGTGGAACTGCTCTAAGTTTAGAGGTTGTAGCCTGGGGACACTTTAGGAACTGATTCCTGGAATGCAAAAAAGCTGTTTTTTTTGTTGCTTTTCAGCAGGAAAGAGCTGACATTGTGTTTGATAGCCTGAGGGCTGTGCTGAAATTGTGGTGAAATCTTTCTATTCCACGAGGTAAAAAGTTCTAACTTACAGTTATGGGATTCCCAAAGTTCAATTTCTTGCTTTTGGAATTTGGAGTTGTACGGTAGAGATGACTATGAGAGCATTGTAGTGCACTACAATGTTTATAACTCCTCCAAAGGATTTCACTGAAGATTTCAGTGAGAAGCTGTTGCTGAAAAGGGATATGCTTCATCAAAAGGCAGCAGTACTGCATGAAAACCCATAGCCAAAATATTCTGCCCAGCCAACTTTGTCGGCGGTAGTGAAAGGTACCACAGCACTCCATTCATTTCAAACAGTTCCAGGAGTTGTGTGTGATATAACCCAACCTGCCATCCAGAGAGCTGGCAACCTCATGCAGCCTGACATGCGCACCAGGCAGTGTTGTGATAGGTTAATACAGTCTTAAAGGCTTGCTGGGCTCCCCAAAGTAAAGCGTGCAATAGATGACATTCATGGTAACATTGCAAGCTCCAAAAGCAACCTTCAAACTTTCAGAATAGAAAGATCTGCCACTCACTGGACATATAGATCATGTGTGACTGGGAGCAAAGAACTCTACAATTCAGTGTTTGATTTTTAGGAAGTTGCCATAATGCCTTTGTTCCCACGAATTCTGCCCTCCCTAATCTCCTCAGGGAGGAATCTGAAATTTCGGCTGGCTTGCTGGTGACAAACCATATCTCATGTTGCCATGGATCATGTCTCCCCTGTAAGTTGCAAGAACAGCAACCAAGGATCTCCACAATGAGGCAGATGCTTGTACAAGAGCCGAAATCGAGAGAACTATGGAGGTCTTAAATGCAGCCCTTTCACTGTCTAGATAGTGGCTTTGCAACATGCTGCTGAGCATATGCTCTGCATAGTGGTAGATTGTTAATTCATGCGCAGCTTTGAAAGAGATGCCTGGATATGACTTTGGAGGTAGAAGATCATACAGTGGACCATCCTGAAGGTTGTCATTCAGCAGAACCTAATAGCACATCAGCCCACTTTAACCCTTCCTGACAATGCCAGTCTTCATAGTCTCCATGAATAGCTGAGCACAAAATAATCTTACTTACTACAAGAAATTCAAAGAAAACATAAACCATCATATTCTATCGTTCGATGCAACCAAGATAAAGCTTCCATGATGTTGCCACAAATGAAAGCTTTAAAATCTAAAGTCACAGCTGTCAGTTGCCAGACATTTCTGAGCTCACCTCAGTGTCTGCATATAAGTTGTCACGCTTTCCCATCATCCTTCTTTTCATATGAATGTTGGATCAGAAGTAGGCCATTCCGTGCCTCAAGCCTGTTATGTCATTCAATTAGATAAAGGCTGATCTGTACCTCAACTCCATTTGCCAGTCTTTGTTCAGTATTCCTCGACAGCCTTACCCAACAAAAACCTATCGAAGTCAATCTTTAAAATTTAAATTGACCCCACATCAATCACTTTTTCAGGAGAGAAATTCAGATTTGCCATACCCTTAGTTTGGAAAAAATGCTTCCTGACATTAGTCCTGAAAGGCCTAGCTCTAATTTTAAGATGACACACTCTTGTTCTGGATTCCTCTAGCAGAGATTAATGTCTCTCAGTCTCTTTCCTATTGAGTCTCTTTACTCTGAAGATTTCCATTAGATCACTCCTCAGCCTTGTACAGTAAGAGAATACAAGCCTTCCTGATGTAGCCTGTCCTTAAAATTTAACCCCCTAAACCTTGGTATTAATCTGGTGAATCTGCACCCAATCCTTCCATGGTTATTACATTCTTCTTGAGATTTGGTACCCAAAACTTAATGCAGTACTCTTGATGGTCTGTATAACTAAAACATCACTTCCTCAGCTTTGTAGTCCACTTGCCCTTGACATAAAGGCCAATGTTTAATTTGCCTTTTTGATTGCTTTCTGTACTTGTGCACTAGCTTTTAGTGATTTATGTGCATGGATTTTGTTCATGCACAGTTCCTAGTTTCTCACCATTAAAAAGATATTTTGATTTGTCTTTCTCAGATTCAAAGTGTATGTCCAAACTCTTCCCATCAAACTCCATCTGTCACAGATTCACTTATTCTGTCTACGTCACTTTGTAACTCCCTGCTCCCATCTACATAACTTACTGTGCCTTCCAACATAGTGTCATCCGTAAAATTGGATTAACGGCTCATATTCCATAATCGGGTCACTAAGATACATGGTGAAAATCTGAGGCACCAGGATAGATCCTGAGGGAGCATCACGTCATACTTATCAATTGTGGGGGAGGGGGGGGGGTGCGGTGTCATTGTGGTAATGTGACGGGACTAGTAATCCAGAGGCCCAGGCTAATCCTCTGGGGACATGGGTTCAAATCCCACTATAGCAGGGAGCTGGTGGAATTTGAATTCAATTAATAAATCTGGAAAATAAAGCTAGTCTCGATAATGGTGACCATGAAACTATCATCAATTGTAAAAATCCACCTAGTTCACTAATGCCCTTTAGGGAAGGACAGCTGCCATCCTTACCTATTCTGGCCTATATGTAACTTCAGACCCACATCAATGTGGTTGACTCCTAATTGCTCTCTGAAATGTCCTAGCAAGACACTCAGTTCAAGAGCAATTAGAGATGGGCAATAAATGTTGGCCTTGCCAGTGATGTCCACATCCTATGAAAGAATAATACCCTGCCCCCAGTCTGATTGTTCCTTTTAACAAGACTATTTGTATCCTACCCCGAACCAATTATTTCTTTGTATACTTCCCAATGTTCGTAGGTTTACCAACTAACACTTTACTGTGATCAGTTTATTTCTCATCCCTTTGAGGTTTGCCTTACCGAACTACAAAAGCTTGGTTTGTGACTCTGTCTGTTCCTCTCAGACCTAGTTTCAAATTCAGTTGTACACCATGGTCACCATTTGTAAGATGATGATTACCATCAGATGATAGTTCAGGTTAAGTACCCAGGAGATATGCATCTCATGACCCCGTAGCCAGGGACAGCCTTCTTATTAGTCTCTGTTGGGAAGGTGACATATGGTGACCCATTCCCCATTCTTCCAGCTCCCTTGTGCTTTGTGAATCACTTGATCCAAATCCTCATGGAAACGACCTAATTGCCCCAAGTGAAAGTATCTGAACTAATGCATGGGAGTGAGAAAGCAAGTGACATAAGGGACAGGTTATGGGACTCAGAATTTCAGTGTCATTTTAATTATGTATGTTCATTACAAATTAAAAGGTTAAGAAACGGCAGGACATTGTGAATGCAGGTGAATAATAAGTAGTGCACAATGATCCTATTAGGCCAAGGGGTGTGTTGAAATGGGTGAAGGGCTACCCCAGCAGAATTCAACAAATGCATCCCTTAAAGAGTTAACCTCGCTAGAATTTCAGAGAATTAAACAAAACAAACGATCAAAAGGCAGAGGGAATAACAAAATCAATTCAAATCAAATCAAATCAGTAAAATGGGGTGAACCAAAACACAGACGCAAAAGGGTATAAAAGAATTAATGTAACCTGAAGTCAATCCCACAAGGGCACCAAGAATGTGGGTTACACCACCAAAATTTCACAGAGGGGGAACGTTCACTCAAAGTCACTAAAGTAATAAAATTAAATCAAAACAGTGGGCGAAATTTTCGATTCCCTTCAGAGTAAAATTTGCACGGAAAGCGGAGTTTCGGTTTGCTGGCACATTCCCACCTCTGACTCATTTTGGTAGCGGCAGATTTGGGGGCTGGCAGCTCCCCATCCCCAGTCAGCCAATAGCCTATTAAAAAACAATTCAAGGGCCAATCAAAGCCAACGTTCTGAGGCCAACTAGAATTTTCCTTCCATGGTAGTGGTTTGGCAGCTGCGGCCAGTTTTAATCTAACCTTTTACCTCTTCAGAGGGTGCCTCCATCTTGAGGTGCTCTCTCATTCCTACATACGTTAGCAGTTCCAACCTCTGACGGTTGTGGCTGCTGGAAGGCATCCTATTGGCCCTCCAGTCTCAGAAGCCCGTCCGCCATCCTTAATTGGATAGTGAGCGCGTTCCATAATTGGCCAGCTGGTAAAATAAATTGCGTGGTGCGTCAGGCGCTGACCTGATGTGGAGTTACAGGGGGAATTTGGAGGTGCAGGTGGCAGGAAAAGTATAAAAACTGGCTCAGGCTGGCTCCCGAACGCCTTCCCGCCTCCAGCGTTTTCTACTAGCGGCCATGTGTATGGACAGCAATCTGCCCAGCAACAGTGGGAAGCCAATTAAGGTTGTTATAGCGGCAACTAATGAGGACTTTTCTCGGGCAATAGCAGTTTGCCAGATGTACATAGGACCCCTGCTGTGTTTACAGCTCCTGTCCTTACACAAGGCGAGAGAACAGTGGGTGGTCAGAACACCTTGAGGTGCAAATGCAGGGTGATCTTTAAAGGAGCAAATTAGTCATCTTCAGGACTTCCACAGGCAAGTCTTTTCACTTGGAATCGATGCCCCTGCAGATGGATCCACCGGACAGTTCTGGGTGTGAGCGGGTTCTGGCTGCCAGTCCCAGCATCTGTGTCGCTCCTCCATCTTGTGCCATCCTCTCCTTCTCCTTTCACCTGAGCTGTGCACACAAGTCACTGTGGGGCTCCCAGTCACCTTTCATTTTGGGCGTTCTGATTGGCCCTTCTACGTCCACCTGCTGCCCATTATTGGACAGCGCTAATTGGCCACCTCTGGGAAGATTGTTGTCCCTCCACCTGCACTTCCAGGTTCATGACCCGGAAATTGTCCCAATGTCGGGCTCGGCACACTAGCAGCAACATTCAGGTCAATGTTTCAGCTCATTGTTCTTCTGTCAGAGCTGAGAAAGGGTTAAGAGGATGTATCTGGTTTTAAGCAAGTGCAGTGGCTAGAAATGGAGGAGGTAGGGAAAGAAAGAAAGGGAAGGTGTGTGATACAGTGGAAGTTTTATTGACAAGAGGGTTGATGGTGCAAGGTAAAATTAATAAGTGCAAAAACAAAAAATGGATGTTGGTCTGGAGGAGGCGTAAATGGAAAGTACAGAAACACCACCAGCAGCTGCTGTCCAAAAAGCAACAACAAAAGCTCACATTTAGCTTGTCCCTTTTGTTGTAATATGCCTTTAAGGGTTAGTAACATCCCATCACTTTAAGGAAAGTGTGTCATGTGATCCAGCCTCAGTTTCACTTTGGCCTGGAGCAGAGCACACACACACAGCTCTGCAGCTCTGATGTCTTCAGGCTTTCTGTCCATATATATTTGTCCACATGTGCCTAGAATTAATAAATGAACCCACAACGTGTTTACACAATCTCTTATGAGCAATTGGGGCATTTATCTCATTATAACACACACGAGACATTTCACTTTGGAGAATGTCGCAAGGTGCTTCACAGCAGCATTATCAACAACCGAGTCATATGTTTCACATCTAAATGGGCGATGTAACTAAAATTCAGTGACAAGCAATGAAAGGACCCTATTTTAAATAGGTGGGTGGACTTGTGGGGTTAGCAGAATCAAACTCCATCAGCATATTAAAAATGTGGGGTAATTTTCAACTTCGCTGCCTGGGTAATGACCTGATAGGATCAATTGTCTGCCTGTTGTAAAATCCATTTGTTTGCCATCCCATTGATTTCAATGATTTAGGAAGTACAAACTGTAAAATAGACAGTTGGGAGCTCCTTATTCATGCTCCCAGACGGATGGATACACATGTCAAAACCTGTGGGGAGTTCTAGAATTATGACATAAAAACCAAGTAAGGAAAGATGCTGGCACAAAGCTAAAGTCAATACATATTATGCTTTGTAACATTGCACCCTATTTCTTCTTTAGACATATACATTAGGACTCTCCACATGCTATAATAATACATATAGTGTTGGAGCTAGTCTCTGGTTATATATATGAAGCAGCATTGCCACTTTCATCTGGAGAGTCCAAGCCATAATTCTCTTACTTTTCTTTTCATTCAAAATGTAATGTGATTTGTGTGTCGCTGATTCCCTAGGGCCTAGTGATTTATACAGGTAGGACATACAGACTCACCTAGTCTGGCCTCATCATGGGTAGCTGGAACTCACTGAGAATTCACCCTCAGAGGAGGAACAAGCACACACGATAAATCAACAGCAATGTCAACATGTGTTGCAAGTTGTAAATTTCTGTGGCCTCCAAAGTGAGTTACTTCAGATCATTTTCGGATAAGTATGAGAGGCTGATGATGCAACAGAGCTTCTCATAATCTCCATTTCCTAGACATGAAATTCTAGCATTACGTGATACACCATTTTCCCAGTGTTGTTGTTGAAAGGTCACGGTGTATATTTAGGAATTAGAGAACAATATTGTCGCGGCCGTACTGGCATGACGATATTGTGAGTATTTAAGAAAAGATAGTTGGTAAAACAAAACTACACATCAGAAGACTGAAATTCAAAGATGGCTCCAGAGCAGCCAGCCGGATTTGTGGATCAGACTGTGCTTATCTTTCACGGGGATACAGACACTCTTTCTGATATTGACTCAACGTTTGTCAGACCAGGAGATAAACGGAGCTTCACTGACACCATCATTGTAAAAAATACCTTTTCAAGAAACAAAAGGTTTCGGTGTACTGAAACCACTGGTGGCAGAAAGAATCCAACTACCCAATGCGATTACCACAATGCCTTATTTGGTAGGTGGCTTGGTATTTGTTACAGGATCACAGGGTACAGTGGCCGTCTTTACTCTGTGTTAAAAATGTATAAAATTGCTACAAGCAGACGGAACTGCTGAGACTGCAATTTCAAAGCTGTCAATTCAGGCAATGTAACAATGCCTCTATGAAATAACAGGCTGCATTGAAACAGAGGTTGAGTGATATGTAATTTCTTTAGTAATCTACAGGGCAAGAATGTGAAAAATAAACTAATCTTTTCGCTTTTAAAATACAAAAGTCTTGCTGCTGGGTTACTAAAAAGGATAAGAAAACACACACTCACATACAAATATAAATGATCACAGACAATAAAAGATAACACCTTCAAATTGTCCATGACAATATTAAAATCAAAACTTTGAAGGCACCCTGTCTTCTCTTATTCACTTATTGGATATGGACGTCGCTGGGCTAGGCCAACATTTATTGCCCATCCCTAATTGCCCTTGAGAAGGTGGTGGTGGTGAGCCACTCTCTTGAACCGCTGCAGACCCTGTGGTTTATGTACACCCACAGTGCTGTTAGGGAAGGGAGTTCCAGGGTGTTAACCCAGCGACAGTGAAGGAACGGCAACATATTTTCAAGTCAGGATTGGGAGTGGCTTGGAGGGGAACTTCCAAGTGGCGGTGTTCCCATCTGTCTGCTGCGCCTGTCTTTCTAGATGGTAGTGGTCATGGGGTTGAAAGGTGCTGTCGAAGGAGGCTTGGTGAGTTGGGTACACACTGCTGCCACTGTGCATCGGTGGTGAAGGGAGTGAATGTTTGTGGATGGGGTGCCAATCAAGTGGGCTGCTTTGTCCTGGATGGTGTCAAGCTTCCTGAGTGTTGTTGGAGCTTCACTCATCCAGCCAAATGGAGAGTATTCCATCACACTCCTGACTTGTGCCTTGTAGATATTGAATCGGCTTTGCGGAGTCAGGAGGTGATTCCTAGCCTCTGACCTGTCCTTTCAACCACAGTATATTTATGGCTGGTCCAGTTCAGTTTCTGGTCAATGGTAACCCCCATGATGTTGACAGGATGTTTACAAACTTGAAAAGCTTTGTGTATAATGCAGTGTAGAATGCCTGAATCTGTTTACTTTTTACTGGTTTCCAAAGCCAGATTTAAGGAGGAATTTTCCAATCATATCAACACTATGATGAAACATGTCCTGTCAAACTAACATACAAATTATTGTTGATTGTCCTAAAAACCCATCTGGTTTACTAATGTCCTTTAGAGAATGAAATCTACCATCCTTACCCAGTCTTGCCTACATGTGACTCCAGGCCCACATCAATGTGGTTGACTTTTAATTGTAGAGTAAAGGGTTAACTCTAATGATAGCTACTGGGCATGTGCGTAAGGAGTATGTCATAATGATGTCACTCACTGAGAGAAGATGACTGAGAGGCATCTTAGAGAGTAGCTCCATCTATGTCTTGGCCTTACTTAACCTTTGTAATAGTTAGCATGTTAATAAATGTGTTTTCAACAAAAGACCATTGCCTCCAGCGAAATCTCTTCTAGAGTAAGAAGCTAATGAATCCTGAGATAAAACCATGATAACAGATGATGGCTGCAGTGACCATGCCCACAGCAAAACAGTAGAAAATGGCAGGAAAAGCCTCAAATGAAGGGCAGCAACAGGGCAGCTCAGCAGGCAAAGGACTTCGAGGCCAACTCAGTAACCACACTGGAGACAACAAAATAATGAGGGCAACCCAGTGACTGGCAAGACAAGTAGCACAGGAAAAGACAACCTCAAATTAGGGTGCGAAATGGTTACTACTTTGCCCCTACCAAAATTATTTCAAAATATTGAGGGCCCTAGACAGGCTGAGCAATGGCAAAATAGGCAAAGACATTTTACCCGGTACTGCAACACTCCAGGTCTTGCAAGCAAAGAGAACAAAGATCAAGCTAATACTTTGTTATACACTGTTGGGAGCATAGCAGATGATGTGCAGGCCAGACAGGGCATGAACAAAGAGACAGCCTCCTACAAGGATGTCATCGGAGCCTTTGACTCATACTCCAGTCTTTGTAAAATATTGTCATTGAGAGGGAGAAATTTACTCAGCCCAGTCAAAACAAGGATGAACGGAAACACCCTGAAAAGAAACAAACTGCCATTTTCCAATGTCCCCGCTGTGGCAGGAAGAAGGTCTACGGGTGGGAAGAGTGCCTCGCCCAAATTGCGCACTGCCAAATCTGTGGCAAGTTAAGCCATTTTAAAGTGATCTGTCACTGCACAAAATGTGTGTTTACAAGATAGAAAGTGCCCTGGTCAGTTTGCTCATCCACCCTGCAGTCCCTCTTTTGTCCATACTGTAGTATAAAGGATTAACAAATGGGATATGCTCATTTTTAAAATTTGTTCATGGGCTGTTGGTGTCGCTGGCTAGGCCAACATTTATTATCCATCGCTAATTGCCCTTCTCGAACTGCTGCAGCCCATGAGGTTGTAAGGGTTCCCCTTTTCCCTCAGAGACCCTCCCCGCACTCAAGTTCATGACACCCGATTCACAAGTGTGTGGCTTGAACAGAATGACCAGCAAGACAACTTTCTTCTGATAATTCACATTCGCTTTATTGAATCACCCCAACAACTACAAAACCCAAAATTTAAAACAAAGCATTCCCAGAACTCAACACAAAGTCACCATGACTCGGGCTTAAACTAGCTAAAACACTAACTCCTCACAAAGTCCCCATGACTCCGTTTAAATTTACAAAAACATAGGCAAAACACCACATGTTGTCCTGAAATCTTCAGAGAAAATCCTCAGACCAATATCACCAAGATATGGCTGAAACAAGTTACAAGGTACCAGCAAAAAACACAAGGTTTTCGCCCCAAACCTTCACAAAACCCTCAGACCAATATTACTATGATTTGGCTGAAACTTACAATCCTCAACATGGCTGGTCTGTCCCATGTTGACTGTAGGCCTGAGTCAAGGTGACCAAACTTGGCCCTTCTTCTGACTGCAGCCCAAAACTTTCAGGTCAATATCACCACTATATGGCTGAAAATACTTACAATCCTCAACATGGCTGGTCTGTCCAGTGTAGAATGCAGGCCTGAGTCAAGGTGACCAGCCCTGACCCTCCTTCCAACTGCAGCTCAGACACTAAGATGTGCTCTTCTTGTATAATAACTTAACTCAGACATGTCGAAACATATTTCCTGTTATTCCAATGTCTATTTAGTTGATTCCATGCAAAGTCCAGGCAAATGTCATCAGCTCCTATTAGTTGAAACCATGTGGGGTTTTGCATGGAAGATGTATCCAGACAAATAATATCAGTTCTCATTGTTTGAGAATTCTCCTGCTGTTTGAGGTGACAGAGTAACAGCACATGGGTCCAAAGTTAAAGAGGGTTTGAATGACCCTATTCCAGTGCTACTATCTGCAATGCAGACTTTAGTTGCATAGTTCCTTGAGTGTATTGTATTGATGATATGACCTTTGTGCCATTGTACTGGGTAATCAACCTTTTTGATTGCATTAGTCAATGTCCAAACCCTTTAGTTGAGTCACTGTTTTTTCACTAAGGGCTAAATTTTTAGATTGGCGGGTGGGTGCGCGCCCGACCCTATCGAGCATAAAATGACGCACGTCCCGACATCAACACACAGTCACGTGATATTTGGCGGGCACGTGCCAGAGTTGGCAGCGCACCTGCCGACAATTATAAGGCCTGTTAAGGCCATTAGCAAGGTTCTTAAAATAAATTTTTTGCTGCCCGCCAAACCTTACGGTTGACGGGCAGGTGAAAAGGCCAAGCGGCTTTTGCACTTTTTGGGAAACCTCATCCACAGGTTTCCAAAAGCAAATAAAAATAAAATTTAAAATTTAAAATTTAATTAATAACATGTCCCCGTTCATGTGACAGTGTCTCACTGGGTCCCCCTGGGTCTCTGGAATACCAGTCCAGTGATAATAACACTATGCCACCGTCTCTCCTAGGGACGCCCTATCGCCCCAAACCCACCGCATTAATTATGCATTCCCGGGATACATGCCGTTTCCATGGCGGGTGGGCTCTCATTCACCCGCCACATCATCACCTCGCCGCTTCATCACGCTGGGCACCACATTTAAAGTGCAGACACACGCACACCTCTCATTGTTTCCAGCCCAGGACTGCCTCAAATAAGACATGGCCCTGAAAGGCAAGAAGACTGCAGCCCCCAAGTTTCGTGACGCGTCCCTCGAGCGCCTTTTGGATGCCGTGGAGGCCCGACGCAATGTCCTCTGCCCTCCGCTCTGGCCACAGGAGGGGCAGCAACATTACCACCCTGGCTTGGTAGGTGGTGGCAGTGGTGACCAGTGCCAATGCTGCACAGAAGGAGATGGCCATCCAATGCAGAAAGAGGATGAATGATCTTATCTGTGCCACTAGGGTATAGCAACCAACTCATCACTCTAAACTCACACACTCACAAGCCCATCACACATTCACTGGCATCTCACTCACTGCCAGCTCAAGGGACATCACCCCTCACTCTCTCATACACACCCTCACATCTTCAACTAGCCTCATCTCCTCTGGAGACTGCTTCTTCAGCCCTCACCTTCTTGAGGCCACTCGCACAGATCAACTTGTGCCCCCACACACATCCTGGGATACCCCCATTCCCCAGGGCAGTCCTCACCCTGCAGCCTCTTCCCTTGCCTGAGGCCATTTCTCCCCCTTTCCCAAGCAAGCCCTGGCCCTGCAGCCATGCAAAGCTACCTCCGCCTTACAGCTGGCCTGGTAGGTAGAGACCTGCCCGTGAGCCCCTCTAAAAGTGCTGTGGTGCTGCCTGCGAAGCCTGGCAATGATGACTGCGAGTGCTGCCCGAAGCAAGGTAGGTAAACAAACCTCGAAGTCCCGAGCGAAGTGCAGCTCGCCAGGTACATGTCACTTATGTGCTGTTGTGAAACACGTCAGGGTGATAGCACACCGATGTGGGTGTACGGTCCATCGCGGGGGGGATGGGTCCGGCCTTTGAATGATATGCAGATGTATTACAATGAGGTGTTGGACATCCGATGGCGGGAAGCACAGCTCCACTGTCGAAGGGCTGAACGGACGATTGCAAACTGCTTTCACGACGTTGTGAAACTGATTTTTGACCTTCTCGCCATATTGTCTGCTCACACCACCGAACATGCACGACACCAACGGGCAAGGAAAATTCCACCCAATGACTCTGAGCCAAAGTTCCTCGAGCTGTAGGCACTTACTGCAGACGCGACGGCCCTGGATCACACCGTTGCACATCAGCTCCTATATTCTACAGCCACAACAGCTCAACAAGAATTCAAAAGATGTTTTGCTTTTCTTAGCTTGCTATTATCTGTCACCAAGTTTAAAAAAAAACTAAACCCCCAAATATTTAGAGAGGGAATGTAATGTTGCCCCTTAGGTCACGAATTTCTATTTCATTCTTATTGTTTGCAGTTGTACTGATTTGTAGCAAGTATGTTGGCTTTTGTGTTTGCTAAAATATTAAGGTATTTTAAGTCTTTACTATTATTGCAATGATAGAAGGGGCCTAGTTAAGATGGGCAGGTCATCTAATCCAAAGATATAACACTGGACTTTCCCAGAAGGCATACTCTAGTGAGTGGAAGCTTGGTAAACACTCAGTTCAGAATGTGTAGGATTGCCTCAAGACCAACCTAAAATAAGGTGACTTCTCACCTGACATTTGGGAGCTTGATGCTTGTGATAGGAAAAAAGTGGGAAAAGAATTTTTCAGAATGACGTGTGAAACTTGGAGCCAGCTTATCAGCCTTTTCTCAGTCAGTAGCACTTGCACTTTCCAGTCACTAGGTTGTGTGTTCAAGTCGCACTCCAGAGAGGGTACACATAGGCAGTGTCTTCACTGCAGCATTGAGGCTACACTGCATTGTCAGAGATGCTGGGTGAGATATTGTGCCCTCCCCAGTGGCGAGTTTGGTGGCAGGAAGGTATTTAATCGGGATCCCTACCTCCTTCCCATCTCCACACTGACTAGGTCCTGGGTGGGAAGGCCCGTGGATGACCTTCCTGTCCCACTGCCAATTGAGGCCCTTAAGTGAACAATCAATGCCCACCTAAGGGCCTCAATCCACCACCGCTAGTATTCACCCAGCAGCAGGCAGGGGGCTTGCCATGCAAGGAGCATGACGAGCAAATAATCCCTGCTGTGTTTGCTTGTGGGCTGCTGGGGGGAGCGGTGGGGAGTGGCGGGGGTGCTGGTCCCTCATACAAAGGCACCCGGTGCCTAATTAAGGGACCTGTTATCAGAAAGGGATGGGCCTGCTGTGAGCCACCACCCTGCCCTTGCTGCCAACCTTCCTCCCACCCCATCCCTCCCCCTCCCCTGCGACTCCCTTCCCACCACCCCCTCCACGCCATCACTCACCTGTGCCTGGACCCCTCCTCGATCCAAGGCCTTGGTTGGTTGGAGTACCGACAGCAGCCACCACCTCCCGAGTGGCACTGCTGAGTGCAAAATAACTGCCAACCTCTGATTGGCTGGCAGGTCTTTGCGGGCAGGACCTCTGCTCCCATGGTTCTTGATCCCACTGCTGGCCTGTTAAATACCTGAGTGGCACAAGATGTGGTGGGCCTTCCCGGAAAGATGCAATGCAGGGCTCTCGCCGGCTCTGCAGCCAGCGGCCAAGATCCCTGTCACCTCCACGAGATTCTATCTGCTGTCTTTCAGATGAGACACTAAATTGTGTCCTCTCAGGTGGGCATAGAAGATCCCATGACATTATTCGAAGAAAAAGAGAGACATTACCAATTTTCCTCGCCAACACTTTCCAGCTGCAATCCATAATAATGTTGTAAGGTTATCTTGCAGCTTTTTGTCCTTTTAACCTGGACTACTAATCACTCACTAGCCATGGTTACAGTGCCTGTTCCCGTCACTTTCAATACACTGAGTTCCAAGGGTGTACACTTCGATCTCTACGTGGAGTGCTGCTTCATGATAAATGTTCATTCCATTGAGATGAACTGATCGGGCCGGACCTATTTATCTATCATTCCACCATGCCACCAGAATTCATCTTAACAAAGTGACCAATAGCCCCAGCAGCTATTTTTTTACGCATTGTGATCATTTCTAATGCAGTATGTTCATTTTTACCTTCCTGAACTTTTCTTGTGCTTGGGAGTAGTGTATTAAGAAGCTGCTGATTGATGGAGCACAGACAGAGAGGCAGAAAATAAAAAGAAGGAAGAATGCAGAGTCAAGGAAGAAATGAAGATGCCTCAGAGAGCAAAGAGCGCAGAAAGGAAGGATGTATTGCAGAAAGAAAGGCTCAGGGAGACACTGAACCACTTGTGGCGAGATCTGGCTGAACTGTTAGTGCATTTTCCCACCGACCTGCGTCCTGCCCATCATTTCACAAGTTACTGGTGCAAAAATTGTGATCAGCGCTATCAAATCTTCCCCTTCAAATTACTTAGAGGGAGGTGAGACCAGTTGAGTTTGAAATGGATGCTAGTCTAAAATCTCATTTTTTTAAGAACTCCGAAAGAGACTTGGGAATTCAGGTACACCGAGCATTAAAATGTCATGAACAGCTAGGGAAAATAACCAAAAAGGCTAATGGAATGCTGGCCTTTATATCTAGTGGAATAGAATACAAGGGAGCAGAAGTCATGCTTCAGCTATACAAAGCTCTGGTTAGATCGCACCTGGATTACTATGAGCGGTTCTAGACACCACACTTTAGGAAGGATATATTGGCCTTGGAGGGAGTGCAACATAGGTTTACCGGAACGATACCTGACTCCAAAGTTTAAATTATGGGAAGAGATTACATAAACTAGGGATATATTCCCTGGAATTTGGAAAGTTAAGCACTGATTTGATCAAAGTTTCCAAGATATTAAGACGAACTGTTACGGTAGATGGGGAAGAACTATTTCCGTTAGTTAGGAAGTCCAGCTAAAAAGGGGCCGGCTAAAAAATTAGAGCCAGACATCTCAGAAGTGAAATTAGGGAATACCCTACATGCAAGGGGTAGCAGAAGTTTGGAATTCTCTGCCGCAAAAAGCAATTGATGTTAGATCAATTGTCAGTTTTAAGTCTGAGATCGATAGATTTTTATTAACCAAAGGTATTAAGGGATATGAGTAAAGGCAAGTAAATGGAGGTCACAGACCAGCCATGATCTCATTGCGTAGCAGAATAGGCTCAAGGTGCTGAATGGCCTCCTCCTTTTCCTATGCTCCTATGAAAATTTGGACTTTACACTTATAATGTAAATGGTCAGGTGAATATGGATGATTAACTGGGGCGGAACAATAAGTGGTTGGTACAATTATTCTGTAATTTCTTATTTTAAAAACCATCAAAAAAAATTTAAATAAACCAATATTCTGTTTATAACTAATTATAAATAAGATGGGACCTGCAAGCCATAATCATGCTGTGCTTTCATCTCTGAGTCCTGGGGGATAACATTCTGATGCAAAACAGACATAGAAATCGCTGAAAAAGGAAATCAGGCGGTGTATAAAACAGGCAGCTTGTTCCAGTCTGCTTTGGGTCCTCACTGCAGTTGAACATCACCGCCATCATTTCAAACCACTCCAAACTGATGGATGAAAGTTTCTTTTCACTGCTGTCTGTGAGGCTATGTAAAATAAATCTGGAGAGTCTCTGGTGGTTAAAGTTCAAACGACAAAACTGCCCCTAATTTAACACTGATTGACACCATAGTAGCTGAATTACTCAGGCCAATAGATAACTTCCGTAAAAACTGGAAACATTACACTAGTGCAGCAGGAGGTGCTCTTCAGAGGTTGGAATTGATGGTGTACAAGAAGCTTTACTGTGAGTCTATCATTATGCCATATCTGGATATTTTAGGGGTCAATTTTTGAGTGCACTCGCCCAGTATTAACAGCCCCAAAATGGAGTCAGTTGAATTGCCTTACTGGTTGCCATTCCATTTTGAGCGGCCTACTGCCAGGTGTCCAAAGCACCTGCCTGTTTTAAGTAATAAACTTCTTTTAGAATAGAAATTGAAATCCAATGAAGTAAATAGGACTCAGACTGTCATTTTACAGCCACAATGACTTGCATTTATTAATGCTTTTAAAATATTAATAATGTCCCAAGGTGCTTCACAGGAATGTAATCGGACAAAATTTGATACGTAAAAAGATATCATGACAGATGAGCAGAAGCATGGTCAAAGCTGGAGGTTTAATGGAGTAACTTAAAAGAGGACAACGAGAGAAGCAGAGAGGGTTAGGGAATTCCAGAGCTTACGGCCTATGCAGCTGAAGACATGTCGGCTACTGGACGAGGGATGAAAATCGGAATGCACAAGAGGCCAGATTTGGGCAGCGCAGAGAACTGGTCAAAACCTGTGGAGAATGGTCAGTTTCATAGCAATGGAAAAGAAGAGGCCCTATAAGTAATTCTTGAATAATTCTTGTGGGCTACCTTCATGATAAAATCAGCGGTGCACGAGAGTCTCATGGCACTCTGGTCACGTTCATTTGAAGGTGACGTGCACCAATAGGCTTTGTGCATTTGTGTTTGAGGTCAGCGGTCTTCCTTTTAAATTCTGCAGTACAAGGGAGGGGAGCAGGAGAATGGCAGCTTGCATGGAGGCTCATTACCAGCAAGGGTAAGTCAGTGGTGAGGAAGGGGTGTGGAGTGGGGTCAGGGGCATGGAGAAGTGAAGTGGAAAGGGCCAGCGTCCTGGATGTAGTGGGGTGGGGTGGTCAAGGTAGCAGTCAGTCAAGGTAAAAAAAATGAGAGGCCTAAAGGGCAGTGTCAATGCTGTCCAAATGTGGGCCTATCTCAGGGTGTTGACTGGCAGAGTCCTTACAGGGCTTTGAGTTCACCTACACATTTCGATTGTCCCTGCTGAGAGTGATCTCAGACAATGTCTTTTACAATGCATAGAAGGGAGGGCCAGCTGAGCCTGCAAGTTAAGCCATGACCCACAGAGCGGAGAGTACAACACTGGACACTAACATGAACATCCAATAAAGAGTGAATGCAAAAAACACAACACTGTTTTTTCCACAAGAAAGAAATGCCCCTAACTCTCCTGTACAATCAATACATGTCAACCATGAGGCATGCCAATACATTTTAGCTTTCTAACTAAGCTAGTCTCAACAAATAATAGTGATGCACATATGAATAAAGCGAAACTAATATAATGTGAAGAATTTACAAGTGAAATTTAAATTTGAAAAACACCCATGTCACCTTTGTGGTCTCAATAAGTTAGCGGCAATAGAGTTGGGCAGGAAAGTTGTGGCCGTGATGAAGAGCCTCCCAGTTTGTCCAGGAGGCTCTCCTATAGCCTGCCTGTACCTACAGCGTTGTCAACTGACGGCGAGTTTCATCACTGAAAATCTTCCCCTGTCGCGTGATCGCACATGTCTCCCATGCACACCACTGGCACTTTAAATTTTCATTGTAATCACGTGAAAACCAAAAAGAAATAGAGCAAAAGTAGCACCCAATTCCTGTTCCGCTATCAGGAATGGCGCGGCATGGTTAAAATTTCTCCTATAACATCTGGCTTCTGCTTATGAACAGGATTGTTAAGCTTCTGAATCCTTCCCTCAACAAGAACTCTTCATCCATGTGTAATAATGCGATGTAACAAGGTTAGGTTATAGTGTAATTCTTTTTGTTAAATGAAGTTGGAGCTTTGAATGTCTGTGTTTTTGCTTAATTTGATGCCTGTCTTCTTTGAGTTAACCTTAGATACGATAAGGACATCTTGTTCAGTGGGAGTTTTTCTTTGCTGTAGGAGCTAATATTTCCTCATAGTGGACCTTCACCGCACTGAAATCTCATGCACAGTTGAAAATGAATGCTGCAGATGGTCCTGACTCATGTGAAAGTGAAATTCATGAACCCTTACCTTCCAGCATTTGGTGGGCTCCCAGAGAGCTGTCTGAATGCAGTCTGAGTGGGAGGTTGGATAGACTCCAGCTCTCTGCATGTCATGGCATTAGAGTGACTCCACCTCTGACCTCTGATGTAAGAATGATATTAAAAGAAGGCTCTAAGATAAATGTGAATACACGCCCAGCATGGGAATGGATGGAGCAAGGGTTCCAATGTTAGTGTGAACTGCATCATCTAACCAGGAAGTCTAGTTTGCAGCCTTTACACCTGCTCTGCACGCAACTTAAGAGACAAGGCAAGCTCATCGTGAATCTATTATTCCCGTCAAGGACTGACTCCATAAACACATTTACGAAATCCTGTCTTAGGTGTGGCCTTCATTATTTCTCTTTGAGAAATAAGTAGAACATAATGCTGCCTTTGTTCTGTTGAAGGTGTATCTAATTGTTTAAATCCTCCCTTTCTCTTCCTGTTCATCAAGTCACTTCTACTGAATTATTTAAACACAATTAGATAAACAGAAATACAAAGTACATTTAATCTTCAGTTACTCATCCCACTCTACTACTAATGAATTATATCAGAGAATATGCCACAGGGTTCTCTAGCTGGTAAACATTTAGTTTAACATTTATATCATTCAAATATATTGGTGGTTCATACATCCATTTGTGCTCATTTTTCTTCTGAATCTTTTCCCCTCTTGCCCCAGATGTGTTGACCTTTGCAGGGGTTGGTTTTCAAAGAACTGGAAGATTTCCAGTACTTAACCATGTGGGAATTCTTCATAAATTACTCTAGGCAGCTGAGGTGGGGTATTCAACCAGGAAAGACATCACAGCTGAAACCTGCTTCAACATTCAGGTATATTTTCCAGCATTGGTCCTGGACTGCAACAGGTCTGGAAACACCACTGTAGCTAATGGTAATCCCCGAAAGGCACTCCTGCTGAGATCAATTAATTGAACACAGCCTGGGAATCAAAATCAGGAAACTTCTTCTTCTCCTCACGGCTCACTGTAAAAAGACTCAAAACAACAAAACATTAATGCCTGAATTAGTTCAAGAGCTTTTTTGACAATGAAGACTTTCTTCCTACTCTTTTGAAGCAAGAATCAGTCTTGATAAATCCTACAGAATGCCGCCAGCTGCTCACTTAAACATGGGGCCTTAATCAGGCTAAGGCACAAAATTTAGCAGACTGTAGAAATACAGGCCAGCAGGAAACGAACACTGAACTTCCAATCCTGTAGTCCCACAGCACGTGCAGCTCTCCTGAAACACAAGCCACTCTAGTGCAAAATCTACCTGATCAACTAATTGAATGAAAAGAGAAAGAAAAAGCTGCATCCTTTGCCACCCAAAGAGCTTTGTAGAAACCTTGTTGAATAAGCCTTTATTGACAGACAGGGTTTTACTCTGTGCGCTGCCCAACATAAATGCTTGTCCAATTTATCCTTTAGAGGCCGGTGAGCCAGAAATTTATATCACTTATAATTTAAAAATAGTCACAGAACAGCTGCACAACTTTCATCATTACAGATACTCATACAGCAGTTCCATATCTTATATCAATACAGTGTGCCTGATCCATGTACTACCATAATATAAAAACAAAAAGCTAAAAGCTACTGCGGGTGCTGGAAATCCAAAACAAAAACAGAATTACCTGGAAAAACTCAGCAGGTCTGGCAGCATCGGTGGAGAAGAAAAGAGCTGATATTTCGAGTCCTCATGACCCTTCAACAGAACTGAAGTATAGTTAGGAGAGAGGTGAAATATAAGCTGGTTTAAGGTGGGGGGCGGGGGGAGAGAGAGGTTGAGGGTGGGGTGGTTGTGGGGACAAGCAAGCAGTGATAGGAGCAGATAATCAAAAGATGTCAAAGACAAAAGGATCAAAGAGGTGTTGAAGGTGGTGATATTATCTAAGAAAAGTGCTAATTAAGAATGGATGGCAGGATACTCAAGGTACAGCTCTAGTGGGGGTGGGGTGGAAAGACTAACAAGGTATTAGTTGTAGATTTAAAAATAATGGAAATAGGTGGGAAAAGAAGAATCTATATAAATTAAAACCAGCCTCCGCATTCAAAGGATCATCCTCCACCATTTCCGCCAACACCAGCATGATGCCACCACCAAACACATCTTCCCTTCACCCCCCCGGCGGCATTCCGTAGGGATCGTTCCCTCCGGGACACCCTGGTCCACTCCTCCATCACCCCATACTCCTCAACCCCCACCTATGGCACCTACCCATGCCCACGCAGAAGATGCAACACCTGCCCCTTCACTTCCTCTCTCCTCACCGTCCAAGGGCCCAAACACTCCTTTCAAGTGAAGCAGCATTTCACTTGCATTTCCCCTAACTTAGTCTACTGCATTCGTTGCTCCCAATGCGGTCTCCTCTACATTGGAGAGACCAAACGCAAACTGGGCGACCGCTTTGCAGAACACCTGCGGTCTGTCTGCAAGAAAGACCCAAACCTCCCTGTCGCTTGCCATTTTAACACTCCACCCTGCTCTCTTGCCCACATGTCTGTCCTTGGCTTGCTGCATTGTTCCAGTGAAGCCCAACGCAAACTGGAGAAACTGCACCTCATCTTCCGACTAGGCACTTTACAGCCTTCCGGGCTGAATATTGAATTCAACAACTTTAGATCTTAAACTCCCCCTCCCCCCATCCCCATCCCGTTTCTTCCCACTCCCCCCACTTTTTAAAAAAAAATTTATATAGATTCTTCTTTTCCCACCTATTTCCATTATTTTTAAATCTACAACTAATACCTTGTTAGTCTTTCCACCCCACCCCCACTAGAGCTGTACCTTGAGTATCCTGCCATCCATTCTTAATTAGCACTTTTCTTAGATAATATCACCACCTTCAACACCTCTTTGATCCTTTTGTCTTTGACATCTTTTGATTATCTGCTCCTATCACTGCTTGCTTGTCCCCACAACCACCCCACCCTCAACCTCTCTCTCCCCCCGCCCCCCACCTTAAACCAGCTTATATTTCACCTCTCTCCTAACTATACTTCAGTTCTGTTGAAGGGTCATGAGGACTCGAAACGTCAGCTCTTTTCTTCTCCACCGATGCTGCCAGACCTGCTGAGTTTTTCCAGGTAATTCTGTTTTTGCCATGCACTATCTGCTGTGTAAGTAGCTGTTAGGCCAGTGAGCAGAGTGCTTATTGAATGTTACAGTTGCTGATTGCTCTACTGGTTGGTCTTACAGTTTAAGTACTTTATATTCATCGACATTGTTTCAAATTAGAATCTGAATTGAGGTGCCAACGATTGGAATAATAATTTTTACTTCCTTTTGATTTATTTCAGGTTTGACGCCATGAACTGAGCCAATGTCAGGGGACCATTCTAGCCTCTGAGTCAGAAGGTTGTGTTCAAACACCAATCTAAGATTAAGCATTGAATGACAATCCAATGCAGCATTGAGGGTGAACTTCAATGTTGCAGGCATTGCCGTTTTGGTGAAACATGAAACCAAGGCACTATATGTCTGTTCAATAGGCTCAGGGAATATCTAAGGTCTCAGAGAACTATTAGAACAAGAAGCATTCCTGGTGTCCTGGCCACCCTTCATCCCTCAAACACCATCAAAAGCTCATTCCATTTGCTGTTTGCAGGATGTTGTATCTCCAAAATCTATTCCTGCTGCAGTTGATGGGGGTCGACGTCAAGGTGGATCTCCAGGAGGTGAAGAGCCGCAGGTCTTGCTCCTTGCTGTGGAGTGTTCCAAAATCATCTTCTGGTTCAGGGTCCACTCCATGGACCAGGATGAGACTGTTCGCATTTCTTCTTCTAAAAGGTACACAGAAAGAACTCTCTGATCGACAGCCTGAGGGAAGAAGATGACTTGGCAACATCATCACAGCCAGACATAGTAAGGATCAGCAAATTACTTTATGCTGGGCAGTACCGCATAAAGATAGTATGAGGGACTGTCAGGGGCTGTCAGGCCCTTTCAAATGAGTATATTTCTTGGAAACAATGGTTTACCAGCCGAGTTGTATTCGACTCTGTGAGACTGGATTGACCCAGACCTGCTGGACGTCTACGAGTGTATGCTTCTGGCTGACAGCATGTCAAAATTCATGAAGAAAGGCATCATCACCCTCATCTACAGGCGGAAGCAGAAAAGGGAGGAAACCAGAAATTAGTGGCCTATTTTATTGATTAACATGGACTGCAAAATTCTGCCCAAGGTCATTGCCAATCGGTTTACGTCTGCTCTGGATTTGGTGATCCATCCTGATCAGGTCTACACTGTTTCCAGCTGGAAGATCTCTGATAACCTTGCACTACACAGGGATGCGACAGAATGTTGCACACAGCTATGATGGATGTGTTCTCCAAAATGGGGTTTGGGAAGGATCTAACTGCCTGGATCCACAGTTGGTGCATCGACTTATCAGAACCTGTGACCAGTTCAAACTGACTTCAGGAGCCAAAGTAAATTGCAGCAAGAATGAGGCCATATTCTTTAGGAACTGGGCTGACCGATCTTTTGTCCCTTTCACCATCAGGTCAGAATCCCTGAAGGCGCTGGAGAAAAGGCTTGGAGGTTCCAAGGCACGCACCAAAAGCTGGAAGGAGCTGTAGCCAAGGTGCAACAGAAACTGGGCACGTGGGAGGAACACACTCTCTCTGTTGTAGGTAAGAGCCTGAACATCAGGTGTAAGACATTCTCGGTGTTGCCCTATGTTGGCCCATATCCCGCTCCTGTGCCATGGAGGTCACCCGGGTCACCTTCCATTTTATCTGGAGATCAAAAATGGACTGTATCTGCAGGAACACGATGTACAAGTCTCTAGATAAGGGGGGGAAAAATGTACTCAATGCCACCTCAACCTGATGGCCACCTTTGTGTGCAGCCGTATCAGGCTGTGCATAGACTCTCGATACACAAACACCAGGAGCAGAATTTTACTTTCTGCAGGCGGGCACACACCAGACCCGATTAGGTGTAAGTTAGCACGCGATGATGTCAGGTAAGCGTCCTGATATCATCGTGCACTCGCGCGATATTTCAGTCGGCGGGCGCACTGCCGACTCTCGCGCGTGCCCATGACAATTAAGAGGCCTATTAAAGCCATTAAAAGTTTCAGGTAGCGGTGATTTTCCGCTGTCCAGCCAACGCTATCGTTGGTGGGCGGGCGAATTGGCCAGGCGGCCTTCTGATTTTTGAGGATCCCTCACCCACAGGCGGGATGAGGTTTCTGACATCAATTTTAAAAAAAACATTTGGGCAGGATTTTTATTATCTGTATGTTTAGGTGAGTAAGTCCAATGTGTGGACATTTCTTTCTGCATTTTTACATCCTTATTTCTTGCTTTTAAATTCTTCAGCTCCCTGAGGCAGCATCTCCGCACCCGCACAGAATTCAGCGCTTGCTCGCCTCCCGCCCCCACCCTGGCAGCGCTGAGCTGTTCAGCGGCGTTTCATGCTGGCTGGCTGTTAATTGGCCAGTCAGCATGAAACCATTGTCGGGAGCCGATCGTGGGCAGTGCCCGCCTGACAACCTGAAAATCCTGCCCCAAGTGTCACTATCTGCTGAGGTTCTACCTGTCCCTGGTGTTGTGAAGGTTGGGTCTGACCACGTTGCTGAGGAATGCTTCATTCAGTTGGACTGTGTTGTACCACCTGTCCCTCTAAGAGGCTTATGCAGAAAAACACCTTTGACCACAAGTTCATCAGGTGGTGGTTTGCACAGAACATCATGGAGATTTTGCGAGTAAAAGAGATGGTGGATCCTGTCGGATGGTCCCTTGAGCAGACTATCAAATTCATTTGGCAGAATGCCTCATCGGCACAACTTTCAAACAATCACCACGACATAACTTGGCTGGCGATGAGGCAGGCCCTCCCTGTCAGATCCTTCTTGCATACCCAGCGTCTCAACCCCTCCGCATGCTACCCTTGAGGTGGCTACAAGAAGACACCGTCGCCCACCTCCTTCTGGAATGTCCTTTTGCAAAGCAGGTCTAAAAAGAAATGCAAAGGTTTTTGTCGAGGTTCATCCTGATAAGCTCAGTAACGCAGGACTCAGTGCTCTATGGGATGTTCCCAGGGACACACACTGAGGTAAACATTAACGGTTGCTGGAGGGCCATCGACTCAGTGAAAGACACTATTGGTCTGCCTGGAACTTTGTGGTCTTCCAATGCAAAGAGCTGATGACGACTGAGTGTTGCAGTATAGCACATTCCAAGGACCATGGGCTATTGCTGAGGGACGCATTGGAGTAATCGCCACAAAGTCTACATGGGGAAAAGCCACCATCCAAAGTATTCCTGCCATAGTAGATTGAGGGTTTGAAACCTGTGTAAAACTCCTCTAGCTGTATCCCCCAAAGGCTTTGACAGAAATATAAAAGTAAACTTTAATGGCAAGTGGAGTGAGGTACCTCATGCACTGTATTGACAGAAATTGATCTGTATAGCACTTTACGTATAATCAAATTTGAACTGTTATGTAATATACTTACAAATTTTAGGAATAAAGTATACTTCTGGGAAAAAAACCTGTACCGCCAAAATGGCTGCTGTGTTTCGCCAGAAAACAACAGGGACTTGAAAGGTTGTTCACTAAGTGTGAAGCAATTTTAGATTGCCCTTCTGATGTGATAAGGTGCTATCTACATGAAAGTTCGTTCTCCTTACCCCTTTATGCATAAAACTTCAAAACCGGCTTAGCGACTGGTTGTTTCGTCGTCCCTTAGTGAAAGCTGGTATCACACAGGTAGCACCATTCCCATTCTGCTGCTGCACTCTGTGACCCAGTCAAGGCTAGTTCAGGTGTTTTTCTATTCTTTCTATTATAGGCCTGTCATACGGCAGTTTTTATGTCAGTATGACATGGTTTTCACATCACATTCATGCGTGTGCTTGAGGCAGGTAGACATCAGCCAGCTAAAAAAGGAAACATGGCAGCGAGGGAAGGGGAGTCAGACAGAAGCAGGACGGTAAATCTTTGCCCCTTTCATGCCGAGTGGGTGGGAGGAGAGGGTTTTATCCTCCATTATATCTAAGGCTGTGATAGACCAGGGAAAGTTACGTTAGATTTCTAAAATCATATCCAAATCATATACCTTTTTCTAATTCAGATCCAGCAGTTTTCAGGCTGTGATGAGAAGGTCCATGTAAGTTAAGGCAAGCAGTCGTGAAAAGCAGCTACTTCTGCGTCCTTGATACTCCAAGTTGTCCAATATTATTAATGAGGCCACTTCCCTTTCAGAGGTAATCCCTGACCTTTATACCCCATTAAGGTAATTTAGTACCTTATCAGTTTCAAAACATTTGGATGAGAAAAGCTCAGAGTAATACACAGTATTTTAATTTCTGTGAAAAGTCAATTTTAATTTAGTTTGTTTCTAAAATCTGGTACAGTCAAACAGCAACATGTTTCCTAAGTTACTATCTGCAGCTGCAGCATAACGTGATTGTGTTATTCTTTGCTTTTCAACTGATAGGTTTTTCTTGTTTACAGGACACCTTATCCTGTAGCAGTGAAATTACTCATAGTACCAGGTCCCTTTTGCTAGATTGATTTCTTCCAGTTGGCTTATTTGCTGATCCCTGAGCAATTAAAGATATTGCCTGAAAAAAACGAAATCAAAATGGCACCGCAGTCGTTGTAAAATATCAGGTTAAAAATCAACAACGGCTCCCCCAGTGGCACGGTGGGTAACACCAGCCAGTATTGCAGTGCCCCAGAAAAAGCAGGAAGATGCTTGATTTATTCATTTCGGCAAAGAGTTCCCAATCCCAAATAGGGTGGAGATGATGATTTTGACCTCCGTCTCCTCAGACTAGAGAGGGATAAAGTATCAGCCATGGTTTCCATTGCTAAATGGCTAGCTGCCATTTGATGATCTCTACCAAAAGTGTATGTGCATGGGCATTGGAAGGAGAAACTCCTCTCTCAACTATTTCCTCTCTCTACTCTTTTGGTAAAATCATTTACTGGGTGATCTAACATGTTTATTCTAAACTTTTTCAGGGAGCACTCACAGCACTGATTTAAATTTTGACTTGGACCACCTGATGTAAACAGGACAGACTGGAGGCCTGATGTAATGGCTTTGAGCTCTGGCTATTGTCATCTTCCAAGGGGCCTACCTCTTTGTGGGTTGCAGTACTCACCTGTTTCAGGCCATAAGCCCTTTTCACGTGCAAAGGAGAGTCCTATAATATCCGTGGAATCTCGATTACCACTTTAGGACTGAGCTGGGTGAAGTGTACATGGTAAATTCTCTTAAGAGTTTCGCCTGGCAGACTAGCCTAGAAGAACTTGAAAATATTTTCTCATTTTCTGAACCTGCTGGCCAAGTTGTGCATTAACAAAGGCATGCGTCTTTCTGGCCAGAAGCTTACCTGTGTCGGGCAGGCTTGGCGGGAGCAGGCGCGGGGCCGATTGCCACCATTTAACATGGGCAGGCCAATTAAGGCCCACTCAGCATGATGCACGGCCGGTAGCACTCAGCGCTACCTGTGCGGGCGGGGGGAGGAGGGAGAGTTGGGACCTGCGCTCTTTCGTGCATGCGCGTGAAAGAGAGCAGCAATCTCCCAGAGGCACGGAGCTGCCTCAGGGTGATGAAGTTACTTCAAAAATTTAGTTATAAATAAAGTACAAAAGTATTTAAACATGTTCCCTCATGTGACAGTGTCACTTGAGCTGGGACGTGTTTTTATATTTAGGAAAATTTTATCATTTAATTAATAGAAGCTTTAAGAAACCTCATCCCGCCCGTGGATGAGGTTTCCTAAAAAACATGAAGGCCGCTTGGGCTCTTTGCCTGGCTGCCAACCTTAAGGTTGGACAGGCAGCATTGCAAACAACTTTAATTAGTTTTTTAATGGCCTTAATAGGCCGTTGACAGTTCGGTGGGCGTGCAGCCACCTCTGGCGCGCACCCACCACACGAAAGATCTAAATGACGCGCGATGACATCGGGACACACGCCCGACGTCATCTCGCGTCATTTTGTGCGTCGGCGTGTCGGGCCCATCCATGCTCGCCAACGGCAATATTCTGGCTACTGTGTCAATTTTTCCAGGAAGAGTTGGCCGTGATTTATTCACACTACGCGGTTAGCATTGGTCAGATGGTTATTATTGTGTAACCAGGAGGAGCAGAAGTACACCGGGTCCCCCTTCTCTCTGTGACCAAACAATGCTGCCTGGGTGACCTCTGAGGTAGTAGACGTTGCATTGGCAAGTGGTTTGGAGAAAATTGAATTTTTAATTCTTAATTTCACTCTTACTTTTCCTTTCTGTCTCTTTTTGCCCCCTCTCCCTCTTAATCCAATTTTTCTTGTCCTCTTTTTACATCTCTTTCTCAGGCCTGATTTAACTCCAATTCACCTTCTCTGTTGTTCTCCTGTTTCTTTCTCTATCCTTAACTCTTATTGATTAAGGGTATTGACTGTTGGTCCCACCGTTCACCGGGGACGCAGATACCCGGTTGCCCTCACCACACGGTTATCAGTTTGCACTTCCGGCAAATTACAGCATAAAGTATTTTCAAGCTGAAGGGTGCAGGAAAAGATCTAACTAGTGGCAGGCACTGCAAGATGCCCCATTCCAGCAAGATTTGGCCCAAACAAAATTATTGGCTTAGTTAAAATTAACAGCGTAATGGCTTCATTAAACTGGCAAACGAAGAAAAATCACCCCTATTGTCAAATTCTCTCCAACATTGAGGGTTTAGGATCAAGCATGAATCATGGCACTTAGCAGCTTGGCAGAGAGCCACCAACCCGCATGAGAATTCAGAAGATTTACTAGCTTTAGACTAATCCTGGAAATGGGAGAAAGGTAGGTCTAAAACATTCATTTTAATCAAGGTTTACAAGATATTACAAATCTCAGACAACGGGCCAATTAACACTTTAACGCAAGTATAAAAATAAAAAGAGCTGGAAAAACTCAGCAGGTCTGACAGCCTCTGCGGAGAGGAACACAGTTAACGTTTCGAGACCGTATGACTCTTCAACAGATGAAGATGTTCTGATGAAGAGTCATACGGACACGAAACATTATCTGTATTCCTCTCCGCAGATGCTGTTAGACCTGCTGAGTTTTTCCAGCTATTTCTATTTTTATTTTTTATTTTTATTTTTGTTTCAGATTTCCAGCATCCGCAGTATTTTGCTTTTATTTTAACACTTTAACACATCCCTTCTGACTATTCTGTTTAGAAGTGCTAAGTAGCTGGCAGTGATGTTGCAAACAATGGAAAGTTGGTGACTCGTTTCATTAAAGCGATATATTTTTGTGCACACTAAGTAGAGAAATGACAGTTCTTCCGTTTTTGCCAGTCAGATACAGAACACAGCTCTCTCCGCTTTGATATAACAAATAACATTTTTTTGGAGAGGTGCTTTTAAATCTTTGCTTTCTTAATTTGCCTAAATGTTGCACCTTAACTCCAACCTCCAAAGGACACGATTGCGAGTTTTTTCCATTGCTCATGCCTACCATCCCTATGGCCTCACTGTGCCAGATCTCCACCTCTGCCCAGCATGTACTGAAACCACTGGAGCCAACTTTTCATGAGAATTTCTGCTGAGATGTTATGCCGCCAGATGGAGTTTAGCCCACGCTGTAGAGATAAAAGACCAAGGGCCAGAATATTGCCGTCAGTGCGCGGGGCCGGGCCCGACACGCTGATGCGTAAAATGATGTGGGGGCGTGCGTCCCGACGTCATCACACGTCATTTCGATCTTTCGGTCAGCGAGCGCGTGCTGGAGGCGACTGCGCGCCCGCCGAACTGTCAACGGCCTATTAAGGCCATTAAAAAAATTAATTAACCTTATTAACAATGCTGCCCGTCCAACCTTAAGGTTGGCGGGCAGGCGAAGAGCCCAAGTGGCCTTCGCATTTCTCAGGAAACCTCATCCACGGGCGGGATGAGGTTTCCTGAAGGTAAAATGGCCGCATAAAATGGCGGCGCACAGCCGATCGCAGGCAGCGATCGGCTCTGCACCCACCCGCGCCCGCTCACGCTCCCGCTCCTTAACAGCCCGCCTTCCAACTAAAAAATTCACCCCAGTTTTCTGATCTAGTCTAGTATACATCAGTTAAGCAGCACTGACTGTATCCATTATATGGCATTTGTGTTAATTTTAAAACCAGAAAGAAATCTATTAACCTCTCACTATAGAAGAGAGCACCTGACAAATCAGGGAGGGTAAAAATGACATGACTGGCAATGCAAAGGTTGCTCTGAACGTGCAATAGTGTAGTGATGCTGAGTGACACTGAGCTCAGGGCAAGGGAGCAAGATTGAGCATCAGTTCATCCTTTGTCCATTCAGCTCACAGTCAGCAAAGGAGTGAGGTGCTGAGTAACGTTTTCAACATTTTTCCTTAGAGGTTATAGAAGGTTAGTGGATGTTCCTGCTGCAATATCATGTGGTAGCAACTACAGGGCACATTGTAAGTTGTCTGGAAAGAGATTTTATGTGAGCAGAGGTGGTTGGGCCATGGAGACTGATCATTAGATGTAATTAATGAAGAATATCAGATTTTTTTTTGCATTTTTACTTGTCATTGTCAGGTCCTTGTTTCATTGTCTGATGATGCTTCATCCTGAGCTATTGTCATGGCAGTTTTTGTCAGTGGTGATTTGCCATTGCCTTCCACTCTTAGGAGCAGGATGAGGAAGCAGGTCCCACGTCTACCTCAGTCAGAATGGGAATCGGACACACGCCGTTGATGTTATTCTGAGCAGTACGCTAGCTGTCTAGCCAACTGAACTAATCAGGGCCAAATACACTCAGCTGTTCCACTGTGACCCAGGTGGTGGTCTGGTGAAATGCTTCAGAAACTCTGGGTCCCAACTTTAGTTGGCAAATCAGTGTTGGCATTTTATAGGTGAAGCTTCTGCACAGACAAGGTTGAGAACATCCTGCTCTCGAAATTCCTGCATTTCCATCCCATAAGAGACCCGATGTATCACTGGGTGCTGGTATACTGGGTGAAATTACATAGGGGAGAATTTTCTCTCCGTCAGGCGGGCTGGGCGGGAGCGAGCGCGGGGCCAATTGCCGCCCACGATCGGCTGCGCGCCGCCATTTTACATGGGTGGGCCAATTAAGGCCCGCCCAGCGTAATACATGTTCCATAGCGCTCAGTGCTACCTGTGTGGGCAGGGGGAGGAGGGAGAGTCGTGGCCTGCACTCTATTGGGCATGCGCGCAAAAGATCGCAGAAATCTCCCTGAGGCACGGAGCTGCCTTAGAGAGATTATTATGAAAAATTGAAATAAAGAAAAAAAAATTATTTAGGCATGTCTCCTCATGTGACAGTGTCACATGAGCTGGGACATGTCAATGAATTTTAATAAAAATTTCTATTAAACTTATAAACCCTTCACGAAACCTCACCCCGCCAGTGGATGAGGTTCCATGAAAAATGCAAAGGCTGCCTGGGCTCTTCGCCTGCCCGCCAACCTTAAGGTTGGATGGGCAGCCTTGTTAATGGCATTAATATGGGAATTAATGGCCTAACAGGCCTTTGACGGTTTGGCGGGCGCACAGCCAACTCCGGTGCCTGCCCGCCAAACTGAAGATCGGAATGACGCGCAGTGACATCGGGATACGTGCCCGATGTCACCACACGGCATTTTACGCGTCATTTTACACGTTGGCGAGCAGGGCCCACCCCCACACACCGACCAGAAGATTCAGGCCATAGAATTACTTGGAATATACAGTCCAGAAATACACTATTTGACCCCAACTGGTCCGTGCTGGTGTTAATATTCCACACAAGCCTCCTCCAATTCCATCTACTTCACCTCAGCCTTTCAGCATGTCTTTCTATTATCTTTTCTCTCACATGCTCATCTAATTTCTTTTTAAAAACATTTAAGCTATTCACTTACTTCCTATGATAACAAGTTCTATACACTAACCGCTCTGAGTTAAGAAATTTGTCCTTATTTCCCTATTGGATTTATTAGGAACTGTCTTATATTTATGGCCCCTAGTTTTTTGGATTCTCTCCACATCCACCCTGTCTGACCCAGTGTTACGATCAGGTGAGAGGGGGTGAACTGACCCCCCTCTACCAACCTCCTCGGTTGGTCAGAACAAAGGTTTAAGTTTCTTTTTCACGAGGATATGCCTTTTCCAAATCAGAATGTATTTAACCATTTAAAGTGAGCAATAAGGAGCCAATCAAACAAAGGTTTTCTTCAGTCAAACAAAATTTACTTACCACTAAACCCGAGAAAATAATAAAAATGTAATGTCAAGCACTCAGCCCTCATGCAGCCAGAAAATCCCACCCAACGTTTCTTCTCTCAGGGGGTAGTGAATGTCTGGAATTCTCTACCCCAGAGAGTTGTGGAGGCTAGATCCCTGAAAGCATTTAAAGAGGAGGTAGATAGATTTTTGAAATATTGGGGAGTTGAGGGTTATGAGGAGCTGGCGCAAACGAGGGGTTGAGGCCTGAGGCAGGCCAGCCATGATCTTATTGAATGGCAGGGCAGGCTTGAGGGGCCGAATGGCCTACTCCTGCTCCTATTTCTTATGTTCTTATGAAAGAGGCAGGCAGATAAAATATAAAATTTAAATTTGATATTTTTAAATTTTGAATAATAATTGACAAGTTTTGAAATTTGGCATTCTTGAGTCTATCCTGATGAGTACATCATGAAAAGCTTTGATAGTATGTCTCTTTTTTCAGCAATACTCCAGTGCTACACTACCAAATGACTAATTAATATGTTGTTAAAAAGGTACTTACACTATTAATTATGACCCTTAACTTGCTGTGGCAATTAATGTACAAAAATAGCAAGTTCTTTAAAAAGTAGCAAGGAGGGCTGAGGGAGAAGTGTCATTTGTGCAAAGTGAACAGTCAGGCAGCATGAATTGACCAGGAACTTTTGGAGATTTGCAATTCACAACATATCTCTACATCCTTTGAATTTTCTATCTGATTTTATATTAACAAAGGCATGCATTGTCAACCCAGTGTTAATTTCCCACTGCGATTTCGCCCATTACTTAATATTGTTATGATCCCAGCTGGACAAGCCTGATCCCAGGTGGAACCCAGCTTGATATATCGTAACTTTTAATTGTTTGTTTAGGTACGTGGAGAGTAGCTACTGAACAGAGTCATAGAATTCAGCTGATGAACTTTTGACAAAAGAATAAAGCATTTATTTAACAAGAAAAGATGAACTATATTACAATACTCCTTCACCCACAAATATACCTTTACAGGTATATACAGATTTGTAAGGATAACACAAGCTACAAAAGCTATCTTATACTCTAATTTTCACAGTAAGTAAGGCGATCTGTGGTCAGACACAACACACTCTGAAACCAAGTGACAGTTGCCACCTCAACCAGATGCTATGGATCACCCATCAACTCCTCCCAGACGCTTGTCACACCATGAGCCAACCAGTCTCACTTGCACTCCACCTTTCACACGAGTGTTTCTAATCTCCACTCTCCAAAACATTGCCTTGGAATCTTCTCCCAAACCGATGCTTTCTCTCAGACACCTTTCACAAGGGTTCACATCCAGGGTTTCAAACTCTCCTTCCGATGTTCCTCTTCCCTGGGTCACCAAATGCATTCAAGCTACCTTCTACGCACTCTCTCTCAGCTGTCAACAGTACCATTGCTTCACATGCCCATAGCAAAGAGTTACAGACCTTCAGTTATCTCTTTGAACCTTCTTGCAAGCTGATCTCACCTTAAATATGTTCTCTGCAGCTTTTGTCTCTTTAAATCTGAAGCTTGGAGCCTTTCTCTCTGCCCCTCACTTTTAACTTCATTAAGAGGACCTTTAGTCCTTCCTTCGAATAGAAGGTCACCTTGGGACTTTCTCCTTTTCCACTCCCCTGGGTTTTGGGGTCTCTTCTTTAGCTTCAGACTTGCTATCTGTCCCTTTTGCTCCAGTGTCTCTCTGGCAACTACTTTCAACCAATTTTAGCTTGGAACTGGCTATCTGTCCCTTCTAGGCGGCTGTCTTCAAACTGAACTCAAAACTGCGGTTTCTTTAGTTTTTCTGTGTGTGTCTGTGGGAGGGACCTGCCTTTCTGGACACCTGATACTAGGCAACAGCCAAGTTTCTCTAGTCTTGTTTGTTTAACTTAGCTGCTGCAGTCGTAACACTCTCATCAGAAGTGCAGGCACCCTTTAAAGTGAATCTAAAACTCAATTTGATCTTTCTTAACACACAGATACAGGAATACAAATCAAACTTAAATATTAAAGCTAAAACTTATTCCTAACACCCACAAATACAAATATAATGTAAGAGGCGACCACTTTCATGGATATAGCAACTTTTTAACCATTGTTTGCTATGCACTACCTCAGACAGGCAGGTGTTTGTTCATTTGGGGTAATGAAACCAATCGCGGCTGGCGCTTGTCTCTTGGGGGAGGGTTTTTCCCTCGTCAGGCGGGTTCGATGGGGGCGGGCGAGAGCATTTAGGAAGCTGCCCGCCGCTTGCGATCAGGGCAGGACCGCGATTTCATGCTGGCAGGTCAATTAAGGCCCGCCCAGCGTGAAACGCGAGCAGCAGCGCTCAGCGCTGCCTGTGTAGAGGGGAGGAGGGCGAGGCCGAACTTCACGCATACACGCGAGTGTGCCCAGGAAAATCTCCCTGAGGCATAGAGCTGCTTCAGGGGATGAACCGTTTAAAACATTAAAAATAAAGATTTTTAAAATGTCACAAAACATGTACCCTCATGTGACAGAGTCACATGAGCAGGGACATGTTATAAATTCAATGTTAAAATTTTTATTTTACTTTTATTTGCTGATGGAAACCTCATCCAGCCTTGAGATGAGGTTTCCTGAAAAATGCAAAGGCCGCCTGGCTTTTTTGCCTGCCCTCCAACCGTAAGGTTGGATGGGCAACGAAAAATTTCTTTCAATTATTACTTTAATGGCCTTAATAGGTCTTTCAATTGTCGGCAGACGTGCCCACCAACCGAAATATCGCGCGTGTGCACGATGACGTCGGGACGCCCGCCCGACATCACTGCGCGTCATTTTATGCTAGGTCGGGTCGGGCCCGCGCCTGCCCGGCAATCTAAAAATTCTGGCCTTGGAAACAGTTCTCCTGTTTTAAAGAAACTGAAAGCCTCAGTATTCACTGATGAAAGAGGAATTACTTATATGGTTTGGGGAAGACCTGGGGTGTGAATCTGCTGCAGCAAAATTATTTGAAGGTGTAAAGAAAAAACCGAGGGTAAATATGTGCTCAGGAATGGGAATGAATGCTAAAGAGACAAGTAAAGACACAGAACAATTAACTACTCTATGAACTATGATGGCTCCCATGCTGCTGGGGTATGCAAGTACAATTGGCCAGTCATCAGCATTGTAAACTGGATTTGTAAGTGCAGATGGATATTTTAGATTTTTGCTTGATTAGTTTGAGGGATCCGGGAGAAATTTAACAGAAACCCCTGCTAAGTGCTTAAGTGAATAGCATACATTGTCCAATGTGTGTGGAAGGATCAGATAATGAAGGTGCATGGTGTAAAAGGAATGCAGCTATGAGGTTAGAAGTGAGTAAAGCCACTGGGAGATGTCTTTGGAATAGTGAGGAAATACGTAGCTGTCTTAATAGAACATAAAATGCATAAATAAACAATCTATTTCATATAGTTATTTATATCTTTCACCTCAGCAAATGTCAGAAACTTGTTTTGAGATTTTTATACACTTGGTTACTGGACAGAATAGAAAGGAGGCAAAGATTACCAGTATCAAACCCTGCATTCTTTGAATATCTTTTCTTGCTGTCTGTCAATCATGTTCATTAGACTCTGGAGAGAAATGGATTTTTGCTGAGCTAAAAATCAGGAAAAGAATTTAATGGGCGGTTGATCTAGTATCACCCATTTTACACATTCAGCTGAAGTCAAAATTACCCCTAAACTGGAAACAGCAACTCAGCGGTGCAGTTTTGATCATGTTCTTCCAAACAATACTTTTCTTTTTCCCTGGAGAATGCATTTTGAGCTATAGAACTGAGGGTAGAAGACTACTGTTTGTAGACCGAGCCGTCTCTTGTGGAGTTAGGGTGCAAGCAACTTGGGGTGGTCATCTGAGATCACCACACAAGAAGCATTTTAGCACAAATTTGAAATTAATTGGCTCAGGTACAAGTTTCCTGTGTTTGTAACGATACTAGTCTACAAGGTTTGCAATGCATTCTCTTCTTGAATGCTATTCTCTTATAAACACTTTATCTTAGTTTTATATGGAAGCAATGAAATAGTAGCATAGCATAGATGAAATGTTAGTTCAAGGTGAAGTTCCGGATTAGTCATTTGGCTCATTGGTATTGTCCTCCATTGTAGATCAGTTCTTTGTGGGAAATACGAGGACATTTCTAGTACAGTACAGATCACATTCACTGTGGGGATTTAGCTAATGATTTAGATATGGTAATCTCTGTTTCAGTGGCAAATTGCACAGGGATGTTGCCCTAGTTCATGTTATTGGAGAAGCTCATTAGCCCTCTCAGGTAAAACAAATCCTGACTCCAGGCCATTTACCCAAACCATGACAAACTTTGAACAGATGTCTGACTTCAGCTGCTTGAGATGTTCATGACGTTAACTATATTTTAAGCAATAGTCTCCGTCAATTTATGTCTGCAAGAATAATAAAACAATGTTATATTTTTATGGTTTATCAATAACTTACATCAAGGAACTGTTTTGAAGATAAGTTCAATAAAATGACAGTGGTATAGTTCCTGTTACTTGATTGATGCCTTTGTAAGCTTATGAGCATTGAATTATCTGATCAAGCATCATCAAGTCAAAGCTTCCTTCCTTTGCTTCAGTTAATTTCCTATTGCTGACGCGATTCAGTGCAACAGGTCCTTGGCCAGCATGGTCCCTTCCACTAGCTCTGTCTTGCTCTCATGGATAAAAATAATCTGTGTTCCCTTGTTTGACAAACACAAAGAAAAGAAAACATCCTCACATCCTGTCCTATCGCCAGCTTTCAAAAGGTACAGCATGTGTGCAATTAAACTTCCCTGTTTCAAACAGTGTTAACCTACTGAATTCTCTTGTTTGAGGTCCATTGTTGGCAAATAAACAAGGTCACTTGAGCTTTGTTTCATCTTTTTCGGGCTTACAAGTATTTTCATATGAGACTTCTCGTACCAAGACATCAGAGTGTAACATTATCTGCTTCCTGTTGCCTTGTTTCAACTCTGATGAATGAAATCCTAAGAGTCTTGTTAGAGTACCTCTCCAGAAAATCACCTCTGCATGGTACTAATGGTTTACTAAGCACTGCTTTAACCTGACAGTTACATCTCTAAGTGGTGTTCCCATGGGCACAGTGAGAGGCTGCGATTTATTTTAGCAAAACAATTTGCTTCTTCTTGTCAAGCGAGGTTGAAGCTGAAAGATATTGTTTGACCTTTTGAGCAGGCACCTGTCAGACGCAGTAAAGCTTACTGCTTGGTTTTAACCAATATCATTCTGTTCCATGTTACTTATTAAAATGCCAAAATGTATAAAAAGTGTACTGATTCTGTTGCTTCTTATTATTACTGGCATTTTTCTGGGATGTTTTTATTTGTTCATTGCCATTCATAACAGAACAAGGGCCTTACTGTGAAATGTTTGCATTTCAGAACATAATACATTGTGCTGCGTACTGCTTTCTATCTGAGGCAGATATAGAGGATATTGTTTACAACAAAATGTCATAATTTAACAATGTCAATGACCTGTGAACTCATGGGCAACACAAGTCAAGAGTCAGTCATTTAGGCCACCAGTGATGAAATACAAGTCTGCCTTTCATAGAGACCCCATTCGATATCCTGTTTATACCACAGAAACCTTTAAATCATGGTCTTGGGGTAGGTGATCTATGGGGAACTTTGCTCTGTTGAGGGAGCAGTAATTTCTGGAACATTCTATGAATTGTCCCAGAATGTGTAGCATGGTTCAATGATGTTTTTATCATTGATGTTGAAAATTTCAACTTACAGAGAAAAGTTAACAGTGTGATGATTTCCTTCATTTTTGTCTAAGAAACTCGATGAATTAGGGAAAATGGTTCTGCATAAAATTGAAATTCGAGCCTTGCTATCCAAATCTTGACTTTCTCTGGTTGCCTAGAAGTGTCCCCTGCATGTTTAGTGCAGCATTATACTTATTAGAATAGTATCAATACCTCACATCACTCTGTGTCAGTGTAATGAACTGCTGTGCCCTCAATTTATGGATTAAGATCAAGGTGGCACGAAGAAGCATAGGAATTGCTGGGTTACAAAAGAACAAGGTCCATCTAGTTCCCTTTCTATCATCCTGACAGTCACATCCTGTAATGATAAAGGAGTTTTGTTTCATTCTCTCACGGGATGTGGGCATCGCTGGCTAGGCCAGCATTTATTACCCATCCCTAATTGTCCTTAAGAAGGCGGTGGCGAGCCACTTTCTTGAACCGCTGCAGTCCATGTGGTGTAGGTACACCCACAGTCCTGTTAGGAAGGGAGTTCCAGGATTTTGACCTAGCGACAGTGAAGCAACGGCGATATAGTTCAAAGTCAGGATGGTATGTGGCTTGGAGGGGAACTTGCAGGTGGTGGTGTTCCCATACATCTACTGCCCTTGTCCTTCTAAGTGGTAGAGGTCGCAGGTTTGGAAGGTGCTGTCAAAGGAGCCTTGGTGAGTTGCTGCAATACATGTTGTAGTTTGTACAGCTCTGTCCTGGATGGTGTTGAGCTTCTTGAGTGCTGCTCTCACCCCGGCATGTGGAGAGTATTCCATCACACTCCTGACTTGTGCCTTGTAGATGGTGGATATGCTTTGAGGAGTCGGTTTGTGGGTTGCTCGTTGCAGAATTCCCAGCTGCTGGTCTGCTATTGAAGCCACAGTATTTATCTGGATGGTCCAGTTCAGTTTCTGGTCAATGGTAACCCCCGGGATGTTGGTAATGAGGTGGCGGTGGGGAGTGGGGGGGGAGGTGGGGGGGGTGGTGTTCAGTGATGGCAATGCTATTGAATGTCAAGCGCAGATGGATGGACTAATCATGACATTCAGACTCTTTCAATTAGCCTACAACAAATCCAGGAAAATTCCAATGGTGAAGCACTTTGGAAACTATCGGTCCAAAATCACTTCTTTCCTCCCAGACTTGCTACACTTATCACATACCATGTCTCAAATTACTCATAAATTTACTCATGACACAGTTCATTGATAACACTACACACCGTAACATGGTCATGGATCATTTCTGGATAACAATTCTTGGGAAAAACACAATGTGTGCAGCTATGGCATTTAGCTTCTGGTCAGAAGATTGGAAGAACTTAATGTTTTGGGTTTGGGCTACCTCACCTCATCATTTATTAACAAAACAAAAAGCTTGCATTTATACAGCACTTTTCATGGCCACCGGACATGTCAAAGCACTTTATAACCTATGAAGCACTTTTGAAAAATAGCCACTGTTGCAATGTAGGAAACTTGGCAGCCAATTTGCACACAGCAAGGTCCCACAAACAGCAGTGTGATAATGACCAGTTAATCTATTTTTGTGAAGCTGATTGAGGGATAAATATTGGCCAGGACACCAGGGATAACTCCCATGTTCTTCAAAATATGCTACAGGATCTTTTACATTCACCCGAACAAACAGATGGGGCCTTAGTGCCGAAAGACAGCATCTCTGACAGTGCAACACTCCCTCAGAACTGTACTGAAGTATGGCTTTGATTTTTGTAGTCAAGCCCTGGAGTGGGACTTAAAGTGGAAGAACGTGAATTTTAATCCACACATGTTGATTAGATGATTTAATCTATTTTTTAGCTGCAAACTCATTGCCAGACCAAATGTGGAACATCTTCAACATTTGTCACTTTCCAATACCCACGCTTCCCAGTGCAGAAGGTAATCAAGATTGCAAGTGTACCTGAGAATGAGTTGCACCATTTCAATTTAACCAAGGAGTGTGACGGTACGTAAAACCTCACACGAGTGAGTATGCAAGTGGTATCTCAGTCCTGAGATTAGTTTATTATGTTCATAAGATCACAAGATAATTACAAATGAGGGAGGGCAATTAGTTCATTTTGATTCATCCATCTCGAGAGATGCCATCCATTATAGCATTCAAATGATTCCAAGGTTTTTGCCTCCGCTATCTCAAAGTTTATCCCATATGGTGATCACTGTTTCTGTGAAGAATTTCCTGATGTCTGTCCAAAAGTAACCTTATTCTACTTTAAACCCGTGCCCCTGTTTCTATTCCAATAATTTGCTTTAAAGCAATATTCCAGATCATTATTTACTACGCTTTTAACAATCATAATTTTTAGAAGATTACCTCTCAACTACCCACTTTCTAAGCTGAAGCGTCTCCAACATTTCCCTGTAACTCAGATCTCTAACAATGGGTATTAGCCTTTGGCTCTTAAATGTTTCCAGCTCTTGAATACCTCACTTGCTTCTTGGTGATCAGAACAGGACAAGGTGCATTCTGACTACAACGGGATAATGGTTCATCATTACGTCTTCCAACTTACATTCTTTTCTTTTGGTTATGTAGTTCAATATCCTATTGGCTTTGTTAATTGCTGCTCTGCATTAATTGAACAGATTTAACACTGAGTCCATAGATACTCCAAAGTCCATAAGTACTTCAAAATCTCTGACTTTCATTTTACCCATCTCAAGGTAATTTATTGAGAGCATATGTTGCCTATTTTTATCTTCGTACTAGATAACTTTACTCCTGGAGTATCAAGACCAAGGTAATTTTCAAGAGAGGAGGGGAGAGAAAGGACAGGGGTGGAGTGGTAGTGGGGGAAGGGAGAGGATGGGAGAAGAGAGGAAAGTAGAGAAGGGAAGAGAGGGGTGAGGAGAGAGCGACAGGTGGTATGGGGGGATTTGAGAAAGGGAAGTGGATCGGGTCTTGGTGAGGGGCAGAAGAGAGTATTGTACAAGGGAAGAGGAGCTGAGGAAGAAACAAGGGGCTTGGAATATAGGAACAGGAGTAGGTCATTTGGCTCATTGAGCCTGTTCTGCCATTCAATTAGATCATGGCTGATCATCTACCTCAATGCCACTTTCCTGCACTATCCCTTGATGTCATTAGCCCCCAGAAATCTATTGTTTTCTGTCTTAAACATACTGAATGATTGAGCTTCCACAGCCCTCTGGGGTAGAGAATTCCAAAGATTTGCCACCCTCTGAGTAAAGAAATTCCTCCTCATCTCAGTCCTAAATGGCCTGCCCCTTATCCTGAGATTATGTCCCCTGGTTTTAGACTCACCGGCCAGGGGAAACATCTTACCTGCATCCACCCTGTCACGCTCTGTAAGGATTTTGTACATTTCAATGAGGTAACCTCTCATTCTTCGAAACTCTAGGGAATATGGACCCAGTTTCCTCAATCTCTTCTCATACAACAATCCCGCCATCGCAGAGCAAGTGAACCTCTGTCGCACTCTGGGTTCTACACAGTTTCCAGTCCCTTGTTGCACTATGGCTGAAAGGCCTTAGACTGTGGCCTTTCTCCATTTTACGGCTGAAAAATAAGCCTGGTGCCATCAAATTTCTAGGGAAGCAGCTTTATTGTTTTCATTATTTTACTGACAATCCATGTAGAAAGACTATGTTTGAGAAACCTTGCAGAGTTCTCTGAAGGGATATTGGAGATAGAAGATAAATGAACTCTGTGAAGCATGTTTATATAGGCTTGTTTATCTAGACTTCAACAATGCTTTCGATACAGTGGTACAAAGAATTTTGGCACACAAAGTAGGAAAGTTGAGAATAGGTGGGCAGTTGTTGAAGTAGATTGGTAAAAATGATAATCAAAGGAAACAGAGTGGTTGAGTATTGGGTATTGGTCTAACTGGTGTGTGACAATGACATGGAGAAATATCCACCAGTGTCAACATGCAACAAAAATAAATGTGGGAACAGATGTATTCAACAAGCAATACAAGGCTATTTAGAATCGCAGATTGATATAAGATGGAAGGAGGCCATTCAGCCCATCACACCCATTTCAGCTCTTTGAAAGAGCAATTGAATTAGTCCTATTCCCCTGCTCTTTCCCATAGCTTTACAAATTTCCCCCCTCCAAATATTTACCCAGTTCCTTTTGGTGGAGAGAGGAAAAAAACCTTTTAGGTACTAAGAAATAATGCAGAAAATCCAAGATAAAAAATGTAAATATACATCAGGATCAATAAAGTGGAACAATAGGGCTTAATTTTTACCTTTTACTAAGCGGATCTGAAATTGAAATATTTTACTGCATTTTCTCTTTTCACATGCCAACTGGTTTGTTCTGCATTTGCAATTTTTCTTATTTTCATCTCGGTTTGATTTTTGTGGGGTGATTTCATTTTAAGATGTGAAAAGGAACAATCCCAGCTCAAGACTGGGGTGTAAAGCCCCAGTCTTTCTCCTGAAAATAGCCGGTAAGTAATTGAATACTTTAGCAGAATGCAAGGGGAGATCATTACAGGTGACAAGGTGTGGCTGACTCCTCTTGCTTTGCCTGACCTGGCATTAAAACATTTTTTTTTGCCATTGGAAGGCAACGCCTGAGGTCATGGAGTTTGCAGTTACTGCTCTGGCCCCTGAGTCCACTGGTCCTGAGCAGTCATTCTTGATGTCTTCCAATTTGCCATTCCAAAGTGGACCTCTCTTCCATCACTTAGCTCCTGCCACCTCCACATTGGCATCAGAAAATCACAAAGATTTGTGTGCTACAGAAGGCATTTCAGAAACTGTGTGAAGCATTTATTTGTTGTGGGCACTTGCAAAACAATTTCTGATTTTGTCTACACCTTTTGTCCACTGGAAGCTGTATAGCCTGTAGCAACATGATATTTGCCTGGTGTTTTTATTGGTGGAGCTTTCTCTTTTAATATTCAAATAAGGCTGACCATTGAAAATACAGCACTGTGGACAATCCAGGCATTATGTCTTATAAACCACTGCAGCTTGGTGCTACACAATGAAACATGATCAATGAGAACTTGCTGTATGACATGACATGCATCTCAGTTACAAAGACTTGTCAAGTCACGCACGTGCCCTGTGCGTGAGACCAGACCATTTACTCCCTGAATGCTTAAGTTTTTATAAACTGCCAGTATGTATAACTTTGATTTGTTGCTGCATTCTTTTATATGCCTTGCTTACAAATTGAAAGCTCGAAAATGAGCTGTAGATTGGTCGATGTTTTCATACCTGTCACAGATTAGGTTTTTTTGTCAAAGTAGTTCCCACTGAGACAGGCAGCTCTGTGTAAAAAAAAAAAATGTCAGTAACCTTTATTTGGTAAGATTTGTGAGAAGGTCAAATTTCTGCTTCGCAATTTTATTCCAGAAAATTCCACCACCTCCCCACCTGGAAGAAAATGTTTTATAGTATTCACTCACAATGCAACAAGTTATTGTGAGCAGGTTATTTAATATGCTCCACCCTTGTTATATGACACGGCCTTTGGGAGCCAAACATTTTGTGTTTATTTTTAAATGAAATTCGTGCTTTGGTGAATGTTCCAGAATACAGATGTGACATGAAAAAAAGTTATGAGGCAAGGTCCAGGAGAGATAATGCATGATTGTACCAGTATGTGCCTGCTGTTCTACAGAGCGGGTAGAGAAAGGCAAGTCCCTAATAATCTGCCGCTCACGGGAAATATATTTCATTATTGATTTTTCAGTAAGGCATAGGCTTTAGCTCTGTATCACAATAATGTTACTGTGAGGCAAACCAAACAAGGGGTTCATGTCACCACCATGCTGAAACGTTATCTCGAGAGTTTCTGCTAGGGAAGACATTGGTTTGGATGCCAACGGTGATGGGTCCATGGAACACGGCAATTGGGAGGCCCGAACCAATTTCCAGATAGGGCCTCATTAATACTGGCAAGCTACGGGTGGCAAACAAGCATGTAACTGACGGTGAGTGGTGGGGAGCAGGAAAGGGGGGCGGGGTTGGTGAGGGACAGTGGGTTATGGATGCTGAGCAGAACACCAGAGTGTGCCAGAAATTGGTTGAAAGAATTTTGTGGGGTCCAGGTCCCTCAAAAACTTTAATAAAACACAAAACATACTTTTTATTGGAATTTAAGGAGTCTCTTAAAGGAGCGGAGAGGGAGATAGAAACGAGGAAAGGTTTAAGGAGGGAATTCCAGAGCTTAGGCTCTAGGCAGCTGAAGGCACAACTGCAAATGGCAGAGCGGTTAAAATCAGAGATGGCCACGAGGCCAGAATTTGAGGAGTGCAGAGATCTGGGAGGGTTGTAGGGTTGGAGGAGGCTGCAGAGATGGAGAGGAACAAAGGCCATGGAGAGATTTATGAATGAGAAATGGAGGGGGGGGGGTGAAGTTGTTGCACGGGTGGTTTCAATCTTAGTGACTAAGAAGCCGATGACCACCTCGCACTTGTTACCAATATGTCCACTGTGGTGCACACCGCTAACCTTCAAACAGCCCCATGAGCTGCCTCATCCCTTTTTCCCACGTCCTGCTTAAGTGGACATTTCCTTTTGCTCAAACTCAGCAAATCCAAAGCTGCAATTCTTTTGGAGTTCAAGAGCTCACTTCTCTTCTGTCCTTAATTTACTCATCTCTTGGGGCATGGTACAAAATGTGTAGCGGTGCAAAATAAAAACACAGATCAATGTAACAAGATACTTCACGCTTCTGACTTCATTGCTTAGATTATCTTTTTTTTAATTACGAGTTTTAATTTACGAGAATGTTGTCGTTATTTGTTGATGCTTGTCAAAAGAAGCAGCTTGGTGACAGTATTCGTGGAATATTCCTGTCAAACCTCGTTGAGTTATTTTAGTAGAATTTCCTTGGCAAAAGGGGAGATATTTGTATGAGAAATCTCAACTTATTTTTTGGAAGGACTGTCCAACATCTGGAGATAGTCTCGCCCTATGTCTGGAAGCCTGTTGAGTGCAGTGCACCGACGTATACCAGGTCTGGCCAGGTGTGAGCCACTCGGCGACAAGCCATTTATAAAGCCCAGATGTGCTCCCTGGACAGTGCCCGAACATGGGTTAAGGAAGTCCACTCAAGCCTAAAGCAGCAGTAAAGGCTGCCATGATGAGGGACTTCCATCTGATGTCCAAAATCAGAAACCAGAAGGCATTCAGCACTGATTCCTTCACAAAATAAAGAGACTTAACTTTAAGGCCTTTGTGTCTGTTGCGGGTCCCTTTCTGATCCAAGAATTGCTGAGAGGCCCACATTTTCTGCTCCCTTCTCTGAAATGGAGAACATACCAGTCTGCTGGAGGACAATAGAGTGGGTGAGGATAACGCTTTGCCTGAATCCGTTAAGCACAGGCATTCCACCCCTTGGGTGAAGCCCTGGAAATCCTAGGACAATATTAATGGCTGGACACCCAGCATCACACGTCTCCCCTTTTTCATGTGTTGTGCACCTGGGGAATAAGCATTTCCTCAGTACAAGTGACGGGAAAAGCAGCCCTATCGATGCACCAACATAAATGTTGAGTAAGAACCTCGTAGCTCCTTACCGGGTCATTCATTTAATGTATTGTGTTGCTAACATTTAAGGTACTAGTGAGCTTGCTGAAGTCTGTTTATATTAAGGTTGTCTGAGCTTGCAAAAAAAAAAGCCCATTGAAATATATCCTGAAGGGACAGCTCACCTTTCTGACCTCCATAATGCAGGAGTGGTCTGTTTATCTAAAGTGAGGAAGCAAGGTGCTTACCTGTATGGGCTTCAAGCATGAGGGCCAGTGCTGAATGACTGCACAGGGTTTTGTTTTGGCCTTATTCTTTAAAGACAATCTGTGTTAATTTAATCTTCTTTTGTAAGTAATAGTCCCCATAGAAAGGCTATTAAAACATGATCCATATCAAAAACACTCCCTTCCTGTGACATCTAATGTAAACTCACTGACAAACATTTCACACTGTTAAAGACACAACACAAATAGCTTGGACTTCTTCATTGGTTGGTGACATGTGTCATTTGATCAACATGTTTATTCTTTATTTTACTTTGCTAAAGTAAACAAGTCCTTTTTTTCTTGCTGAGTACAACTGCCTGATGAAGCTGATTACTCAGGAACAGTGTAACAAAGAAGGATGATGTGTTTCTGAGCTGAGTCATCATGCTTTTGATTTTATCTAGGTGTCCTGCCATTGATTGTTAAATAACAACTGTGTAACCTGTTTAATCCATGCTGTTTGGAGATTTTTGCACTCCCTCTGATGCCTTGACTTCCTCTCTGCATATTTCCAATGAAGTCTCACGATGTGTTTGGTGTCTTCCCGAAAGAGACTTCTCTGTTTTGGACAGTCACAAGCCAGGGTCTCCCATGATGCTTCGACAACATCCTTAAAGTGTTTCCACTGTCCTCCTGGGAGTCTCCTGCCACCACTGAGCTCCGAGTAGAGCAGTTGCTTCGGAAGTCTGGTGTCAGGCATACAAACGACATGTGCCACCCAGCAGAGCTGGTTTTGAGTGAAAAGCACCTTGAGGCTGGGAAAGTTGTTTTGCCTATACAGCGGGGTACACTCCTGCACAGCCTCCTATCCATCGTCTAGGAAGAAGAGCACATGCTGGGGGATCTCAGGGACATTGTAAACGTGACTATATTCAAGAAAGGAGACGTCCAATTGCAGTAACTGCAGAGGAGTCTCCCTGCTGTCTGCCACAGGGAAGAACATTGCAAGGATCCTCCTCAACCATCTCCCTCCAGTGGCCGAGGCATTCCTTCCAGAGTCGCAGGATCAGTTTTCATCCATCGAGACGCACCACAGACATAATCTTCACTGCACAGCAACTTCAAGAAAAGTGCAAAGAACAGCATCAGCTGCTGTACATGCTTTTGTGAGTTTGACAAAGGCCCTTTGACTCTGTCAATCTCAAAGGCTTATGGAGTATCCTCCTCAATTTTGGCCTCCCTCAGAAATTTGTCACCATCCTCCGCCTACTCCATAATGACATGCAAGCTGTAATCTTCACCAATGGAAGCGCCACAAACCCTATCTCAGTGAAAACTGGGGTCAAACAAGACTGTGTCATTATCTTTCTGAAACTGTATTCAACCACCGAAGCCATACAAGGTCCGCCCCTGGCGCTTTAGGGCATAGACCACATCCATGGCCATCACCGTCTTGCGCTTGGCGTGTTCAGTGTAGGTGACCGAGTCCCTGATAACATTTTCCAAGAAAACCTTCAGGACTCCTCGGACCTCCTCGTATATGAGACCGGAGATGAACAAGACTGTGTCACTGCACCAACTCTCACCTCCATTAAATTACCCACAGGTGTGGTGGCACAGATGGGAAACTGTTGAACCTACACCACCTTCAATCCAAAACCAAAACTACTCCAACCTCAGTGATCGAGCTTCAATATGCTGGTGGCCCTTGTGTGCACGCTCACTCAGAAACTGAGCTTCGGGTCATTGTCGACTCCTTCTCTGAAGCATATAAGAAAATGGGCCTTTCATTAAACACTCAGAAAACTAAGGTCCTCTTCCAACCAGCTCCCACAGCAAAACACCTTCCTCTGTTGATTAAACACTCAGTTGCACATGCTAGGAATATTGGAACCCAATGCTGATGGTTCAGGATCACTAGGAATAAATAACAGGGTCAGAGCAAGGTTACACAAGTAGGCAACCGTCTTACCCCAAAATATTTCCAGTGGTTGTACCGATATGGGCAATAAACTAAGCCACACTGATGTGGCACATCCATTTATTTCAGATATGTGTTTATACAGTAGAGTCTGAGTGAAGCGTGCTATGTGAATTATACAGCAGATGTTTGAAGGACAGTGATTATCTATATGTATTGTACTGACTGATGGAGTGTGGAGAGCAGCACCTTTAATCTTCCTATCAGGCACACAAGGAGTGACATCCTGAGCATTGTGTTTCAGCTGAAGTCACTTTATGATTGTCATCAGTTCAATGCTTTACATTCCTAACAATTAACAGGACAATGGTTTACAATTAGAGCAATTGAATGGAAGTCTTTAAACTTGGAAACTGTTGAATGTGCTTTGTCCTTTTACTTTTTGTAGTTGGATTTTAATTCTGCCGAGACTGGTGAGATGAAAGTCTTTTATTGCTGTAAGACTTCCTTATTAGTAATTAATATGGGATAATTTTACCCCAGTTACTGCTAGGTGCAGTTCACAATTCAACATTCCATGCAATTTGACAGGAAATAGTCAGTTTTGGTAAGAGATAGTTGCGCTGGGAGATGAAAAATATTAATTGGCGGTGGTCTTCTCAAGCTAGGCAAAGAATAGTAATAACAACTTGCATTTATATCGTTACTTTAACATAATAAACCATCTCAAGGTGCTTCATAGGTGTGTTATCAAACACAAAGGTCATCCAAAACTATGCAGCTATTTGTATCCTAAGCTGGACCATGTCTCATTCACCAGTCACCACCCCTGTGTTTGCTGACCTACGTAGCTCCCAGTCTGCCAATGCCTCGACTTTAAAATCCTCATCCTTGTGATTCAGTGAGCCCATAAGGGTGGATAGGGTAAGTCTGGGCACAGTAACCATTACAAATCTTCTATCATTCATAATGCCTTCACTCAGTTCCTTACTATAATTCACTTTCTCTCTCAGCACCTGGGTGACAGGTAAATGCGTCAATGCAGAGGGAAGACAATCAAACAAGCAAGCACCATCTAAACAATAAACCTTCCTTCTAATTCACATAGCCTGTGAAAGGGCTTCAAAGGATCATAAGGACATTGGAACTTAAGAACCTAAGAAATAGAAGTAGGAGTGAACCAATCAACCCCTCGAGCCTGTTCCATCATTCAATACAATCATGGCTGACTATTAGCCTCAACTTCCCATATCCCTTGATTCCCTGAGAGACCAAAAATCTATTTCAGCCTTAAATATATTCAATGAAGAAGCATTCGCAACCCTCTAGCATAGCCGTTTCCAAAGGTTCACAACACTCTGAATGAAGAACATTCTCTTCATCTCGGTCCTAAATCATGCACCTTCACCTCTCATGATCGTGGCATGCCTACATCCATATGGGACAAGTGGGCATGTCACACAAATGCCTTTAACCTTCTGCTCTCTTGCTGTAAAGAGGATATTGACCCATAGCCATTGAATGAGATATGCAATTAGGGAGGAACCTCATCTCGCAAACCTCTTAAATCCACGATCTTACCCTATCATAGGTAGACATATAGCGGAGTCTTTGGGAGACAATGATGTTGGAGGCAAAACAAAAATAAAAATACCTGGAAAAACTCAGCAGCTCTGACAGCATCTGCGGAGAGGAACCCAGTCAATGTTTTAAGTCTGTATGACTCTTCAACAGAACTAAGGAAAAAGAGAAAAGAGGTGAAATATAAGCTGGTTTAAGGGGGGGCGGTGGGACAAGTAGAGCAGGATGGAGGGCCAGTGATAGGTGGAGATTGCCAAAAGATGTCATAGACAAAAGGATAAAGAGGTGTTGAAGGCGGTGATATTATCTAAGGAATGTGCTAATAGGTGACATTAAGGGTGGAAAGCAGGACAAGCAAGGTACAGATAGCCATAGTGGGGGTGGGGTGGGGGGAAGGGATCGAAATAGGCTAAAAGGTAGAGATAAAACAATGGATGGAAATACATTTAAAAATAATGGAAATAGGTGGTAAAAGAAAAATCTATATAAATTATTGGAAAAAAGGGGGATAGGGATGGAGGAGAGAGTTCATGATCTAAAATTGTTGAACTCAATATTCAGTCCAGAAGGCGGTAAAGTGCCTAGTCGGAAGATGAGGTGCTGTTCCTCCAGTTTGCGTTGAGCTTCACTGGAACATTGCAGCAGGCCAAGGACGGACATGCAGGCATGAGAGCAGGGTGGTGTGTTGAAATGGCAAGCGACAGGGAGGTCTGGGTCATGCTTGCAGACAGACCGAAGGTGTTCTGCAAAGCGGTCACCCAGTCTGCGTTTGGTCTCTCCAATGTAGAGGAGACCGCATTGGGAGCAGCGAATGCAGTAGACTAGATTGAGGGAAGTGCAAGTGAAATGCTGCTTCACTTGAAAGGAGTGTTTGGGCCCTTGGACGGTGAGGAGAGGGGAAGTAAAGGGGCAGATGTTGCACCTTCTGTGGTTGCATGGGAAGGTGCCATGGGAGGGGGTTGAGGTGTAGGGGGTGATGGAGCTCAGTTCCTTCGCCTCCGTCGCATCTGTTCTGACGATGCCAGATTCAAAAACAGTTCCTCTGACATGTCATCCTTCCTCCTTAACCGAGATTTTCCACCCATGGTGGTTGACAGGGCCCTCAACCGTGTCCGGCCCATCTCCCACGCATCCGCCCTCACACCTTCCTCTCCCTCCCAGAACCATGATAGGGTCCCCCTTGTCCTCACTTATCACCCCACCAGCCTCCGCATTCAAAGGACCATCCTCCGCCATTTCCGCCAACTCTAGCACGATGCCACAACCAAACACATTCTCCCTTCACCCACCCTGGCGGCATTCCACAGGGATCGTTCCCTCCGGGACATCCTGCTCCACTCCTCCATCACTTCCTACACCTCAAACCCCTCCCATGGCACCTTCCCACGCAACCACAGAAGGCGCAATACCTGCCCCTTTACTTCCCCTCTCCTCACCGTCCAAGGGCCCAAACACTCCTTTCAAGTGAAGCAGCATTTCACTTGCACTTCCCTCAATCTAGTCTACTGCATTCGCTGCTCCCACTGCGGTTTCCTCTACATTGGAGAGACCAAACACAGACTGGGTGACCGCTTTGCGGAACACCTTCGGTCTGTCTGCAAGCATGACCCAGACCTCCCTGTCGCTTTCCATTTCAACACTCCACCCTGCTCTCATGCCCACGTGTCCGTCCTTGGCCTGCTGCAATGTTCCAGTGAAGCTCAACGCAAACTGGAGGAACAGCACCTCATCTTCCGACTAGGCACTTAGCCTTCTGGACTGAATATTGAGCTCAACAATTTTAGATCATAGACTCTCTCTTCCATCCCCACCCCCTTTTCCAATCCCCTTTTTTTCCAATAATTTATATAGATTTTTCTTTTCCCACCTATTTCCATTATTTTTAAGTGTATTTCTATCCATTGTTTTATCTCTACCTTTTAGCCTATTTCGATCCCTTCCCCCTACCCCCACCCCCACTAGGGCTATCTGTACCTTGCTCGTCTTGCTTTCCACCCTTAATGTCACCTATTAGCACATTCCTTAGATAATATCACCGCCTTCAACACCTCTTTATCCTTTTGTCTATGACATCTTTTGGCAATCTCCACCTATCACTGGCCCTCTATCTAGCTCTACTTGTCCCACCCTCGCTCCCCTTTAAACCAGCTTATATTTCCTTAGTTCTGTTGAAGAGTCATACAGACTCTAAACGTTAACTGTGTTCCTCTCCGCAGATGCTGTCAGACCTGCTGAGTTTTTCCAGGTATTTTTATTTTTGTTTTGGATTTCCAGCATCCGCAGTTTTTTGCTTTTATCTTAATGTTGGAGGCAAGATGTGCATACGAACATACGAAAGAGGAGCGGAATTAGGCCATTCAGCCCATCAAACCTGCTCCACCTTTCAATAAGATCATGGCTGATCTGTCTGTGTTTCGAGTTCTACATTCCCATCCACCCCCGATAACCTTTGATTCCCTTTCCTAACAAGAATCTATCTACCTCTGCTTTAAAAATATGCAGTGCCCCTAATATGCAGTGCCTTGCTTCCACCGCCTTTTGAGGCAGTGTGATCCAAAGTCACACAACCCTCTGACAGAAAAAAATTCTCCTCATCTCTTTCCTATAAGGACGATCCCTAATTTTAAAACAGTGTTGCCTGGTTCTGGACTCACCCACAAGAGGAAACATCTTTTCCACATCCATCTCACCAAGACTATTCAGGACCTTATATACTTCAATCAAGTTACCCCTCCCTCTTCTAAACTCCAGTGGAAACAAGCCCAGCCTGTCCAACCTGTCCTCATAAGACAACCTGCTCATTCCACGTATCAATCTCTGAACCACCTCTAACGCATTTACACCCTTCCTTAAATAAGGAGACTAAAACTGCACACAGTATTCAAGATGCAGTCTTACCAATGCCCTGTATAACTGAAGCATAACATCCTTACCTTTATTTTCAATTCCCTTCATAATAAAGGGTAGCATTCCATTAGCCTTCTTGATTACATGCTGTACCTGCATTCTAAGTTTTTGTGACTCATGCATGAGAACACCTAGATCCCTCTGCACCTCGGAATTCTGCAGACGTTCTCTATTTAAGTAATGCTCTGATTTTTAATTCTTCCTGCCAAAATGGACAACATCACATTTTCCCACATTATACTCCATCTGCCAGACTCTTGCCCATTCACTCAACTTATCTATATTCATCTACAAACTCCTTATGTCTTCTTCACAACATACTTTCCCACCTATCTTTGTATCATCTGCAAATTTAGCTACCATGCCATTGCTCCCCCCATCTAAGTCATTGATATAAATTGTAGCCCCAGCACAGACCCTAATTGGACTCCAATAATCACACCCTGCCAATCAGAAAAATATCCATTTATGCATACTCTGTTTTTTGCCAGCCAGCCAAACCCCTATCCAAGCTAATATGTTATCCCATACACCATAAGCTTTTATTTTCCACAATAACTTTTGATGTGGTACCTTATCAAAGGCCTTCTGGAAATCCAAGTACAGTATATCTACAGGCTCCCCTTTATCCACAGTGCATGTAAATCCTTCAAAGAACTCCAATTCATTGGCTAAACATGATTTCCCTTTCACATAACCATGCCAATTCTTCCTGAATGCCCTGTGCTTTTTCTAAGTGTCCAGCTATAACCCCTTTAATGATTGACTCTAACACCTTCCCCATGACAGACGTCAGCTAACTGGCCTATAGTTTCCTGTTTTCTGCCTCCCTCCCTTCTTGAATAGAGGGGTTATATTTGCTATTTCCCAGTCTGATGGTACCTTTCCAGAATCTAGGGAGTTTTGGAAAATTAACACCAACTACTACCTCATTAGTCACCTCTTTTAAGATCCTAGGATGAAGTCTATCCGGACCCGGAGACTCATCAGCCCGCAGTCCCATCAGTTTGCTCAGAACTGCTTCCCTCGTGATTGTAATTTCACCAAGTTCCTCCTTCCCTTCCACCTCTTGATTTACAGCTATTACTGGAATGTTTTTTGTAACCTTTATAGTGAAGATAGAAGCAAAATATTTGTCATTTCATCCACCATTTCCTTATTATCTACTATTAACTCCCCATTCTCACTTTCCAGAGGATGAACACTCACTTTACCTACTCTTCTCCTGAAGAGTACCTGTAGATACTCTTGCTATCCATTTTCACATTTCTAGCTAGCTTCCTCTCATACTCTAATTGCTTTCTCTTGATTAACATTTTAGTCATTCTCTGCTATTCTTTATATCCTGACCAACCATCTGATGCGCCTCTCATCTTTGTACAGTTATGTGCATTTTCCTTCAGTTTGATGCTTTCCCTAAGTTCTTTAGTTAACCACGGATGGTGGGCCCCCCCCTTAGAATTTTTCTTTATAGCAGGAATATACTTATTCTGAGTATTCTGGAAATGCTCTTCATATGTTGCTATGCCCTTACACTCAGCAATTATTTCTTCAAAGGAAAGTGTCACTGTGCGCACAACTAAAAACCATTTCAGTATTCCAGATCATAGGGAATGTTTTGCAAGGAAAGGCCAGTCCCTCAACTCACTCAGTCAGTCAGCCAGCCATTCAAAACTCAAGAAATCTCAGGTTAGCTCAAACATGTAAGGATGTGAACTCTGGTTTGACAGATTGCTGGAGATTTAATCAGGTGACATTTGATCCCAGGGTATTCAATCACATGATCCTGTGACATCGTGCTTTTTAAAAATGTTGTTCAATTCACCTTAGCTGAGTGGCACAGAGTCACCAAGCCCTGAATAAAATATTTGACTTTTTGTGCGATGGCTACGCCCAGAGTGTATTCTGTTTTGAAGATCATCTGTCGAGGCTGATTCGTGATTGGCATTGCCTTCTGCAGCTGGCACAGATGAACAGCGTTGGCCCGAAGTCAACTAATTTTGTTTTCCTTTCAGTGGGCTCTCTTTTCCGCCATCTGGTCATTTCTTTTGTCCTCTACTTTTTCCATGCCCTTCTTGACTGCTTGTCTGCAGGCTCTCCGGTCAGCAGCGAGGACTTCCCATGTATCGACTCCAAACTCGGCCAACTTGAAGTCTCGCTTGCAGACATCCTTATATTGCAGACGTGGGTAACCTGTTGGTCTTGTGCCAATAGCAAGCTCGCTGTAGAACATGTCTCTGGGGATACGTCCGTCACACAATCAGCTCACATGACCCAGCCAACGGAGTCACTGTTGATTCAAGAGGACAAACATGCTGGGGAACCCTGCACGCTGGTGTGCTTCCACATTTGGCACTCTGTCTTGCCCGGAGATGCCCTATATTTATTTGAGGCAGTGGAGGTGGACACTGTTCAGCTGCTTTTCTTGGCTTGCATTAGTTGTCCATGTCTCACTATTGTAAAGGAAGGTGCTGAGAACATAAACCTGATACACACAGAGTTTTGTATTTTCAGTTAGTTTGCTGTTGGTCCACACTTGATTCTCATCTTTGGCGTAACAGCTATGGCCTTGGCAATCCTGGTGCTGATTTCAGCATCAAGGGACATGTTGCTGGTTCATGTTGATCCCAGGTATGTGACATTGTCGACAATGACCTCCAGAGGTTGTCAATTTTGATGCAAGGTGGAATCTTGTTGGGATGCCAGCATGGCATCATCAGAAAACAGCAACTCATGAGCTTGGACACTATCCACTTTAGTCTAGGCACACAGTCTGAACAGCTTGCTATTCAGTGATGGTAATGCCATTGAGTACTAAAGGGAGATGGTTGGATTCTCTCTTGTTGGAGATGGTCATTGCCTGGCACTTGTGTGGCACGAATGTTACTTGCTACTTATTAGCCTAAGCCTGAATGTTGTCCAGGTCTTGCCGCATTTGGATATGGGCTGCTTCAGCATCTGAGAAGTCACGAATGGTGAACATTGTGCAATCATCAGTGAACATCCCCACTTCTGACCTTATGATGGAGGGAGGTCATTTCTGAAGAAGCTGAAGATGGTTGGGCCAAGCACACCACCTTGAGGAACTCCTGCAGTGATATCCTGGGACCAGGTTGATTAACCTGCAACAACCACAACCATCTTCCTTTGTACTAAGTATGACTCCAACCAATGGACAGCTTTCCCCCGATTCCCATTGACTCCAGTTTTTCCAGGGCTCCTTGATGCCACACTAGGTCAAATGTGGCCAAGGGCAGTCACTCTCACCTCACCTCACCTCTTTAGTTCAGCTCTTTTGTACATGTTTGAACTAAGGCTGTAATAAGATCAGGAGCTGAGTGGCCCTGGTGGATGAGCAGACATTTCCTCCAAATAAATATTGGGAATATTGAAGCCATTTTCTTTGGTTCCCGCTCCAAATTTCGTTCCCTAGTTACTGACTCCATCCCTCTCCCTGACATCTGTCTGAGGCTGAACCATACTGATGGCACCCTTGGTGTCATCTTTAACCCAGAGATCAGTTCCCAACCACATATCTGCTCCATCAATAAGACTGACTATTTCCACCTCTATAATGTTACGTGGCTTCACCACTGCTTCAACTCATCTCTTGCTGAAACCCTCATCCATGCTGTTGTCACCTCTAGACTTAGCTATTCCAACATACCTCCTGGCCAGCCTCCCACATTCTACCCTCGGTAAACCTGAGGTCATTTAAATCTCCAGTCTTTACTTGCACCAAGTCCCATTCACCTATTACAGCTGTGCCTGGTGACCTACGTTGGCTGCTGGTAAAGCAACGCCTTGATTTTAAATTGTTTTCAAATCCCACCATGGCCTCATCTCTCCCTATCCTCCAGTCCCACAACCCTTCAAGATATCTGCACTCATTTAATTCTGGCTTCTTGAGCATCCCCGATTTTGATTGCTCCACCGTTACTCTCAGTTTAGAGTGCTCTCAGCTGCCTAGGCCCTAAACTCCAGAGTTTCTTCTCTAAACTCCTCCACCTCTCTTTCCTCCTTTAAGATGCTCATTAAAACAAGCTTATAACAAACTCCCGAATTTCACCTTGTGTAGTTTGGTTTCAAATTTCACTTTACAATGCTCTTAAGAAATGCCTTGGGATGTTGTATTACATTAACCACACTATATAAAAATGAGTTGGAGAAACACCAAGTAAATTCCACTAATTGAACAAAAATATTGCTAAAAATATCTTCGCACTAAGGATTTTGTACAATTTTATGACTTTTTACAATGCACAGTAATTTATAAAAATAGTAAATAAAATCAAAACCAAATTTAATTCAGCTCACTGACTCCCATAACCAACCACTAAGGCCTAGCTTCAGGGAGATGAGCCTCAGTCTGCAGGGAACGGTGCCAGAGTTCCCTAATTCCTGGAAAAAAAAAACAAATTACACAACAATGCACAGCTGACCTGAAATCCTACTTCCCCAAAATTTCTCTCTCTCTCTCCCTCCATCCCCCAGTTGTGGTTCATTCTGTCTCCATGTTCAGAACTCACGCCGTTTCCAAGCCACTCTCATTGGCCCCAGATCCGCTATTCTCACCAGCAGTAATTATAGCAGTGTGTCCTGAATAACAGGTTGGGCAGCAGGGCTCAGCTTGGCTGCAAGACACGAAAGCTGGCATAATGCACCTGCGTGAATCGTTGAAGCAAGGTTAATTTCTCCTGGGCCCCCTCCAGCAGCACTTGGGAAATTAACCGCCCATTCTGGGAGACTCCCACCCAAAATGGGAGATTGACAACCTACTCACCTGGTGACTCACTCCGATTCATTCAGCTCTTTTAGTGACTCCTAGCCTCGGCCTCAGTTCAAACAGCACACTCCCTCAATTCAAACATCACAATCCATCCGGTTAATCTACTTAATTAAAAATAACAGTTTAATCAGTACATGGGCGTCATCGCCACCTTTTTCTTTTGACCAAATACACTCCCTTATGTTATCTTAGCAGAAACACTTTACCACTATCTCACTCAATTGGACTCTGACAGCTTGAATTATAAAAATCCAAAGCAAAAATATTGCAGTCATCAAATCATTGGCCCAGAACATCTGTTCTCCGGTGGGTGGTTGGGGGGGGATGGGGTGGTCAAACCCTGGAGGTACCCCAGAAAATGCTCTGGGGGGACCCTGCAGCAGTCCCCATGCAAGGACTGCACAGGAATTGACAAGAAGTTGTAAACTTCCGATGGGCAATTACCCTGCACCTGGAAACATCCAAAACTCCGTGTTAAATCTGAGACTTCGGATGGTTCCGACTCTCTTAGCAGAATAGTTACCCAGGAAAAGTTAGAAGAAATAAAACCACTTCCAACTCCTGGGTAACTATGGTATTGACCTCCTGGCCGCCCCCAACTGGATTCCACCCCCCACTCCACCTACTACCTCCCCCGAGCACACCGCACCCCCGACCACCTTCATGATGGGGCATAATTCTAGATTAGGCTTGGGCTCACCAATGGAGAACACCTCACCGACATGTCCCCACAGAAGTCGGAGGCAGGGGCAGCCGAGGTCTCCGGCACTCAGAGGGCTGCTGGAGACCAGCCACCTGCTCAGTCCGAGTCAAATGATGAGCCTCTGCGAGCGGCCGCCAACTCGATGCTGGAGATACAACAACAGACGGCGGAACATTAGGCAGGGATTCGGCAGTCACTCAGTAGACTGGAGCGAAGGATGGAGTAGTCAGTCTACGTTGTGGCTGCGACGTGTAAGCGCCTCGAGGTCACCATGGGAAAGCTGGCGACCACCATGGACACCTTGGTCCAGAGGTTTTGCCAGATTTGCGCTCAGCCCTGGACTCTATGGTCACACAATTCCTGGTGGGCACCATCAAGATGTAGGCTACAGGGGGATGAGGCAGCTTGACCTCCCTCCAGGTACAGCATCTCCTCAAGGAGTCAAGGTGGGGCCTCGAGCACCCACAGGGAGGATGAGCATCAACCGGACACCCCTGGGCCTCCTCTCAAGACACTCCTCTGCCTGTGACCCCATCCACTCCAGCTGCTCAGGCTGAGGCGGATGCATCTGCCCCTGAGCAGGAGACCCTTATCAGGCTGGGCCCTCCAGGCCTAGGGCCACCAGATATGTCAACCAGAAATTTAGTTATCAACCCCTTGGGTCCCCAGCTAAAGTATTGTCTTCTGACATGCCTCAATGTTCTCAGTTATCACTACCTCTAGTTTCTTACTGCTATACTTGTGGCTGTTTTTCTCACCTGGCCCCTGCTTTATGGTGATTCTGATTCTGTTGCACTATGTCTCATATCTATCGCCTGCCACGATTCTGGCTTACCTGTCGTCTGACAGTTCTGATCTACCATGGTGGCTGTCGGCTTTGTATCCTACGGTGATTCTGACCGCTGTCATGCGACAGTTCTAATCTACCCTGGCGGCTTTCAGCTCTGCGTGTTACTCCTTTGTTTTGTTTCATCCTGCCATCTCCGATTTCGATCTCAAGTGGTCCATTTGTCCGGCCGCCAGGCTTAGACACTACCCATGTGTGGTAAATAAAGGGTAATCACCTGCTTGGTGAGTCTGATCGGCCAATCCCCCAGCCACTGCTAGACTATCCTGCCAACAACGCCAATAATAGTGGAGTATCGAAAGACACTTGACATGGAGACAGCTGAAGGTACAAACAAGATAAACATTTATTCCATACAAGTATGCATACAGGGGATGCAACACCAGATAGACTGCTCACCAATCGCTGTTCACTTCATATATTTAAACACTCTTAAAACTGTGCCCATGTACAAGTACATATGTATTCTGCTTATCACATGACTCTATGACAAACAAAGGGTTCATCAAAACTATGTTAAAACTAACCAGGACTTTAACCTTTAAACTAATAAAGTCCCAACCTCAAATTAATCAGGTCTCAACCCTTAAATTAATCAAGCCTACAGCTATGTGTCACTTTTATATTGAGCATACAGTTTCATTTCCCCTAGCCCGCTGTGTAACTATTCCCCTCTACATATCTGCCTTAGCTAATTTCTTCCCACTACACTAACCCCCCTTAGTGCTCCAATCTATGATCTGCCATTCCAATTAACAATACATTGCTTCTGACAAATAACTTGATGCCCTTTGGCGTGTTAGGTATGCTAATTTTGGAGAGCACCTGATGGGCCTCCATAAATGGGAGGCTATATATGCTGCACTTGTGCCTCCTACTCAAGTGCCTGCATTCCCAAATTGTGCATTCAGATGTCTTAATGCTGATATGCAGTGAGTTTGATGTGAAGCCATTGGGTTATGAGTATCCCTCTTTCCTCACTGAAAAATACGTCGGCTTCCAGTGGCTTTCTTTGCTAGGAGGCCTTCCTCATTTTTGTGGAATCAGACTCCAGGTCACTTTTGCAGCACCAACAAGTTAGAAGGCACCCCAGGAAGGGCCTCTTAGTGCTGTAGTGTGCTCCTCCCACACAGCCTCAGGCACCCCCCATTCAGAATCGCTTCCACTTTCAAATTAAACTGCGCAATAACTCCAGTAGAGCAAGTTAGTGATTCTGCACTACTATTTCGAAGTGAGATTCGATGCTTCCTCTCTGACTGTCTGTGTACCCAATGTTTACCCTGAACCTCATGATGTGAAGATAGAGCTCCCTCCTCTTATTCTCCAGCCTCCTCCAGTAATACTGGATCCCATAGTTGTTACTGTCGATATTCCTACCCTTCCCCCGAGCTCATCACTATTGAAGTGCCCATGACCTATGTGGACACCTACCCTCCTTATCTCAAGGCTGAGCGCACAGTCACCTACCAAGGTGAATACCCCAAGGAAAGCTTCACATACATCCCCCCAACCCCATGCGACCCCACCAACCCCCCAACACACCCCTTTGAGACAACACCTGGAGTATTGTGTGTTGTTTTGGTCTCCTTACCTAAGGAAAGATATACTTGCAATAGAGGGAGTGCAACAAAGGTTCACTAAATTAATTCCTAAGGTGGAGGGACTGTTTCATGAGGAAAGATTAAATAGATTGGGCCTTTATTCTCTGGAGTTTAGAAGAATGAGATGTGATCTCACTCAAACATACAAAATTCCTATAGGACTCGACGGGTAGATGCAAGAAGGGTGTTTCCCTTGGCTGGGAGATCTAGAATCAGGGGACACAGTCTCAGAATAAGGGGCAGGCCATTTAGGACTGAGATGAGGAGGAATTTCTTCACTCAGAGGGTGGCGAGTCTTTGGAATTCACTGCCGCAGGCGTCTGTGGAGGCTCAGTCATTGTGTATGTTCAAGACTGAGATCGATAGATTTCTACATTTTAAAAATATCAAGGGATACGGGGAGCATGCAGGAACACGGTGTTGAAGTAGAAGATCTGCCCTGATCTCGTTGAATGGTAGAGTGAGCTCAAAGGGCTGAATGGTCTTCTTCTGCTCCTATTTCTTATGTTCTTCGCTCGCCTGGTGCTCAATTCCAGCTCCCATTCTCAATTTTCTTGCTCCAAGTTGCCTCCTTATTTTATTATTTCCTCCCCTTCCCCAGTGTGGAGTTGACATTGGTTTGCTCCAATTTTTCTTATCAATAAAAAAATTAGGGTGGATAAAGCATTAAACAAATAAGAAAAAACTGGGGAAAACCACATAGGATCTGTGGGGCTTTGGGGGTTTACAAATATCATGCATGCTAATCTGAATTGGCGGCATGTAATGTCCACTTCGTTTCCTGAATTAATATTTGTGGTATTGTTCTGTGGGGAAAATTTCACTTGAAACAGCCACGGAAACCATCTCTTGTAGTGGTGCGCACAGCCCCCAGTGATAGCAGACCCAGCCCATTTATATTGCCATTTATTTGCAATAATTAGGCAGCATAGGGGCTAAACTATCAAAGTAAATGTAAATGGCCTGGATTCTGCGGTCCTCAAAGGAAGCCTTGCTCTGGTGAGAACATTACCTCCTCTCATCGTGCAGTGAAATGAAGTATTCTTTAATGGGGATTCCCAGTGTGGAGCTGCAGTGATGTCATCAGGCTGTCCAAGCAGCCAATCACATTAAAGAATTCTTACCTACAGCCAGGCAGGAAATGGATGCATTAAAATCAAAACACTTTTTAAAAAATTTGACATAGAGCAAAATAAAGATTGGGACATACACTGGGGTAAAGGTAGAAGCTGAAATAGCAAGAAAAATATTTTCTAAAATGACTTATTATTAAAAGATTGTTTACAATATCTAGCAGTTAATCTTAATATTTAACAACACGCAACAAATATAAAATTATGTTTTCAGGGTCAGATCAGTGTTCTGCAGTAGTTATTACTCAGATCACTGTTAAAAACACAGTTACGCCTAACTGAACAAGTTGTAACTTTTTACAGGTATGCTAATGGCAGTGTGAGAGAAGAAAACTCACTACAATTGATTTCAATGGTTGCTGGCTACGATAGTTGCAGGGGCGGGGGCAGGGGGTGGTGTGGTGGCAGATGGGTGGGGTGCACAATGCGGCCTGAGGTGGAGCCGTAAGTAACAGATTGCAACTTCAGTTTGCCTGCTCTAATCTACCCATACTCTAAATGTTCTACTCAGTTTCAGACAGAGAGTAATAAAGCCCTCAAAATCTATCCAGCAAATTGTTACAATAGCCATGGATCTTGTTTATCTTTCCTGCATATGGCCCTGAGCCCCTAACCTATCAGGTAATTTTATGTTAACCAGTTATCTCACCTTTGAATCTAAGTACCGCATGAATTGTCATCTTTATGACAGGATGGAGTAAGAAAAGAGTCAATAAACGAACTTCACATAGCTTCCTTCGTCATTAAAGTTGTAAGAATAGACCGCCTACAGTACAATGACCGTAAGATGAGTTGAAGAATTTAATGAGTAGATTTCTGATCCAATTAAAAAAAGATGGAAATGGCTTGTGAAGTCCTGAAGGCAGATTAAGTTGAATGGGCCTTTTCTCATTCCCATCTTGTTATGCTTTTGGATGGAGTCATGTCCTAGAAAACTTCCCTTATGTATCGCAGCCTGGGCTTGAACCCATAGCAGATCAGTATACAGCTCTTCTCTTTGAGGACTGTTTGCAGTCTGAATAAAATGGATTGGATTAGATTTCACTGCAGTTCCTGTTGGGCACAATTCAAGAGAATAAAATAGCAGATTAAAGTATTACGTTGGGCATTTAAGATAGTTTGTTAAGCAATGCCGTTGGACAGTTTGGCAGCATCATCGGAAAAGTACGCGAGAAATACACACAAATGTTTATTTCCTGGTTCTCACCTATGCTTCAGGTCACTGAGTTTGTTTTCATTTTGCGGCATTGTGCTCGAATTGCTTTTGTCAATGTTATTACTGCTGAGTGAAATGCCGTATGTAAAGTTTAGGGCATAATTGCTTTTGTAAATGCCAACAGCAAGTTTACCTTGCACATTCCTTATGCTTTTATAATAGATCACAATTGAAAGTGGATACACAACACCCACCCTTAAGGTAAATTAGTTTCAATTGAACGTGCACATTGATATGAAGTTATGAGAAGCTAGATAGTTTAATCTATTAATTGTCTACTTGACCATTTTCTTGTTGTTTCTCCTTCTAGGGAGTTCCATTATTTTAATTTGCCTGTGGCAGGGCAGAGTAACCTGTTGCTACATGATTTTCAATCACTCCTGCTACAGATGGTCTAATAGTAAGTTATTAAAGGTTTATGATATGCGGCATTACTTAATGCCAACAGTAGCTTATTGTTTGACTAAAACAGGGGCATAGCAACCTGATGTTACAAGATTTTAAATCACTTCTGTACTCACACTGACACAATAGTAAATATTAAAGGTTTATAACTTGTAAATGGCATCACAATGTCAACAATGCTTCTTGTTAGTGAAACATGTAAACCATCATGGTGAGCCAAGGTTGTGAACAATTTCGGTCTCTTGGCAGCTCTGTGTATCGCTTATTACACTTATTGAGTAGACTAAGTCTATTATCAGCAACAACAACTTGCATTTTTATTTCTTACAGTTTAGAAGAATTAATTTTTTCACCCAGAGGGCGGCTGGAGTCTGGAACAAGCTTCCTGAAAGGGTGGTGGAGGCAGGTTCGATCGAGGTATTCAAAATGGAATTGGATTGCTACCTGAAAAGAGAGAATGTGCAAGGTTACGGGCATCAGGCAGGGGAGTGGGACTAGGTGAAATGCTCTCTCAGAGTGTCAGTGTAGACTCAATGGGCCAAATGGCCTCCTTCTGCACTGTAAAGATACTGTGATCTCATTGAGAAATAGGCTGGGATTTTACAGGGTGGCAGTGGCCCCATCCACTGGCTAGAAAGTTGGGGGCAACCTCTCCTCTGCTCATGGAAGCTCAGGCTGAATTTTAAGTTGTTCAGGCAATTAATTGCCTGTAGTCGTGGCTTCCATCCCTCTAATGGAGGATGTCCCACATCCAAGTTCTGCTGGTCCATCAGCTATTCAGCCCTACCAGCGCCCCTGGGAAAGCAATGGCCACAATTAGTACTGCAGCAAGCTCGGACCAGCAGCAATGGAGAAGGCACCAGAACCCAAGTAAATGGGTTCGGTTTGCCAGGGCAGGCTAGGCAGGTGCCAACGAGGGAGCGAGTGTTGTTGTGGAGGGCGGAGAATGTGGCTCTTTCAGCAAGCCTCCCCACATGGCAATGTGCCCATCTGCAGCATACCAGAGGTGGCGAGAAGAGGCCATTAAGTGGCCCCTAAATGGCCATCTAAGGGCCTCAATTGGCCTGAGGTCATGTGGACCATCTGCCACCTACCTTGTATCTGGTAAAATGCCAGAGGCGATGGGATGGCACACATCCTGCCATCCCACACATTTTTTTTACATCCTCTCCATCTCTCAGCGCTGTCCCTAGGGCCCTCTAAATTACTGGCCATAAAATCCTTAAGGGGCTTGGCAGCATTGAGGATGCTTCCCCTGCCTGGGAGGATGCTTCCCCTGCCTGGGGAGTCTAGTACTAGGGGTCACAGATTCAGAATAAAGGGTAGGCCATAATTATGGTCAAGGTTTAACTCAAATGCAAGGTCTTAATGAATATCTATATAAAAATAAATATGGTCTATTTTTGATGTCAATGTCAAATCTTTTGCACAGATGTTCACTCCCTCATTATTACTTATTACAATCCCCATAGAGTCTTTTAACTTCTAAAAATAAATTCAAACTTCCAGTGAATAGCTGGAAGGATAACGGAACAAGGGCCGATATTTTCTGGTCCTGCCTGCCACGGGGCGGAAATCCCTGCTTGAAGTCAACAGGCCTCTGGCTGGTCCATCAAATTTTCTGTCCCACCTGCAACGAGTTCCTGCTGTGGGCAGGTCTGGAAAATCCTGGCCAAGATTTCACACTTTTAAGATTTTTACTGTAACAAGCAAACTAAAAGCATTATCGACTAAACGTTATGTCAGTAGGCACTGAAATATACTTTAAACTACAGGACAGACCTTTTCCCTTTTACTTTTAACAGAACCAAAAATGTAACTGTTTACAAACCCGACATTCTCAACAGCTTCCTGAGGCTTTGGAGGCTAACAGTCTAACCACTGTCAGCACAGATGCTTCTGCCATTGTTTACATGTATCTTCTTCCTTGTAAAACAGCCTGGGTTCCTCTCTAAACTTTAACAATCAAGACACCCAGATTGACTGTCAGCTGAATTCAGAACAGGTCCCTCCTTCAGCCCCCCCATTTTACCCTAAATTAAATCTTATAAACTTTATATTTGTAACATCCTGTACATATAAATGGAAACACATAATAAAGAGGAGTTAAGCATTTGAAATATACTCAACCATTTGCTGAGCTGAACAGCACTTCATTACAGTCTACTCTTCATGCATATGTCAGTGCCTATAGAAAAACCTGTAGCTGTTTTTTGAATTACACTTGGTTATTTACACTCCTACTTGGAACTGCCAAAGTTGGCAGTGATTTACAAACATCTGTCAATCAAGTGAAAATTCATAAACCTATTCTTCAGGTTGCCTGTGCAAACTGCTGCCGAAACGTAGAATATTTCTTGCAGCAATATTACCGGGACGTTCATACTAGCTGACGCCCCTGAGGCTATCAGGCCCCTGCCTTTAAGTTATTCAACTTTCAATGTATCGTGAATGTTTATTTAAATATGACTAAAACCATAGTCAGAGTTTCCTTATCTGATATCGAGAGTATGAATCACCAAATGAAATAGGAAAAGTTCTCACGCATCTTTTTAAACACTTTGTGCCAATGTACCCCTTATACAGGAGACTGTAATGACATAATCACAATAAGATAAGCTGAGTTGCAAGTCACGCAATAAACCTGGGATGGTCTTCTTGATTTAGTTTACCATTGCATAGCATTACTTTAGGCAATAACCCTTTAAAGCCTCTGATATAGCAGCATTTTTTTGCACCACGAATATAATTGCACAAAGGTAATGAATATTTCATATACGATATGCACAGGAAATGGTAGAAAGAGCAAAATCAGCAGGTCTGGCAACACGTGTAGAAAGATAAACAGAGTCAACGGGTAGAATTTAATGTTGGCGTCTCACCTATCAGCTGGAGAACTGGTCGGCATTGGGAAGGCCCATCGTTTTTAAGTGCTCATGAGGCATTTAACTGGCCAGTGCCGGGCCTTCCCCAGGATTTAGGATTCTGGAGGGGGGTGCAAATCCTGCTCCCCGAGAGCTGCCAACTAATCAGAGGCTGGCAGCTCTTTTTTGCCTGTAAACGCCTCTGGGAGTGGTGGCTGGTGCTGGTAATGCACCCACCAGATACGTAGAATTGTCAAGGGACACAGGTGAGTGAGGGTAGATGGGGGTCACGGGTTGTGAGTTGCTGGCTGGTTGGGAGGGGTTTTGAAGAAAGGGCAGGGTTGGCTCTCAGCAGGCTCCACCCCCTTTCCCATTTCTGGGTCCCTCGATCAGCCACTGAGTGCCCTTGAATGAGGGACCCATCCCCCCTGTCCCCCCTCCCTGGAAACCCACAGATCTTATGAGCTCTCTGTGTGGCGACTCCCCCACCCACCGCTGGCTGGATACCAACAGCGGCAGGATGAGGCCCTTAAGTGGGGATTAATTTCCAACTTAAGGGCCTCAATTAGCATCCAGGTGGGAAGGCCATTCACAAGCCTTCCCCCCTCGGACTTCATCAGGTGGAATTGGAAGGCGATGGGTCCCAGCCCGCACCCTCTGCCCGATTAAATGCCTCAATGCCTCCAAACTTGCCACCAGGGGTGGCATTAAATTCCGCCCAGCATTTCAATGGCCTGTCAGTTTAATTTTCCCCCTTGCTCCCACGCTGGCCTTTCCGTCCTCAGCCTCCTGCAGTTTTCCAATGAAGTTCAACACAAGAAACAGCACCTTATCTTTCAACTGGGCACTTTACAGCCCTCTGGACTCAACACTGAGTTCAACAATTTTAAATCATAACCTTTGCCCCCATTTTCTTTTGTGCTTCTTTGCTGGTCTGTTTTTTGACTTTTGTTTCTTTTTTGTTTACTTTTCTTTGTAGTCAGGGAATAGCTATTGAGGATTGTACTATTCAGACCTCCTCTGGGCACATCTGTTGTCTCTTTACTTGTCAAATTACCACTCCCTTTGGTCTTGCACCATGGATCCTTTTGTCATTTAATCTCTCCTGCCCTCCTTCCTATCAAAGACCTTCCCTCCTACTCTCTTTCCACTCTCACCTCTTCCACTTGCTCAAACCTACTAAATTTTGAACTTTTCCAATTTCTGATGAAAAGTCATTAACCTGAAACATTTTTTTCTCTCCACAGATGCTGCCAGACCTGCTGAGTATTTCCAGCATTTTATATTTTAATCTCAGCTTTCTAGCATCCGCAGTGTTTTAATTTTGAATGAATATTTCACGGTTTTTTCCCCTCCCCAAAAGTTGACAAATGCAATTGAAAAAGATACATTTCCTCAACATGATTCTTTAGTGTTGCGGTGACCCAGTGGTAACACATTTCCCCTGTACCAGAAGATTGTGGCTTTGAGTACCACTCCAGGACTTGAACACACAATTTAGACTGGCATCTTCTTGCAATACTGAAGGAGTGCTGAATTGTCAGAAGAGCTGCCTTTTACTGGCAATGTTCTATTGGCACCTTGTCCCTTAACCAACATCACAAAAAATTGATTAAAAACAGAAAGCATTGGAAAATCTAAGCAGGTTTGGCAGCATCTGTAGACAGAAACCAGGGTTAATGTTTCAAGGCCAATATGACTCAACCAATGAAGAGTCACTTTCTGTTTTTATTTCAAGTCTCCAGCTTCCCCACTATTTTGCTTTTAACAAAAATGGATTAACTAGTCACTCATCTCATTGCTGCTTGTGAGGCCCTGGCTTTGCACAATTTGGCTGCGTCTGTTTCCAACAAAACAGCGAAGACAGAGATGATCTACTTCTGCTTCTATTTCTTTTGTTCTTATGACAGCTCATAAGTAATTTGTTGCCATTAAAATGTTTTAGAATTTTTGGACAATGCAAAAAGCACTAAGATCTTGGCAATGAAATAATTAATGCAGTTCTGGCTTTTGAAACCAATGACATACGCTTCCCCGCCAGCCCCAACATTCAAACTTCCAGGATCTTCCAGTCCCACATGTGGCAAGAATCATCGGGGCAGGAAAGGAAATTTGATGGGTCAGCCAAAGCCAGGCTTCTGGCAGGAATTTATAGTCCTGTAATGGGCAGGATCAGAAAATCCCAGTCCTTATCCAAGCACTCCTATTTCAGAGAGTTTTATTGACAGATTCTCAATGCAGACGCGTCTAATCTAGGGACCATAGAACCTCAGTCCCGAGACCCAAATTTTGTAGGTTGAGACTCAACTAACACTTGAGGCATGGACTCAAAGGGTCGAATGTCTTCAATGCCATAAAGTTCAATGCACAACGTTCAACAATTCTTGACTGGGTAACTAAATGGAATGCTGCAGCCAATCCACCTTGTGTGAGGAAAGGAATTGGAGAATGTAGATAAAAGTCAAAAATGGCCTTGCCTTGCAAACAAGATTATAGTACAACCATGGAGCACCATTAACAAGTGTGACAGTCAAGGAAACATTGTAGGCCAAACCAGCCAAAGCCCTGCCCCCCCATGCTGGAGGTGAAAGTGAGGTGGCAAAAGTTAGCAATGGGAAACCCAACAAGAGGCAAATTGCTGGAGTTGTGGGAAAGGGAGAAAATCCACAAGCTGATCTCATTGCTGAATTGAAATATTGTGGGCTAGAAATTTCTCCCTAGGTTTTTGTTTCAAACGTTTCCACTCCTTTCCTCTGCTGGGCATGGTGACTTATGCTGATATGTAAAGCTCCTAGTCTGACTAGCTGTTGATGTGGCTGTTCATCATGGGTAGGCCCAGAAAGAAACCGTTAGTAGAACAATCAGTTATTCTACTATGCCCGCCTAGAGGTATTTCTTTTAGCAGTGAACATTAAATAACAATTGGAAGAGAGATTTTGGTTAATGTTCCCCCCACCCACTTCCCCAACTGCACATACTGAAGCCAATTTTGTCCTATTGCATGGCTAAAATTGGTTAACTGAACACACACCAGGGATTGCTCTTCAGAAGTGTCTACTCTGTATCTGTTGGCTTTGCTCCCTATAACACATTTTACTTATTGAGTCATTAAAGGATGACAGGTTTTATTACAGATATGAAAGCATCTAGAAATTATCTGACTATTTTAAAAGCTATAGAGAAAATCCAGTATTTGAAGGGTTAATTCAGTGATTTAAGTTCTTTGGTGATTATTTGCCAGAAGATTTTCTGACTGTATGGAGGGTTATTAGAATAGTCAACAGCGCCCTAGTGACTGACATCAGTTTGCACTAACCTCCATGGCTGGCTTACAAAAATATCAACTGCCAAACCTAAACAATGAACCTTTTAGCACACTGCCACATTGGCAAACAGTTAGTGTAACTAAACTAAAAAAGAGGAATTGAAATTGTTGTGGAGTGCACTTTAACTCTGTAAAAGCTGATTTTAAAATAACTCTCCCTCTGACACTCACGGAACTCCTTTCTTAAATTATAATTCAAATGAATTTTACTCTTAAACAAAGCTGGAGGCTGATGGGCCAGCAAGCAATTTTTTTTTAAGGACCTGATTTTAACTCTGTGTAAGTGAATGGGTTTTGAGTGAGTTAAAATTGGGTGAATGTCTGAACCACACAGATCAGGAAGGCCTCATTCTTGATGTTTGGTCTGTGCTGTCTTAGCCAGGGTAACGGAAACGGAACTATATAAATTGTCCAGAATTTCCACTCCTGAGTGGTATCCAATTGGAAAGTGTGCATGTGTGCAGTGTACATATGTGGGTGGGTGTGGTATGTGTGTGTACTACTGCGTGTGTGTGTAATTGTGTGCTAGTGAATGTGTGTATTAGTGCATATGTGTACGTGTACTAGTGCACATGTGTTTGTGAGTACCCATGTTCTGTGCTAGTCCATATGTATCTGTGAGTTAGTGCATATCTGTGTGTGTTTGTGTGTGTATGTGTATAAACTAGTACATATATGTGTGTGAGTTAGTGCTGTGTGCGTGCATGGATGGGTAGATATGTGTTTGTGTATATGTGTGGGTGTGTGTGCGGTTTGTGTGGCTGAGACTGTATATAGCCAGCGTGGGCCTTGTCACGCAAGGTGTGATGCCTACCATAGTTAAAAATCCTGTAGCAGATTGGTGTCAAGACTTGCACATAAAGAATAATTACTCAGATCAGGGCTGCTGGTTCCTGTATTGTAATTGAGTGAGAATTAGCCTGCTCAAGAGAAGATGTCAGAAAATCAGGGTGGGAAAGGAAGCAACAAATCTGGGATATATAAAATCCTCTTTTTTATAGTTTACATGTTGAAATAATACTATTTTTATCTTTGCTTTATGGCTTGCAGTTAGTGTCAACAGTGAGGGCACTCTGACAACCGATTGCAAATCTCTGCCAAGTTTAATTTAGCCAGTTTGGTCTCATCAGCTTTGAATTATATTTTTGGCTCACAAATGATGTTCTGATTTAAATTTATTAAAAGTGACACAATTCATGAAAGCAGTAATTTCCTGCTTCATAAATGTAAAACTACATTCACACATATTTTCAATGTTTGTAAATAAAAATACTCGGTGGAAATTATGTTCTGACGCTGAGCTGGAAAGTTTCAGGCTCAGGACATGTAGTTTATTGGAGGCATTTTCAGCACTTGACGAAATAAGTTGGATTGGTTTAAGTTAATCCTGCAAACACCACAATGCATTAACCTAAATCCGTTCAAGGTACATAAGCCCTCTTGGATCTGTGGATAAATGCATTACAGAGTGTGAAACAGTCACACAGGAAAGTTGCTAAGTTAGGCTGACAGCGGGACACTACAATTCGTCCTATTGCTCCTGGACTTGGCAACAGAAAGAAACCAGCCCCAACGTTACTAATCCTGTAACAATCTGGCGATCCCTGTTGAAAAGTGCACGGGTAGAATTTTCAGGTCGCTGGGCAGTGGGCACTATTTACAGTGGGCCCGGGAGCAGCCAGGGAACGGACCACCGACAACGATCGGCCCCTGACCGCTATTTCAGGCCGGCTGGCTGATTAACAGCCAGCCAGTGTGAAACGCGCTATGAAAGGCTCAGCTCTGCCGGGGTGGGGGGGTGGGGGGTGCAGGAGGAGGGCGAGCCATGAAGTCTGGACGGGCACGGGGAAGCGCTCAAAGAGAGCTCCCTGAAGCCAGAGAGAGCTGCCTCAGGGAGCTGAAGAATTTAAAACCAACCAATAAAGATTTGAACCCGCAGAAAAGAATGTCCAGACATCAGATTCACTCGCATGAAAATATAGATGATGAAAATTCTGTCCAAACATTTTTTTAAATTAATAGAGGAAACCTCACCCCACCGTGGATGAGGTTCCCTGAAAAATGCAAAGGCCGCCTGGCCGATTCACCCGTCCGCCGACCATAATGTTGGACAGGCAGCAAAAAAAACCACTGTCAATTGCTACTTTAATGGCCTTAATGGGCCTCCTAATTGTAGGTGGGCACACTGCCGACTCTCGCCCGCGCCTGCTGACCGAAATATCGCGCAAGCGCAAGAACACGTCAGGATGCTCGCCCGACACCATCGCGCACTATTTCACACTCGAGAGTATCGAGCGCGTGCCCGCACATCAAGCGGAAAATTCTACCCCATGTGTGAACCTCAACTGAGGACAGGATTAAGCATTAATGCCCCTGTGGTCTGCTGATATTGGCTGTCAAAGCTCGGATATGATGAATGGCCTTGGACGGCTACCATGACCCATGGAATCAAACTTGAAGATGAGTTAGGGTCTTTAATAGAGGAAAGAAAATCAAGGGTAAAAGAACTCTGTTCATTGTAGCAAAACTTATTGAATTACTGCATTTAATAAATTAACAAAGCTTTCCAGTCTGGCTGCTACATCCCGGTGAAAGTTAATGTGAGGGGCAGGGGTGTGGAGAAATGAGGTAAAGTCGATCTACTTTATGATGAATTCGACCGTCACTTCGATGGGTGAGTGTTCAGCAAGAAAACGTACCAGTTTATAGTGTTGGCTGGTGTTGGCACATGTGTGACCTGAGGCCAAGTCTTGATTTGCACAACTGATTGTAAATACTGCTTATGAAGTCAGTATTGGATGGAGGCCTTGGCTTTGTGCCACACTTGCTTGCCCTGAAGGCATTTCACTCCGTCCTCCGCAAATGTCGAAATTGCTTGATGGCAGAAACTTCTCCATCTGGGTCTGCCCACAGTTGTTTATACAGCAAGAGAAAACTAGACAGAATCACCAAATCACCAAAAATCAACCATATATTTTCATTTACATTATTTACATAATTTGAAACTAATAATTTCTGAAAAATCACGTACTGTATGACTTAGCACAGTAATTTTGCTGTTTGTAACGCACCATATTTCCTCTATTAATTCAAAAAACTGAGATTTATGTTGGTAGTAAACACTGCTTTTCTACTCAGCATCTACTTTGTGCTTTTATTGCCGTAGCTTTCAGGTTGTGTAACATTAGATGGGAAGAAAGATAATGACCTCAGTATCTGTGGTACATGATACACTAGGGGAATTGTAAGTACCCCTAGGATGGGTGGTAGAAAGGCTGTTAGAGAGTGGTGGGGGGAGGTTAAATTTTAAAAATGAAGAACCTGACCCCAACCCGATTTGCCCACTCCCCGTTTAAACAGGGCAGGTTGTTGAGCAGGTGATTATGAACATACGAAATAGGAGCAGAAGTAGGCCATTTGGCCCCTCGAGCCTGCTCTGCCATTCAGTAACATCGTGTCTGATCTGTTTGTGCTTCGAGTTCCACATTCCCCATTACCTCCGATAACCTTTGATTCCCTTGCTTAACAAGGACATATCTACCTCTGCCGTAAAAATACTCAATGACCTCCACCTCCACTTCCATTCCGAGGCAGAGAGTTCCAAAGTCGCACAACCCTTTGAGAGAAAAAATAATTCTCTTCATCTCTGTCCAATAAGGGCAACACATAATTTTAAAACAGTGACCCCTGGTTCTGAACTCACCCACAAGAGGAAACATCCTTTCCACGTCCACTTTGTCAAGACCATTTAGGATCTTATATACTCAAATCAAATCACCCCTGACTCTTCAAAACTCCAGTGGAAACAAGCCCAGTCTGTCCAACCTATCCTCAAAGGACAACCCACTCATTCCAGGTATTAATTTAGTAAGCCTCCTCTGAACCTCATCCAACTAATCTGCTTTTCATTGGTGGCTGAGTGAATTATGTCACTGAGGCTGCAAGCTTCAGATGTTAGCAGCCTTTTGGATTTAACGCCACTGGCTATACAATTCCCAGGTCTCAGGAAAACCAAGAGCTGAGGGGAGGTAATATCTGCTGGATACGTCAGGTAAAGTACCTCTCCAGCACAACATGTGTGGCAGGGGTGCTTTCCCCTGGTCTCCCAAGCTAATCAGCATATCACCGTGAGGAGGCCTGAGTAAAAAAAAACTGCACTGTGTTTGGACATGATTGCATATCAGAGGATGAGTCCTTTTCATAGAATCGGGGCAATTTAACCCACACACATGCATACTTTTCCAATCTGTCTCTCTGCCTATCAATCATTTTATAATAAACATAAAGGCAAAATTATTTTCTTGCATGTGTTTCTGAGAAGTAGTTAGCTGTGTTTGGGTTAGTAATCCTGCACAGAAGAAGACTGACCATAAGATGTCAAAGTTCAAATCAGCTACAGAGTGCAAACCTAGAGGGCTGGATTTTCACCAAGCTGAGGTGACTCGAGAGCACTTTAAAGATGGTAAACAGGATCCGATTCTGGGATTCCCGACCCCCTTCTTGGGTTTCTGATTTTTGAGAGTGCCTTTTAAGGTTTCGGGCAGGTTCAGGTCAAAAGCCCACACCCAGCATTCCTGAAATGGCTGGCTTCAGGTGTTTGGCTGAGAGTCCAGAAATCCATTAATCTGTTGAAAGACCTGAGCCTCAGAGTAAACATTGCTTGATTGACAGCTCTGGCTGTCTGATCTCAGCTGTCGGTTGCACAGTGTTTATTTACACAAGGTTAAGAGGTTTCAAGCGCTTGCAGCTTCAGCTATTGAAATTATAAAGGGTTTGGTTGCAGACACTTTTATTACCCTGTAGTGAAAAAGATTTTGTTTTTAACATAGTGGAAAGTTGTGAATGAATGACTGTTTTTTAAAGCTTTTTTATACATCCTATTGTCACTATAGAGTTAAATTATCCTATACAGTGTATGGTGGGTGAATGGGCATGCAGGTCCCACAGCTTGGTATGGGGGACATGAGGGGTGAGGGACATAGGGATTGTTTGGGGGGCATCCCTTGGCATGGGGACATGAGGGATCATAGAGGTTGCTTGGGGGACGTACCTTAGCATGGGGTCACGAGGGACCATTGAGGGTGAGTGGGGGCAAGAGCTAGTATGGATGGGGCATGGGGAGTGCCTAGGGGTAGAGGGGTGAGGGCTTGAGGGCCTTTCTGTTTTTATTTTAACTGGACTGAAGTTCCCTTTTAAACAGACCACCTCACCACCTGGCAGCGCTTGCGATTGCCTCTGACCTCTTCCCTGAGTCAGCTGGCCTGACTGCAGTGCACACGCACCCCCCCACCCCCCCACCCCCCTACAATGAAAATCCTGTCTTTGCAGGTGTCATGAAGAGGCATTAATGTATATGATGTTTTTGGAAATTATTTTTTTAAATAGAGGTTTAGTCCATGTGTGTGTTAGTTGGATTAAAGCCAGCTAGTCTGGGTACTTTGATGTCTGATAGTTTTGAGATTTGAACAGTAAGATAGAAGGTACATTTGCATTTTGTTGAATAGAGCATTCAAGAGTGGGGGTGAAATCTTGCACCTAGCTAGGAGATACCAAGCGATATATTTATATTACTAATAAAATTGGTACTATGAAAGGGGTTTTATTGTTAGAAGAGGTGGCATTCAAAGGGCCTGGTGATAAAACGAGAATTTACATTCAAAGGGAAAGGCTGGGTATAACAGAAAGGAGTTTGTGTGTGCAGGACAAAGGCATGTAATATCTAAGCAGCTGTAAGCCTACAACTGTCTGCAAAGGAACCAAATTGAAAGGAACATCATTTTGAACTCGTAAGGTGAAAATGCTTTGCCTGGTGTCTGTTTAAGTTTATTGGTTATTGCCTTAGTGGAGATTAATTTGGGAATTTGTTAAAAGTTGTGATATTAGTAATTTGTAGCCATGTGTATGTGTTTAATTTGTTGTAAATCAATAAATGCTTCATTAAGTTTGATATAAAAACCTCTCGAGAACTGGTGGTCTTATTCCTGAATTTAGAGCTGCAACTCAAAATATACCAATTGAAAATATAGGTTATGACAGTTGTTTAAAGTTCCCCCCTAGGATTTTAAATAACTCAGCCTTTACAAATTGCTGTGTCATAACAGCGGGCACTTTCCCCCAAGACTGGTGGTCCGAGCCTGGAATTTTCCTGACTCCTGCTACCCGCCTCGAGGATGAAAACCCAGGCCTTAGTCCAGATGTTGGGTTCCTGACACCCGTGTGAAAACTCAGACCAACAGTTCAGATTGATGACCTTTTGTCAGAACTTGGAAAAGTTAGAGATATAACAGGTGCAGAGGCAGGGGAAGTGGGAGGGGGGAAGAATGAAAGGGCAAGTCTGTGACAGAGTGGAAGGCAGGAGAAATTAAATGACAAAAAGGGTGACGTAGATACCTGATCAATTACAAGAAGGGAAACCAAAAGCAAGGATGTTGATGGTGCGGGCAATGCTTCTTTAATGAAATGCGAGTCCCTGGGGAACCAGACTCCAGCAATGAATGAATATCATCAAGAGAGGAGGAGGTGGGAGAAAGGTGAAAATGTGTGAGAAAAAATAGCAATGGTCTATGGACAAGTTTAAGTTCCCCTTTTCCCTCCATTTTTGGGTCACATTCAGTTGCCTGTTAATAAAACTGCCTAAACAAATGACCAACTTTCAGCCAATCGAAAGCCAATGTTGTGAAAACATAACCTGACTTTCAAAATGCCCTGAGGATAAACAAAGGGGTTAAATAAAACGTTTCATTTCAAGAATGAAATGAAGGTAAAATGAAAATTGAAAGCCTAAAAACTGGTGGCGCGCATAAAGGAAACTCAAGCAACTGAAGTGATTTCTAAAACATTTCATCACTTTTTTCCTCAGTATGTGTAGGCAGTAGAATTTCCCAGCATCAGTATATTTCTCTCAGTTTTCCAAGTGCTGAGTTCCTCTCCTCATTCTTTTTCTGGGTTTTATCTTTGTAAACCGTCTGGAGAATTGTTTAAAATAAAATTAGATAAACTTTCACCTTTAGACTCTTACCAAATGCTTAATTTTGATTCAATTTATGACAAGGATAATTTGTATTTACATAGTGCCTTTAGAGTAATAAAACGTCACAAAGTACTTCATAAGGGAATCATAAAATATGGCACTGTGCCAAATAAGAAGATATTTAGGGCAGATGACCGAAAACTTGATCAAAGATGTGGATTTTATGGGGCATTTTAAAGGCAGAAAGCAAGACAGGTGGTGAAGAGGTGGAGAGGGAATTCCAGAGCTCAGGACCCTGGCAGCTGAAAGCACAGCCGCCAGTGGTAGAGCATTTAAAACCTAAGATGTTCAGGAGGCCAGAATGAGAAGAGCGCAGATATCTCAGAAGGTCGTGAGGCTGAAAGAGGTTAGAGAGATAGAGTGGGGAGAGACCATGAATGGGATTTGAAAACATAGATGAGAATTTTAAATCTAGGCATTGCTCAAACAGGATTGTGCGTGAGATAGAAGAGAGAGCTGCAATAGAGAGAAACAGTATTAGAGAAATAAAACATCCATTTGATTCTTTAATTGTGATTTTTTTTTCATATTACTCGATATTATTTCTGAGTAAGCTAATTTTGAAAAATTTTAAGCTAATTAATCTAGGTTAATTAGATCACCTTTTATCCAATTGTATCTGATACATTCCTGATTCCACAATGTTAAAACCATTAACTTGCCTTTTCCAGATGACTGGCTATGCCACTCAATGCCTTAAGTGATACATGACAGTGAAAGTAATAGAAGGATATGTAGATTGTCTGAGAAGAGGCAGGGTGGGAGAAGGTTCATGTGGAACATAAACACATGCTTGATGCACCAAAACTGGTACTCACATATTGCCTGCTCTATAGAATTTACAGCACAGAAACAGCCTTTTTGGTCCAACAGGTTCATACAGTGGCCGGGATTTTCCTCACCCACCTGCTGCCGGGATTTTTCAGTCCTGCCGCAAGTCAATACACTCCTGGCTGGGGCGCCACCTCCCCTGTGGAGGTCCTGCCCGCACAGGGCTGGAAAATCCCAGCCACCACATGAACCTGTTGGACCAAAAATGCTGTAAATTCTATAGAGCAGGCAATATGTGAGTACCAGTTTTGGTGCATCAAGCATAGCCCAATGGTACTTGAAAACTGCATTGGGGCCTTATTGACATCTTAGGACCCTGATTTGCATGGGCAATGAGGCATCTACCTACTTTAGACTGGACATCTCATATCCCATAAGGTCAGAGACCCAGCAGAGATGGGCAGCAAGTGCTGTGCCATGATTTTCGTTGTAGAATGTCCTTGATTTCAACCGTCAGCAAAGCCAAAAATAGAAAATTATATAACTACAGCTTCATTCTTTCCCACTGAGTCACTGTAAATCAGTGATCCCTGGTAACACATGGTTCATTACATGGCACAACACTCCAAACAGCATAGACCTTGACTCATCATGAGGAATACAGTTTAACGCCCACTGATTTTTAAAATTTTAAGAGCTAATATCAGGAGGGCAGTTTTAAAACTTCTTTATTTAACTTATCCTAACTTTATTAGAACAACGAGTTCCATTTATATTGTGGGTGGAATCATCCCAGATTCGCACTAAGTGTGGGAGCGGGCGTGAAAAGACAACGCTTTACCCATTGGCCTCAATGGCGGATTTTCAGGTCATATCCGGCACGTCCCGCCTCATCAATCGTGCATTCAGGGGGAACACACCGGATTGCTGGCGGACGGGCTCGGATTTGCCCACCACTCCGTGACCTCAAAGCTTCCTTGCTCCGGGCACCATACTTAAAGCGCCCCAGGGCATAGCCTACTTCCTGTCAACAGACCAGGACTGCACCAGGCGACAGATGGCCCCTAAAGCAAAGAAGACGGCAGCCCCCAAATTTAGTGACGTCTCTCTGGACCCTGAGCCTTTTGGACCCAATGGAAGGCTGCCGCAATGTCCTCAACCCCAACTCTGGCCACCAGAGTCATCAATCCGGCCTGGGAGACGGTGGCAGCAGTGGTCAGCACCACTGGAGCACAGAGGAGGTCAGCCATCCAGTGCAAGAAGAGGATGAATACTCTCATCCGTTCCGCCAGGGTAAGTCAACCACCTCATTGCTCTCAACTCACACACTCACAAACCCCTCACACATCCATAGGGATCTCACACCTCAAGAGACAACACCAGTAACTCTCACATACACCCTCACATCTCCATCAGGCTCATATCCTCTGGAGCTCACATCCTCATCCCATCCATGACTCCGCTCACCACACAAACATTCCACGCAGTGCCATGTGTCCTGCTCACACGCTCTCCAGCTGTTTTCATGCCAGAGAAGCTGGTTCACAACAGAAGGGAGAGGTCCCAGATAAGGGTGGACTAGCCTGCATTAGACCCCTCACTCACTTTGAGGAGTGTGCCATCACACTGACTGGTGAGGACATGGACTGTGCCTGCAGTGACGATGAGATCAGTGGTGAACACCCATGTGAGCAATCTGCACCACATCATCCCTCTCTCAACGCAACTGTGAGTGCTCTCTCTCCTGCTTTGGACTCGGCGCTAACTATCTTTACTTTGGTTCACAGGGCTCTCTGTCAAGCAACAGGTGCCCTCAGCCAGCCAGCCCCTCAGCTCCATCCAGGACCTCAACTCCAATGAAAAGGACACCTCCTCCATTGAAGAGCTGAAAATAAGCAGCCTGGAAGACCCATCACATCGCTTACCCACACCCTCCACCAGCACAGAGACACACACTTCGGTGGGATCTACATCTAGAGAAGGGTTGTGTTCACAACCTGGGGAACACTGCATGGACACCTGTCTGCAGCAGGAGGAGACAGGTTCAGCCGAACTCCCCAGCACTCGGAGGACTGCTGGGGAAAAGGCATCTGTCAGTCCCGAGTCAGGTGACAAGCCTCTGGATTCGACCTTCCAACTCATCCTGGAGAGTCAGCAGAAGGCGTGGGAATGTCATGCAAAGCTGTTGCAAGCCGTCAACAGAGTGGCACATGAGTTGGAGGAGTGCGTGTGCCTACTCTCTGATGAAGTGGTGCCCACATGTACGCGCATGGGGGTCTCCATGGGCAGGGTTGCGGATGCCTTGGAGACCCTGGTCCAGCAGAAAGCAGAGATGAGCACACACCCTGCACTCCATCCGGTTAGCCATGGGTGAGTTCCTACAGTGGCGACGTGAGAGAGAAACAGGGCACCTCAACGAGCACCTCCAGCTGCTCCTTCCCCTCAAGGAATCCCATACAAGTGGAGCCTTCACCCATCACTATCCCGAGCATTTTCAATGCTGCCTGCTGGGGTTCCCTTTCAGTTCAACTGAGCTGACCTGCACCTCCACTGACCCACTGATCCCACTCCCATGCAGCACCTGTGTGCAAAGAGCACGAGGCTCTGCTCACTTTCGATTTGCACAGCATGGTAGTTGTTAAGTTATTGATTGGTTCCCCCATCCCTTCCCCTCCCCCAGTCACCCGTGTCCTCTCACCCATCATAGTCCACCCACCGGTATCACTTTCCACCTCCCCACCATTGCCCTACAGCCCAAATCCTTGTCATTCCAGGATATCCAAACAAATTTGTATGTTCCCTACCTTCCTGAAAATCCCACCCCCATCCACTTTGACCTCCCCAAACTCCTTCTTCTCACTCCCTGGGTCAACGTCTGCCTCCGTGTCCCCACCAACCACCCTCGCCACACCTCCTACCAGTACCGATGCACCCTCACCCTCCCACCCTACCAGCTCCCACTGCCCCTCTCACATTCATCATTCTATCCTACCACGCCCACCCTGAGTTTGCTCTCCAGGAGGCAATCATTTACTCCACAGACCCCTCCTTTGCATGTTCACCTGGACATTCCATCTCCCCTTACCCTTTCCGCCCCCTGTTCTCCTTCCTCCCCCTGTACTCACGCCTCGCTCCGAACTCCCTTCTCCCCCTGGACACCTTTCCCCACTCCAAACTCCATCCCTTACACCTCTCTCCCCCCTTACACCTACCTCCCCACTTGCACCATTCTCCCCCCATTACACCCTCCTCCCCCTGTGCTCCCTCCTCCCCCATTCTCCCTCCTCCCGCCTCCCAACCTTATCCCCCAACACCTTCGACCCCCCCTTCCCTTCTCCCGACACCTTCGTTTCCACTTCCAACCTCACAGCCCCCCCCAATTCCCCAGTACACCGCCCTATCCCCACTCCCCACCCTTTCGCCAATCACCCATACCAGCCCGGCGCAAAGTCCATGAAGTCCTGAAGGCTCAGCAAAGTCGAAGCTGCTGCATGGAGACGTCCCACCTTCCGAGAGCAGCTTCACAGCAGAGCCATGCACATGAGGATCCACCCAGCATGGGATGCACATGTTCCTCCAGGGTCTGGTAGCTGTAGGGCTCCAGCATCTCCTTCTCCTCGGGCATCTACGATCTGAGCAAGGCCCTAAAGGTAGGTAAGTCCTGACTTCTTCACGTCACGCTTGATCGGACATGCTCTGGGCCAACGCGTTTTCCCCCCAGCATAATGGTAAATCAAGTGTGGGGGGGGGGACAATTCTGGCTGGGCCTTACTTTGCATCCCATTAGCGGGATGCAAATCGCGTTCACAATGGCTTCCAGCGGGATTTGCGCTGCGGACACCATCGGATGATCTCGCTGTGATTTCACGGCTGGTGTGAAACCAATTTCTGCCCCTCCCGCAGAATACTCCCCCCTGCCTGCCACGATGCCCACTGCCAACGGTAGAGCGGGAAATTCGGCCTGTGTCTTTAACAATAAATAAAATCCCAAAGGGCTTCACAGAGCTTTGAGAAAAAAATGGACGTGGGATCACAGAAGGAGAAGTTCGGACCAGTTGTTCAACGAGTTGAGTTGTAAGGCGGCTGTTAAAGGAGAAGAGGGAGGTGGAGGCATTTGGGAGGAGACATTTCAGAGTGCGGGATCTAGGCATTGAAAGGGTGGCTGTCAATGGTTTCAGAGTCAGAGGAATGTAGAATCTGGTGAGGGTTGTAGCATAAAGTGCATAAGGTTAAAGCATTAGAAAGAGGGAAGGCCATTGGGACATTAAAAAACAAGAAGAATTTTCAATTTGAGGCATGACCAGGGGCCAATGTTAGTGAGAACAGGTCTTGTGAGTGGCAGGACTTCTGTGGAGTATAGGTTATGAACAGTAGAGATTTAGATGAGCTAGAATGTTGTTATATGAGTTAGGTGCCAGCATGTGAGCTGAAAACTTAAAACACAACTTGACCTCGAAGCTCAGAATTTCCATCGACCCAATAGCAGTCTCAGCTTAAACTTGATTTGTTTTTAATTAATCAACTATATTGTATAAATAGAGCAGGCACAGCAGATTGGTTTTCTACAGATAATAAAGCTTTTGCATTCTGACATTGCAACTCAGTTAGTACTCTAGTTTATTTCCCATAAACTATGGGCTGCTAATAGCCATGATGTATACTAACTGCTATTTTCCAGTTATTAACTGTTGGTTATCTTTAATCTTTTCACTACAGACATTGTCCCACATCAATTATATGAAGCATCAACATCCCTGACAATTGCCGCTGGATTAAAACCTCAATAAAACCACTTCAATAAGATATATGCATTGATGCAATCATAGTTTTAAACTATCCCAGCTTCAGTTACACACTTCATGACATCATCTGAACTGGTTGATGAAATTAATACCTTATAATCGCTCCTCAGTATCAATTTATCCCCTATACAATATAATATTATGCAGCTCTGTGTGGCTTCAACAACCAGTGAAATTATGACACATCTATCCCTTTAAAAAACACCCTTTATTGGCAATTTAAAAACCTATGTTTTTAAGTCGTTTCAGTTTCTATTTTTAGCAACAACAAATAAAATTCAGAGACGATTGGTTAAAATATCTATTTTTATCTTGAACATCAATAAACATGAAGAAATAAGTGCGTGATTAACAAGGCACAGTTAAGCTATATGGACCATTAAATAGTCACCAAACATCCACAAGATCAAAGGATAAACCTTAGTATTCATATTTATTCAGGCTGTGGAGCATGTAAAGTTGGATTTCATGGAGCCAATGATCCAACTCCAATCTCACCAATATGAGCTTCCCTTTAATTCTGCGATGTTAAGTTCCCATGCAGTGAACAATTTAATTTCATATTCATTGAGAAGAAAATTGATGGCAGCTGCATACAGTCTCAATTCCATGGCCAACAAAACTTGCATTATCGACTTAGGAAATCTTTTTCACTTTGACATATCTGAGATAGCAGGTATTTTTGAGGATTTGGGATTGGTAAAATCAATACTTTAAGTGTTCTTCCTGCTGCTTTACAGCGCATGAACAATACATCCCAGAGCATCGGGTCCCAGGCGCATATGAATCATGCAGTTACATCATCACGTACGCTGCCTCCAATCCTGAACTGTTGAGTATCCCCTCTTTTAATCACTCCACCATTGGTGGCCATGCCTTCAGCTACCTCGGGCCTCAGCGATGGAATTCTCTTGCTAAACTTCCCTCCCTAAACTTTTCTGTCTTTCTATATCTCTCTCTATCCTCCTTTTAAGACACCCCTTCAAACTAGCCTCATTGACCAAACTTTCAGACATCTGTCCTGATATATTGCAATGTGGCTTTGCATCAAATTTTGTCTGACAATGCTTCTTGAAGTTGCTTGGGATGTTTGACTATGTTAAAGGCTTTATTGTTGCTACTGCAGGCATATGTCGATGGATTTTATCTCAGGGCTACAAGCAGTTAATTTCAATTCAAAAACAAAAGGTTTGATTTGAAATCAGGACCATTTAGTGGTGGGAAGGAATGTCCTGCAGAGAGTTCAGCACAAGGCCAGGGTCATTTTAACTCGCATGCCTCACTTGAATGCTGCAGCACTTCTTCCCAACCAGAAACCGATGGGAGTGACATCAGGACTGCAGGCCAGCAGCAGAAATTGGTCTGCGAGCCAGGGGACTCTCAGGGATCTTAAGGGAGCTTGTGCTGACCATGAAGTTAATACTGGGGAGAAGAGCCTGCCTGTGGGTTGGCATTGGGAGGAAGCCCAATTTCAACAATCTAATGTTCTGTGCACCAAAGAGGCCTGGAAGACATCTGACCTGATATTGTGTTGGCCCATTTTTCAGGCAATAGGTCCTTTGCATATAGTCACGAGGGGCTTCATGCCTGTTTTAAAACTGTCTGCCAAAGAAGGTTCACAGGATGCAGCAAGCTTCAGGCCTGGAAAGTTCTTGCCATCAAATGGTGAGTAAAGGTTTGATATGGATCCAGGAAAAGCAAGAGTTCTCTGCCTGGCTCCTCAGCCTTCTCAGGAGCCACTGGCAGTCAACCATCCCCCTCATCCCTCCTTCAATATCTCCACTCACTGTGGCCATTACTCACCCCTTGTCCCTCAGGTCAAGGATCTGCTCCTCCACTGGGAAAAGAATGTGTAGGTGGTTTGCCTTTCTCCAATTGTCATTTGCTTTCTTATGGTGTAAGCCACCTTCTCCTGCAAGATGAAGAGTGTGCCTTCAGGTTAGCCCTGTGAACTGTCTAGAAGATGTGCTACCATGGTAGGATAGTGAGGCGTTTGTGCGCAAGGTATGCAATGTGGAGAAGTGAGCGTTACAATAGCGCTGAGTGTAATAGGCACCAATTGTGCGAGGAAGAACAGAAAGAGTTGAAGTCAAATGTGGTGCTAGGATTATGGGAGAGAAAAGGGACAGAGGAGAGTGGAATGTTATAACTATTCAGGCTGCAGTTAGTGTGGTTGTGAGTGGAAAGTAGTTGTCCTGAGAAGTAGAATTCTTAGCTTGACAAACCTGGTGAGGTGATTTAAAATTTATTTTGGCATTACAGTCAAGTCCTGGGAACTAAGTACCTTGCAGTCAGCTCTTCAACTCAAATATCTCTGAAGGTTTTATCTGGAGGGCTTTCTGCCCCTTGGAGGTTCAGAATCTCCCTCCTTTTTTTTAAATTCGCTCATGGGATGTGGGCGTTGCTGGCTAGGCCGGCATTTATTGCCCATCCCTTGTTGAGCATTGCCCTTGTTCAGAGGGTATTTTAAGAGTCAACCACATTGCTGTGGGTCTGGAGTCACATGTAGGCCAGACCAGGTAAGGACAGCAGATTTCCTTCCCTAAAGGACATTAGTGAACCAGATGGGTTTTTACGGCAACCATTTCATGGTCATTTAATTCCAGATTTTTATTGGATTCTGTATCTGCCTTGGTGGGTTTCAAACCCAGGTCCCCAGAACATTACACTGGGCCTCTGGAATACTAGTCCAGTGACACCGCCTATGCCACAATGCCACTGCCTCCCTTAAACAGCCTACACCAAAGCCAAAGCTGCTTCAAAGAAATTTGGTGCCTCTGCAGGTTTATCAACCATTTTCTTCCTTAGAAATATTTCCTGCTGCCCACAGCCTTCCTTTAAATGTGCATGGTACCATTAGGTAGCATCTGTGATGTCCTATTTCCAATGGTCCCGTCCCCTCCCATCCCTGCCCAACAAAGCAAGAGTAGCATAGGTTACATGGCTCTCTAACGATAATAGCCTCCCAACACAATTTTCAAGTGGTCCCCATAACCATGTGAACAGGCATTAGCAGCCAGCAGCACTCCTATTATTGGGGAGATTTCTAGGCCAGTGACTGTAGTTTGCAGTGAAATAAGATCCATTCACTGACAAAAACTTGTTTCTCAAAGTTTTTGTTTTTCATTCCATGGCCAGAATTTTACAGCTACCCAGGAGCAGGCTGGCAGGTTCAGGTAGGATGACAGGGGGGTGCCTTGCTAATTCAAAACAGCTTGCCTACCCTTGGGCCAACTGAGGCCCTTAAGTGGCCACTAAAGGCCTTTTCCCACAACTACTGGCATTTTACCAGCAACAGGAGGTCCGTGCCTGCCTGCAGGTTTTGGGGAGCCCTCCTGTTCGTGCACCCTATGCCTCATGGGGGGCACTCCCCCAGCAGCAAGAACCACCCTCACTTGATGAACTCCCCCCACAACCCACCATGGCCTCTCAATGGCAACCCCCTCCGCCACTCACCCCCACACTCACCAGTGCCTGTCTGATTGGCCTTGGCAGGCTTGCCCCTCTTACCTTTACTCCAATGCGGCTTCTGGTCTGAGGCCTACTAAAGCCCCAGTGGTGTCCACTGCTGCTGGTGATGCTTCTAGGGCTGAAAAGTTTCTCTTCTCAACCTCAGATTGGCCAAAGGCTTTTGGAAGTGGGACACCCTGCCTCAGCGGGGTAGGGAGGGGGGGGGAGTGCGGAAGCCATGCCCTCTGGCAACTAATTGCCTGAGGATCGTAAAACTCAGTCGTGGCATTCAGGGTTGGCAGAGGCGGGCTCATCCCTGATTTTCCAGTCACCTTCAAATTGAATCTCAGCTCACATCTCACATTTCTGGACTAAAATCGAAAAGCATTTTGTTGAAAATGTTTACCTGCAACTTAATTCCACCTTGATTTTCCCACCTCCATGTTTATGTGGACAACCACCAACTTCTAGTTTTAATTACTGACACTGGGAAAATATGAAGCTTGCAGCTTGTGAGATTGCCAGTTGTACTATGCTGTGCCTAACTGGTAAGAGCAGCTGGAAATGGCAAAAAGAAAGCTAATCATAGTCTTTTGAAAATATTTTTGCAATTCCTTATTTATTTAAGCAGACCCTTTTTGTAATAGAGCATACATTGGTACTGGAATATTACTGGAAGTTCACCACTTGTGCCCCTGTGCTCACTAACTTTCATTGGCTCCCAAGCTGGCAAAGCCTTGATGTGAACGTTCCCATCCTTGTTTTCAAATCCTTCCTTGGCTTCATCCTTCCCTAACTCTGTAATGTCCTTCAGCCCTACAACATGGTGAGATATCTGTGCTACTTCAATATCGGCCTCTTGCACAGCCCTGATGTTCACCATTGGTGATCATGCCATCAACTGTCTAGGCCCTAAGCCTGTGCTGGAGAAGGATGGTGACGAAGGACTAAGCATATGTCTGTGCTGGATGAAGAAAGTGATGATGATTCAGCTAATTTGGGGAATGAAAAAGCAATGGAATCTAACAATACAGGAGTACCAACACTCCAGGGAAATAAAGCCAGGAGCAAGACTTCTATTGGAGAAAGAGTGGATAAAGGGATATAGTGAGGAGAAGGAGTGAACATGCTGGACCAATGGTTTCTGTTTCTAAAATTTCCTCCTATGGAGTTTCTGCTGTAGTTTAATGGAGAAATTGAATCCAAAACACGCTTGAAGTTCCACAGTTTAAATTATGCTCCGTATAACTGCTAAAATTATTTTGCATAATCACAAATATAAAATTTGTAATGAATCAGGCAGAAAAATAGGATGCAATTGTTTCTTATTTCCCTTTAAAAGTATTCCTTGAAATATTTGAGAGTGGAAACCTGTTATAGTTTTCTTAATAAGGCTGATAATGGGCCTATCGCCAGAAATAAGCATTTTATGATTATGGCTAAGAAATTGAGCACAATTGAAAGAGCTTTCCTGAACCAATACAGTTCTTGCAATTTCAGCCTAAGAGGTGTAACCAGTTTTGTATGTGGGTCCTGATTCAGGTAAATCTTAATCTCGAACCAGTGTGAAAGGTTGCGGAAAATATGAGTGTAAGTGGTTTTGGGTGTAACTCACCTTCTTTTTAAATTCTTTGGGCAGAATTTTACGCCCCGCGAGCGAGCGACCTGACCCAATTGGGCGTAAAATAGTAGGCGATGATGCTGGGTGAGCGTCCCGAGGTCATCACGCAGTCGCCCGATATTCTGGTCAGCGGGCGCACACAAGAGTCGGCAGCACGCCCGCTGACAATTAAGAGGCCCATTAAGGCCATTAAAGTTTCAATTAGCGGAGAGGTTTCGCTGCCCGTCCAAAGTTACGATTGGCGGGCGGGTGAATTGGACAGGCGGCCTTTGCATTTTTGGGGAAACCTCATCCAAGGGTGGGATGAGGTTTCCGAGATTAATTTTTAAAAAGATAAAAATGTTTGGACACAAATTTCAGCATCCATATGTTTAGGTGACTCATTCTGAAGTGTGGGCATTATTTATGGATTTTTAAATCCGCTTTTATTGAATTTAAATTCTTCAGCTCCCTGAGGCAGCTCTCTGCCTTCAGGGAGCTTTCAATCGACGCTCCCCCGTGCCCGTGCTGACTTCAGCCCTCGCCCTCCTCCTGGCCCCACCCCAGGAGCGCTGAGCCTTTCGGCACGTGTTTCACGCTGGCCGGCCAATTAACAGAAATCGCGGTCAATGGCCAATCGCTGGCGGCAGCCTGTTCCCCGGCCACTCCCGGGCCCACCGATCGCAGCCACCTGCCCACCCAAAAATCCTGCCCTTTATCTGTTACCCTGATCCAGCTGATCCCATCCAGATTACTTGAGTGCAAAGTTAGTGGAAACAAGCATAGACTTTCTCTAAGGAGCCACTTATAACACATGATGGAACATGATATAGATCAGGGGCACGATTTTTTCAGTCAGTGTGCAGGGGATGGCCCGAGACGCTGATGCGTAAAATGACACGCGATGGTGTCGGGCGTGTGTCCCGACGTCATCACGCACCATCGTGATATTTCGTTCGGCAGACGCATGCCAGTGTCGCACCCTATGAAGGCCATTAAGAAAACGATTATTGTCATTAGCAATGCTGCCCGTCCAATCTTAAGGTTGTCGGGCAGGCTAAAAACCCAAGCGGCCTTTGCGTTTTTCAGGAAACCTCATCCAGGAGCGGCATGTGGTTTCCTGAAGCTTTTATTAAATATGTAAATACATTTTCGTAAATATAAAAACATGTCCCAACTCATGTGACACAGTCACACGAGGAGACACGTTTAAATAAATTTTTAAATCATTTATTCAATTATTTTAATATCCATTCAATCTCCCTGAGGCGGCTCCGTGCCTGACGGAGATTGCTGCGCTCTTTCGCGCGCATTCGCGAAAGAGCATAGGCCCCAACTCGCCCTCCTCCCTCCGCCTGCACCGGTAGAGACAGGCCTTAATTGGTCTGCCCACGTAAAATGGCAGCGCAGAGCCAATCTGCTCTGTGCCCACTCCCGCCCAGCCCACCCACCATAGGAAAAATCCTGGCCCAGGTTTTCCTTTCTATTGTTCTTTGGGACATGGGCATTGCTGGCAAGAGCAGTATTTATTGGTGACCTCTAGTTGCCCTTGAGAAGGTTATGGTGGGTCTTCTCATAGTGCTTAACTCTTCAGTCCAGCCTTTATGCCACAGTATAACCATATTCTCTACATCTAATGGCAGTAATAAAATCTGATTTAACCAAATTTAAGTGGCATGCAAATGAGAAAAATTACCAATCCTATAGTCCCAAGTGACAGCCACACAGACCTAGTAGCTCAAAACTGGGCACCCATGAGGCCATCAGCATCAGTGGAATTGTATCCAACCACAATCTGTAACCTCATGGTCTGGCATATCCTTCACGCTACCATTACTATCAACCTAGGGGATCAACCCTGGTTCAATAAAGAGGGCAGGAGGGCATGCCAGGAGCAGCACCAGGCATACCTAAAAATGAGCTGTCAATCTGGTGGAGCTACAACACAGGGATAATTGCATACCAACAGCGGGAGCAGCATGCAATAGACGGAGCTAAGAAATCCCACAACCAATAGATCAAATCAAAGCTCCCCATCCCCAAATATCCCCATCCTCATTGATGGGGGAGCCCAGCACATCAGTGCAAAAGACAAGACTGAAACATTTGCAACAATCTTCAGCCAGAAGTAGATGACCCATCTCGGGGCTGTGGGTTGACAAATCCCCAGGTCCAGATGAACTTCACCCTAAGGGCTTGAAAGAAGTGGCTAGTGAGACAGTTGATGCACCGGTTTTAAATTTCCAAAATTGCCTAGATTCAGGGAGGGTTACATTAGATTGGAAAATAGCAAATATAACTCCACTATTCAAAAAGGGAGGGAGACAGAAAGCAGGAAACTATAGGCCATTAGCCTAACATCTGTTATAGGGAACAGGTTAGAATCTATTGTTAAATATGTTATAGCAGGGGACTTAGAAAAATTCAAGGCAATCAGGCAGAGTCAGCATGGTTTTGTAAAAGGGAAATCATGTTTAACCAATTTATTGGAGTTCTTTGAAGGAGTCACATGTGCTGTGGATAAAGGGGAACTGGTGGATGTAGCATATTTAGATTTCCAGAAGGCATTTGATAAAATGCCACACCGAAGGTTATTGCAGAAAATAAAAGCTCATGGTGTAGGGGATAACATATTGGCATGGATAGAACATTGGTTAGCTAACAGGAAGCAAAGAGTTGGCATAAATAGGTCTTTTTCTGGTTGGCAGGATGTGATGAGTGGTGTGCCACAGGGATCAGTGCTGGGGCCTCAACTTTTCACAATTTATATAAATGAGTTGGATGAAGGGACTGAAGGAATGATGGCTAAATTTGCTGATGACACAAGGATAGGTAGGAAAGTAAATTGTGAAGAGGATGTAAGGAGGCTATAAAGTGACATTTTTAGGTTATATTCAGATCAGCCATGACCTTATTGAATGGCGGAGCAGGCTTGAGGGGCCATGTGGGCAACTCCTGCTCCTAATTCGTATGGTCATATGTACATATGTTCGTGTATAAAATTGCTCAGATATGTCCGGTCCACAAAAAGGAGGAAAAATCCAGTCCAGTCAATTACTGCCCCAGCAGTTTCTCAATCATGAGCAAAGTGATTGAAGGCATCATTGACACTGCTATTAAGCAGCATTTACACAGCAATAACTTGCTGGCTGATGCTCAGTTTGGGTTCCGCCAGGGCCACTCAGCTCTTGACCTCATTACACCCTTGACCCAAACAGTTGAGGTGAGAGTGACTGCCCTTGACATCAAAGCAACATTTGACAAATTATGGCAGCGAGGAGTCCTGGCAAAATTGAACTCTGAATCAGGAGGAAAACTCCCCATTGGTTGGAGTCATACCTAGCACAAAGGAAGATGATTATGGTTGTTGGAGGTCAGTCATCTCAGGCCTAGGCCATTCCTGCAGGAGTACTTCAGGGTAGAGTCCTAGGCCCAACCATCTTCAGAGGCTTCACCAATGACATTCCTCCATCATAAGGTCAGAAGTGGCGAGGTGCAACCTTCAGCGAACAATGCTCACTACCTTTAACGTCTCCTCAGATACTGAAGCAGTTCATGTCCATATGCAGCAAGACCTGGACAACAATCAGGCTTGGGCTGATAAATGGCAATTGACCCCACACAAGTGGCAGGCAATGACCATCTCCAACAAGAGACAATCCATCTATCTTCCCATGACTATCAACATTCTAGGGTTATCATTGACCAGAAACTGAATTGGATCAGTCATATAAATCCTCTGGCTACAAGATCAGAGGCTTGGAATTCTGAGGCAAGTAACTTACCTCCTGACTTTCCAAAACCTGTTCACCATCTACAGGTCACAAATCAGGAGTGTGATGGAACACTAATAAACCTGGGGTGCAGGATGGGTTTCTTGTAGTAAACAGTGAATTTTATTTACAGACTGCAGATGAGACTACATGCTTGTTCCAAGGCCAAGGCTAAAAAACTCAGCCCCTAAGATTCCCCGCGCTTGGGGCTAATTGGTCTATACAGTCACATGATCCTCATAACAGTAAGAAATTGTTTAACTTACAGTCATTACAAATACCCTCCACTTGCTTGGATGCATGCAGCTTCAACAATACTGAAGAAGCTCGCTACCATAAAGGACAAAGCAACCCACTTGATCGGCACCTAAACATTCACTCCCTCCACCGCTGACACACACTGACAGAAGTGTGTACCACATACTGCAGCAATTCACCAAGGCCCCTTCCACAGCACCTTCCAAACCAGCAGCCTCTACCACTTAAAAAGGCAAAGGCAGCAGATGCATGGGAACACCACCATCTGTAGGTTCCCCTCCAAGCCACACACCATCCTGACTTGGAACTGACTTATCGCTGTTCCTTTACTGTCGCTGGGCCAAAATCCAAGAACTCCCATCCTAACAGCACTGTGGATGTACCCTACACCACTTAGACTGCAGCGATTCAAGAAGGCAGTATACCACCACCTTCTCAAGGGCAATTAGAGAGGGCAACAAAGGCTGGCCTTGCTACTGATGCCCACATCCCATGGAAGAATAGAAAAAAGACTCAAAGGTCGGGTTGGACAGAAATAGAGTGATAGCCCAGTAGTAGTTTTGAATTCAATAAAAATCATGAATTATAAGTCTGATGATGACCATGAAAACATTGCCAATTGCTGTAAAAACCCATCTGATTCACTAATATCCTTTAGGAAAGGAAATCTGCCATCCTTACCTGGTCTGGTCTACATGTGACTCCAGACCCACCAGCAATGTGGTTGACTTTTAAAATGCCCTCTGAACAAGGGCAATTAGGGATGGGCATTTAGGGATGTTGGCCTAGCTAGTGACACCCACATCCCATGAACGAATAAAAAATAAAGTATATTGACTACACCCAACATTGCCAGTTCATCATCTCCCTCAACCCCACAATTGTGTCTGTTTTGTCAGGCTCTTTGTCTAACATCCAGCCTTGGATGAGCCACAATTTCCTCCAGCTGAACTAAGTCATTGGGTGGAATTTTCCAGCACCCCCCCGCCCTGGTGGGCTCCCCCACAGCGGGGCTGGCAAGCCATTGAAATCCCCATTCACATCGGTAGGACCAGAAGATCCAGCCAGCATGAAGGGGTGGGAGAATTCCACCCATTGTCTTTGCTCTCCGTCACCATTTCCATCCCCTTTCTTGGCCACTGTCTCAGACTGAACCAGACAATTTACAACTTCAGTGCTGAGCTGAACTAGCAACCCCATGTCCAGTCCATCACAAAGATCCATCTCGACACAGCATTAATTCAAAATCAACATTTGAGCCCTATCTCTGAATAAAGATCCATTTGCTTAATTTTTATGTTCAAATGTCTCATTCGCTGAGCCTTTAACTTGACCAGGAAGTAAATGGATTAACAATCAGGAAGCATTTTACAGAAACATTATTTAAAGGGATATTCACGGCCATTGAGGTTATAGTTCTGTTTGGACTTGGTCTGGCGAATGGTTTTCTCATGGTATTTTGGCTATTGTTCCACTGAGCTAAACTTGGAGAATGGTTTTGTGGGGGGTCCTGCACTTTGTCAAAGGATTACCCTGTCAATATTGTTGCAATATGAATATTCAGTTTGGTCTGCCTTTGGGACTGCAATATACAGAAGGGTGAGAAGGGTGGTGACAACAGCAGCAGAGAATGCAGGAGAGAGCAGCACAGGCTGGGAAAGGAGCTGGAAGGAGGGAAGGGAGGCAGAGGTGGGACACCTTGAGAGTGCACCGACAATGGATTGCCTCCACTACATTATAGAGCAGCTTTGTATTAGCTGGCCCCAGTTCTCCTGGGGGGGGGAGTAGCAAAGCTCTGCCACCTGCTCAACCAAGAACCAAGGCCCAGCACCAGGACGCCTAGAGCACAGCTGGTGAAGGTCACCACAGCCCTCATTGTATAATTATTGGGCTTTTTCCAACTTCCAGTGAGTGACATTAGCACATTGCTCATTGCTGCACAATGAAAGCATGTACATCATAGGCGGACTGTTGGCAACACACCGGGAAATTATCACCTTCCCAATGGAGGATATAGAAGGAGAGAGCGGTGGTGGGTGGGTGGGGGTGCGGGGGGGGGGGGGGGGGGGGGGGGGGTGCGGTGCGGGGGGGCATGGTGGGTGGGGGGTGCGGTGGTGGTTTGTCACAATTGTTGACTTCTCTAAGGTGCCGAGGGGTCATCAATTGCATTCTTGTGGCCCTGCCTAATCCCATATAAATCCAATCCAAACCTTCTATTGCAATAAGAAGTACTTATTTATTTAAAATATTTGTAACCATAGGCACAATCTTATGCAGGTCTATGCCCAGTATCCTGGCAGTGGTCATGATGCCTATGCCCTGCACCAATCCTCAATACTCTCTCTCTCTTCCACTCAGACCAGTGTCAGGTTGGACATTTGGGGACAAGGGCTATCCCCATACGGACTCGAAACGTTAACTCTGTTTCTCTCTCCACAGACACTATCAGACCTGCTGAGTTTTTCCAGCATTTTCTGTTTTTATTCCACTCAGCTCCTGACCTCATTACAGCCTTGTTTCAAACATGGACAAAAGAGCTGAACTCCAGAGGTGAGCTGAGAGTGACTGCACTTGACATCAAGGCCACGTTTGACCGAGAGTGGCATCAAGGCGCCCTAGCAAAACTGGTGTCAATGTAAATCACCTAGCACAAAGGTTGTGGTTGTTGGAGGTCAATCATCTCAGGGCAACGTCCTAGCCCACCATATTTAGATGCTTCATCAATGACCTTCCTTCCATCATAAGGTCAGAAGTCGGGATGTTCGCTGATGTTTGCATAATGTTCAGCACCATTCACGACTCCTCAGATACTGAAGCAGGCCATGTTCAAATACAGAAAAACCTGGACAATATCCAGGCTTGGGCTGACAAGTGGCAAGTTACATTCATGCCAGACAAGTGCCAAGCAATGACCTTCTCCAACAAGAGACAATCTAACCATCGCCCCTTGACGTTTGAGTGCATTACCATTGCTGAATCCCCCACTATCAACATCCTGGGGGTTTCCATTAACCAGAAACTGAACTGGACTAGCCATATAAATACTGTGGCTACAAGAGTAGGTCAGAGGCTAGGAATCCTGCAGCGAGTATCTCACCTCCTGACTCCACAAAGCCTGTCCACCATCTACAAGGCACAAGTCAAGAGTGTGATGGAATACTCTCCACCTGTCTGGGTGAATGCAGCTCCAACAACACTCAAGAAGCTTGGCACAATCCAGGACAAAGCAGCCCATTTGATTGGCAGCACATCCACAAACATTCATTTCCTCCACCACCGATGCACAGTGGCAGCAGTGTGTACCATCTGCAAGATGCACTGCAGGAATTCACCAAGGCTCCTTAGACAGCACCTTCCAAACCCATGACCAATACCACCTAGAAGGACAAGGGCAGCAGATAGATGGGAACACCACCACCTGGAAGTTGCCCTCCAAGCCACTCACCATCTTGACTTGGAAATATATTGCCATTCCTTCACTGTCGCTAGGTCAAAATCCTGGAACTCCCTCCCTAACAGCACTGTGTGTGTACCTACACCACATGGACTGCAGCGGTTCAAGAAGGCAGCTCACCACCATCTTCTCAAGGGCAATTAGGGATGGGCAATAAATGCTGGCCTGGTCAACAATGCCCACATCCCATGAATTAGTAAAAAAAAATGAGAGCCAGGCTAAAGTTAGGGATCTCAAAGAGCAGATCTTTGGGCTCCTCTATCTACAGATGCAGAGGTATGTTTCAAAATAGACCAGTGCAAGCATCAAGATTTGTCATTATGTGCTACATACTGCATAGCTCCACTTTGGAAAAGGGGCAAATGTTGACATGTGAGAGGAGGAAGAAGTTGAGGAACAGGAAGAAGGAGATCAGGAAACTGAGCTGTAGAAAAGCAAAACCCAAGAGAGCTGCCAGAACCCACAGAGAGCCACTCATTTAATATAAGGATTCTCATGAGTGTCTCCTCCTCTCCCCAAAGTGCCAACAGGCCCTTCATTCAGCCAACCCAGCCCTCACAACTACCACCTGAATGTCTGTGCACAGTTTAACTTCATGGGTGTTACCCTCACATAAGAAAAACAAGACCAAAAGCAAGGCAATATGTTTTATTTTGCCATACCAAGATTCTTTCTCACTCTTCATTTGACAATTGCTTATAGTGAACATAAGAGATCTAAAAATAGCACTTGTGCAAAGCCCTAGTGGCTGTCTTATGTTCGCGCTAACCTAGTCTAGAGCTTCTGTAAGGTTTCACCACAGGGACTACAGTAATGGGGAAAGCTGCTGAGCTTCCATTGAGGACTCCCAAGATGTGTGTGGTGAGTGTCTTTGAGCAGATCTCACAGCAAAGGTTCCAACTACAGATTCTAATGTCTTGGTGATGGCTGGGGCAATCTGGACCAGCTGGTTGTCTGGCATCAAAAAAGGGCACTGGTTGAAAGCGTGGCAGAGGGAGCAAGCATGCTGTCATTCTGAAACACAACAGCACCTGCCTGTCCCCTGGAGCTAATGCCATTCCCATGGGGCTGCACCTCAGTACTCTCATTTCTCTGTGTGAGAACAGAATGAGGATACACTCTCAAAGCCGAATGAATGTTGTACTTTATACTTTGCAGAGGCCTTGTGGGAGCCCAGAGCTAAGGTGGGATCAGTCTAAGCTTCTATCAAAGTTATCAGAGCTGTCACCAGAGGCTTCATCATTTTAGGTGCCATTGCAGTGTTCATAAAATTATCATGTTCACCACTCCATGGTTGGCTGCATGGTCTGGATGAAGACACTGCACAATTGAACACTGGACTCCTCCACATTCACTGACATTGTACAGAAGATTTCTGCCAAGTAGCCCAGTGCACCTGGAAGGTTGTGTACAAAGCCAATCCATTCTCTTCTGTACAGTAGGTCCTCAAGGTCTTAATTACTGCCCTCTGCAGCAGCTCTAGGGCACAAGGTCATCTTACCCACCTGTCCTTGCTCCCATGCACTTGCACTTAGTGAATTTCTCAACGTAGACATCACTACTTGACCTTTAAATGAAGCAGGATGCCAGTCTCTGATCTGGTATTTGCTTGGGTAATAGTTGTGTGACACCAGATTTTCTGGAGCCTTCTCTCCTTCTGACCCTCTGTGCTCTCTAAAGTTTCAGATCTGAAAAGGAAGAGAGAGAACTAAGGGTAAATACACAAACATACATACATACGAACATATAAACTATGAATAGGAGTAGGCCACTCAGCCCTTCAAGCCTGCTCCACCATTCAATAAGATTATGGCTGGTCTCATTGTAACCTCCTGCCTACCCCTGATAACCTTTCACCCCCTTGTCAATCAAGAATCTATCTAGTTCTGCTTTAAAAATATTCAAAGCCCCTGCTTCCACTGCCTTTTGAGGAGAGTTTCAAAGACTCACAGCCCTCTGGGTGGTCAGGGGCAGATGAGTGATTGCTGAAACAGGAAGGCTTTTGTCATGCATTGTGTGTGAGGTTGAGGCTCCAGTGAGAATGGATAGAACGTGAGATCACTTAAAATCCTGTCTAAACGTCAGACTCCTGAAGCACCCCCTGTCAACAATATCCATGACTGTCTCTTCCAGAGAGCATAAGTTTTCTATAGATACTTGACTTCCCTGCGTAGTTGATTTCTTCCTCTTATTTCCAGCTTCTCCTTTAAGAAAGAAGGGATTGTGATATTGTTAGCCTGGTGCAAAGTTTTGAGGACAGACATGACAGAGTAAAATACAGTGTTTCTGGTGTTTGAAAGATGGCAGATGGGTAAGGAAGTGAGGGAAAATGAGAATGAGGTGAGCAGCAGCTGCAGAGTGTGTAAGAGCAAGAGCAAGTGGAATAAAGTGTGCTGTAGTGATTGAAGGAGGGCATTGATAATCGGCCATTGAAAGGGCTGTGACTGTTGAGGCTGGAGGCAATGCAGCTAAGCCCAAGGGTAAGAGAGATATGAGTTACAAACCTTAAATTAGTCATTCTTGTCTGGTCATTAAACCTTTTGCAGCATTGCAGCCATGGACTGCAGCGGTTCAAGAAGGCAGCTCACCACCTCCTTCTCAATGGATGGGCAGTAATTGTTGGCCTAGTCAATGACGCCCACATCCCATGAGTGAGTAAAAAAAAAAGCCAAGTTCTTGGTGCAATACTTAGAGCAATGCCAACCTGCTCCTTAACCTCTGCCCACTGTTGTTGCAAAGCTAGCCAGGATACCTTGTTGCCACCAAATGGGAAGATGTGGTTCCCCCTTCTGCTACCCTCGCACACTCAGCGCTGCTGAAAGGTTCGCAGTCACATCTCACAGATGCGCCCACTCTCAGCTACTCAACCATAACAGCCACATCACCCAAAGAGGTTGCATGACACTCACTGATAAACTTCCCACTCTCCTGCAGGGCAAGGTGGTGCAAAGCTGTAGACAACAGGACCTAACCAGGGGGGAACAGAAGAGCCTGCATGTTCTAACCCCCACTGAGGAGACGGTGCTGGGTATTATTGGGACGCCCATTGCTGAGGCCTTGGGCTGACAATGTGACTGAAAGCATCGAAGGTGATGGTCTCCTCATAACTAATTCCCGTTCTCAAATTCTGCTTCCCCCTCATCCCACACTCTCTTCTGATTTGCAAGTTACAGATGGTGTAAACAAGCAGGCAATACTTCCTCCCCTCCCTGCACCATAACTTTATCCTTGTACTTTTTTCTTTTCAGATACCCAAGAGGTGCAACCTAGCCGGGCAGTGGAAGAACACCAAGAAGAGAATAATGATGACGTTACAGCGCCATCACTTTGATTTTACAGTAGCAGCCACCTGCTCAGATACTGACACTCCATGTATCCTAGAGGATGGATTAGAGGTGGGATCTGTGAGTGGTGAGACATCGGGCATGAGTGCCAGGCAGCAAGGGCAGGAGGTAAGGATATTGTAGGTGCCAGCTAATCCGAAGGTGAAATTGCACATGGGTTCTGCTGCAGAGGACTCAGGTGAGCACTTCGATGTGCTGCCTGGTGCACTGGGTAGCCTGCCAGGAAGCCCACAGTCCATGTCAATGATCATGGAGGAGCCCAGCACCAACTTGGCAGAGGGCTTGGTGCAAGCTTGGAGCCATCTTTTCCAGTGTGCAAGTGGTGACCAGCTCTGTTTGCACACTTGTGGTCTCAACCATAACCCATTACCCAATGGCTGATATCGCAACTGCAGCACAAAAAGCAGCTACCTAACATCTGAATGGTGTCATACAAGCTCAGTTGCTGCCATTCTGACTGTGCACTTGGGTATGAAATGGGGCCTGCAGGATGTTATGGCAGTCTCTCAAACTGCTCTCCAACAGATTACAAGGATTGCTGAGGTACCATCCCGGGGAGTGGCAGTGGCTCCAAGGAGCACGAACCTGTTGTCCACTCTCAGGCTGACAGTATTCATCCTTAGCCCGTACTGATTTGATGCAGTGCATAACCGAGCCTTCTATCCTGGTGCTGCTCACTGTGGTCCTGCAAGGCCATCTGCAGCCTTCCACCAGCCAAACATCAGCCACTGAGGTATCTCTGCACAGGAGCACCAAGTCAGGCAAAGGCACATGGATGGGCATTAAGGAGGTGCACAAGGATGTTTAGTTGACTTCTGTGTGCATATGGCATGATTTAATTCATAAATTTGATTTGGAACGTTTATTTTGTGGTGGCTTTTATTTTTGCATGGTGGCCAGGTGGAGGCTGCAGTGGTCAGTGACGGAGGGAAGGTAAGGTGTGGGACTGTTGATGAATGAAGGATCAGGTTTGCAGTCATTTGCATCGCACTCAGATGAAGTCTTCACGGACAGCCCGGGCGGAAAGGGGCTGTTAAGTTGCCATTTCCATTTATTTTCCTCCACTTCCTCCCCCTATTCCTTCTTCTCATGCTCCTGCTCCTCAGCTGCTTGCCGTACAGCTGGTAGCAATGTCGATGATGGCCTTGTGACGGTGAGGTTGTGCACCATGCAGCAGACCACCACCAATCTTCACACCCACTCCTGCCGAGTACTGGAGAACAGTCCAGGCAGCAGCATCATGACTTTCATTGACTTTCGCTGTGCGTGGGTTGCCCACCAGAGTCATCAGCTATGTGGTCAATGGATAGCCCTTGTCACCCAGTAGCCATCCATTAGTTTGCCATGGTGGCTCAAATACTGCTGGCATAACAGACTTTCAGAGATTGAAGGCATCATGACTGCTGCCAAGATACCGGACTTTGACCTGGACGATACCTTGCCTATGATGACACGCTAGTTGGACATGTTCAGCGGTGCAAGGTTAAGAGAGGGTGTTGGCTGGAGCGTCGAGCTCCAAAATGGCACTGTTGGTATTAAATCATCATTACACCCTGATTGGCCTCATGACCTACCTGTTCTGCAGACTTCCGGTAGGCCTTCACTAAGTGCGTGTTAACATCTGCACCAGCATTGCATCTGATGTGATTCGCCCCACAAGTGTGCTTACATGATAGGCTGAGTAAAATGGCCTTATGCTCTCTGGAGTTTAGAAGAATGAGAGGTGATCTCATTGAAATATACAAGATTCTAAAGGGGCTTGATAGAGCAGATGCTGAAAGATAAGGGGCTGATCATTTAGCACCATGATGGGGAGAAATTATTTCACTCAAAGGATTGTGAGTGTTTGAAATTCTCTACCCCAGAGGTTGTGGATTCTCCATCATTGAATACATTTAAAGCTGGAGTAGACAGATTTTGGACTCTCAGGGAAACATGGAACATGGGGAATGGGTGGGAAGGGGGAGTTGAAGCCCAAAAGCAGCCATGATTGCATTGAATGGCGGAGCAAACTCCTCCACAGGCTATATGGCCTACTCCTGCTCCTATTTTTTGTGTTCTTGTACATGCCATGAACACCATTTTGGAAATCTAAGGGTGCTCATCGTGCCCAGTAAGTGCTGGAAATATACAGCAGGTCAAACAGAACCTGTGGAGAGAGGGACAGAGTTAATGTTTCAGGTTGATTGATGACCTTTGTTGAAGCTCCTGCTGACTATTTCCAATGTTATTTGCTTTTTACATTAAAAATTAGTAAGTTTAGAATAGCATAGAGAACAAGACAGAACTTTTAAACTGAAAGGATATGAAGCTATTGAATGAGTTACCACTGGTATAAATGAGTTCTAGAAACAACTGGAAGTGTTCCTGGAGATGAAAAAGATGTGGCATGTTGAAAAAGCGCATTAAGTCCATGAAAAAAGATAGAGTTGTAGGTTTAATGACTGATTTCTGATCCTAAAATTTCATATATAAACCAGAAATTTCACCTAGTAAGTTATGTATGTTTATAAAATGCACCTCCCATATTTGCCTGTGATTCACAAAAGACATATTGGCTATACCGCTCTTAGTACCTGGAAGCATGCTGAGAATGTCCTGTTATGTTTTATTGCAGTCTTCAAGAGAAAGCATTTCATAATTGCATGTTTAAATTTAGGGTGGAAAACTATGGATAAAGAACCCTTTCATTTATCGTGGGAACAAAGAATTGTAGCAAATCTGAGTGTAATTTTCAAAAAAATATTTTAATGAATGGTGAATGAGGTGATACTTCCAGTATCATTAAAGGCAAATTGTTGCTTGTTTTGATCTTTCAACGGACATGCATTCATTATGGGACTAAATGTTGTTATACAACTATCTGACTTAGGAAGATGAGAGGCTGAGCCTTTGGCTTTCATCTCTAAAGTTTGGGTTTATAGAACCAAAATCAATAGCACTGTACCTGAAATATGGCAACTGCAAAACATGAACTGAAGCTGATTTCCAAAAACATTGTAAATCTCAGCCCAGCTTACTTCCAGGTTCAGGAGTGAGATCATAAGAGTTCTCAAAGACCCTTAGATTCATCAAGTTCATCCTTGTTCAACTGATCTCAACCCAGCCTATCTTCTCATTATAAAGTTATTGATCTTATGTTCAAAGGGACCTTGAGTCACAGCCTAAATCCAATCAATGATCCCTTCCAATGTGCAAGGGATTGGTGAATTTATTCTTATATTTTACTAGTCCTGCTCAGCCCACTTGTACTATTTCTCATAAGTATACATATTACCTGGAGATGGTATTACATACTTTAACTCCTTCCACTGATCGAACTCCCTTCTACAAGATAATTCTTTCTTTTTCGTATGTACAATCCAATTTTCTTTCCAATTTTTTTCCAAACCAGTCACTTGAAGCAATGTCCCTGATATTTTTGGGAAGTAGGGAAGAGAATGGTGATGTATGTAAATAGCCAGGAAACCCGGAAAGGCTGGGAACGCACAGGTCCTGCTGATTTTACAGGAGTATTTCAATAGAATTCTTATGTCTCATTTCCTGACCGAGACAAGCCAGCTTGAAGGCACACCAAAACATGGGCACTGACAGTGGGTCAGTGCAGAATGGAGGCCCCAGAACACGGGGAATGGGCCTAGATTGCCGGGGACGGCCCAGGTGGCAGAGAATTTAAGTCACTGGGGGGAAAAGAGATTTCAGCGAAGAGAGATCAGGAGAAAACAGAAATGGCAGGACAGCAGAGAGGTCATGGGGCAAGCCTCGGTAAGAGAAATTATGGAGAAGAGATCATGTAGCAACAATGATCATGGGAGAACAGGGAGTTCATTGGAGAAGAGACATTGCAGTGGAAACAAGATCATAGTGTGAGGGGGGCTCGGCCAATTTCAGAGGGGTGATTGGAGATTGTGCAAAGGGAAGCGGATCACAGTAGCTTTGCTTGAGAGGCTGGGGTGAGGAGGTGGAGGGGGTAACGCTCCTGCTCTTTTGACTCCTAATCAGAGCTGCCGCATTCCTACAGCTGCCGTGTTTTCTGAGCCCTGAAACTCTGGGAACACAGCTGTGGTCCAAATTGATAAAAACTAAGGCACCCAGCTTCACTTAAATACTATAATTACCCGACCCGGATCTGTGGAGTGACTTAATTGTCTGACCCAAAACTCGCCCTATAAAAATGGAAGTAGGCAAGTCATGAGGGGTTGGGGTTGAGTTTATTTGTTCCTTCAAATTTCCTTCCATTTGAGAGGACGTTAAAATTATTCCCAATGACTCAAACCACGGCTGCACTTGAATCCCACGGGAGGCCAGCGTGAGTCCGATTTGGACCCCGGCAATGGGATGTAAAGTAAGGCCCAACTGGAATTGCCCACCCCACACCAAATTTACCCTTATAATGGTGGGAAAACACACCAGCTCAGAACACATCTGGACAAGTGTGACGTGCTGAAGACGGGACTTACTTATAGGGCCTTGCTCAGATCGCGGAGGTCCGAGGAGCAGAAGCTGCTGGAGCCCTACAGCTACCGGGCCCTGGAGGAACATGTACATCGCATGCTGGGTGGATTCTCATTTACATGGCTCCGCTGCAAAGCAGCTCACGGCAGGTGGGAGGTCTCCGTTGATGCTTTGGGTCTGCTTTAGAACATCACGGTCTTGGCCATGGGCTGCTACGGCTGATCGGCGACGGAGGGAGATCAGGGTCCAGCTGTGAGTGGGAGAGGAAGGTGTACCAGCAGGGTGGGGTGAGGTTGGAAGCCAGGGGACACAAAGGCATTGGGGGGGGGAAGAGGTTGGGTGGAGGGTGAACAAAGGTATTGGGGAGTGAGGTTGGGAGGGAGAGAGGAAGATTTCAGGGGCTGTGAGCTTGGGAGGGGGGATGAAGGTGTTGGGGGGGCAGTGAGGTTGGGAGGGGGGAGGAGGGAGTACGGGGAGGAGGTTGTAACAGGGGAGAATGGGGCAAGTGGGGAGATAGGTGTAAGGGGGGAGGAAGGTGTAAGGGATGGAGTTCGGAGGAGGGAAGGAGTTTGGAGGCAGAAAGGTGTCTGGGGACAGGAGGGAGTAAGGATGGAGGAGGGAGTAAGGGGTGGGGAATGTCCAGGTGAATGTGCAAGGCAGGGGTCTGTGGAGTCAATGATTGCACATCTGAGGGTGGGAAGGAGGAGGTCGGGGAGGACAATGTGGATGGGGGTGGGATTCTCAGGAAGGTGGGGAATGCACACGTTCACCTGGACATCCTGGAAAGACAAGGGTTCGGGTTGGTAGGTGATAGTGTGGAGGTGGAAGATGATGCCGGGCATTCAACAGTGATGGGGGAGAGGGCATGGGTGACCTGGGGAGGGGAAAGGATGGGGGAACTGATCAAAAACTTGACTACAACCATCATTATCGAAGTCAAAAGTGAGCAGAGCCTCATGTTGGGCGGGAACTGGCGCTGCATGGGAGTGTGATCAGTGGGTGGGCGGTGATGCAGGTCAGCTCAGATGGACAACTGAAAGAGAACCCTAGCAGGCAGCATTAAAAACACTCAGGACATTGAGATAAGTGTGATGAGTGAACGCTCCACATGCATGGGAGGGGGCTTGCACAAGGTTCTGAAAGGCCCTGTCTCTCACACGCACATTTCTCCCTCCAGAACCACTTGTGGTCTGGCCGTGTGCAGCTGAACTGCTAGTGGGGAGGGATGCAGTGGGAAGACTCGCGAAGTCTGTCAATGAAGCTGAGCAGGAAGCATGGCACTTTGGGATATCCAGTGGTTTTTTTATTGTTCATTCAAGGGTTGTCAGCTTCGCTGGCTGGGCCAGCATTTATTTCCCTACCCTAGTTGCACTTGAAACAGTGGTGGTGAACTGCCTTCTTGAGCCGCTGCAGTCCATGTGGTGTAGGCACACCCACAGTGCTGTTAAGAGGGAGTTCCAGGATTTTGACCTAGCGACAGTGAAGGAATGGCAATATATTTCCAAGTCAAAATGGTGAGTGACTTGGAGGGGAACTTTGAGGTGGTGGTGTTCCCATCTATCTGCTGCCCTTGTCCTTCTAGATGGTAGTGGTTGTGGGTTTGGGAGGTGCTGTCTAAGGAGCCTTGGTTAATTCCTGCAGTGCATCTTGTAGATGCTACTGTGCGTCAGTGGTAGAAGAAGTGAATGTTTGTGGATGGAATGCCAATCATGTGGGCTGCATTGTCCTGGATGGTATCAAGCTTCTTGAGTGTCGTGGGAGCTGTACTCATCCAGATAAGTGGGGAGTATTCCATCACACTCCTGACTTGTTCCTTGTAGATGGTGGACAGGCTTTCGGGAGTCAGGAGGTGAGTTACACGTTGCACGATTCCTAGCCTCTGACCTGCTCTTGTAAACACAGTATTTATATGGCTAGTCCAGTTTAGTTTCTGGTCAACGGTGACCACCAGGGTGTTGATAGTGGGGGATCTAGTGATGATATTGCCATTGAACATCAAAGGGCAATGGTTAAATTCGCTCTTGTTGGAAATGGTCATTGCCTGGCACTTGTGTGGTGTGAATGTAACTTGCCACTTGTCAGGCCAAACCCGGATGTTGTCCAGGTCTTGCTGCACTTGGACATGGACTGCTTCAGTATCTGAGGAGTCACGAATGGTGCTGAACATTGTGCAATCATCAGCAAACATCCCCACTTCTGACCTTATGATGGAATGAAGGTCATTGATGAAGCAGCTGAAGATGGTTGGGCCGAGGACTCTACCCTAAGGAACTCCTGCAGTGATTTCCTGGAGCTGAAATGACTGATCTCCAACAACCACAGCCATCATCCTTCGTGCTAAGTACGGCTCCAACCAGTGGAGAGTTTTCCCCCTGATTCACATTGGCTCCAGTTTTGCTCGGGCTCCTCAATGTCACACTTGGTCAAATGCGGCCTTGATGTCAAGGGCAGTCATTCCCGCTCTCACCTCTGGAGTGCAGCTTTTTTGTCCTGTTTGAACCAAGGCTGTAATGAAGTCAGGAGCTGAGTGGCCCTGGCGGAACCAAACTGGGAATCAGTGTGCAGGTTATTGCTAAGCAAGTGCTGCTTGATAGCACTACTGATGACCTCTTCCATTACTTTACTGATGATCAAGAGTAGACTGATAGGGCGGTAATTGGTCGGGTTGGATTTGTCTTTCTTCTTGTGTACAAGACATACTTGGGCAATTTTCTACATAGCCGGGTAGTTGCCAGTGTTGTAGCTGTACTGGAACAGCTTGGCTGGGGCCACAGCAAGTTCTGGAGCACAAGTCTTCAGTACTATTGCTGGAATATTGTCAGGACCCATAGCCTTTGAAAGGCACTACATAAGTGCAAGTCCTCTTTAAAGGAAGAAAGGGGACAAAGAGAAGTTGGACTTCATTGTACCACCCCAGTTGTTCCTTTGTGTAAGGCAAATATGCAGTGAAATTGGAAAGGGATTAATACAGGACAAATCATTTCTCTTTCTCAACTCATTGCATGGATGTTAAAACTAATCTGGAGGAATGGGAAGAGACAATGAGGGGAACAAAATTGTAAAAAGCGTTTTCGAAGTAGTTTTTATGAACAACCTTGAGTTCTTGGGGAGAATTGTATTATTTTAAAACAACTTTATCCATTGCAATATTGCAGATATTGACTTTTAACTTCAAAATAGTTGCTTAAGGTGATTGATATTATTCCTTACACAATAGGCCATGAGCGTGGATTAAACAGGAAATTTTCAGTGTGCTGCATCCTACATTTTCTCATGAATAGATCAAGGGTTATCATTGAAACATCCCTTGCTCTTTTCAAGTTGTATTAATTAAACTCGTTTCACTCAAAAAAGACAATCGACTAACCTGTCTACAATGGTTACCTTTGGAACTGAATTCCTATGGTTTATAGACAGATGGTGCAATGGTAAATGTTCAGGTCTGACTTTGTGATAATGGACAGTTATTTGAACATCATGATGAGTGCGTGAACTTTGAAGTAAATTATATTACATCTTTGTTTAAAATCTTGAATGTTAAATAATTTGGCATATTGCTATAGTAGGGTGCCTTGGATCAACATTGCTTCATGGCACTACCACATGGCGTTAATGCAAAACAATAGCACGACTCATTCAATGTTGTGTAAATCACCTCAGTCTTATTTATATAATGTTCATATACTCAGACCTGTCACTATGGATGACAGTTGATCTTAGCAATGCAACTGTTGCCAAAGGATCATTGTGAAGATACAACACCTGCATAGGCTTGCAAAAGGCACAGACTCTTTGCAGAACGTAGTACCTATTCCCTTTTATCCTCCCACTCCGGCACTCCCTTGTCTAATGTTTTCAGACATGTCAGCTAAGTATGCATGAAAAAATAATAACAGGTCAAGAGGCAGTTAATATTAATTAGTCCATCTTCCTTACACAACAATTAATAAAACCTTTATGTAAGTAAAAGGCACAAGCATTCTTTATGGGGCATAGATTAGATAATGTACAGTAATATGACTTATGCAGAATATTAAAGCACAGCAATAGATAGACAACTGCTAAATATACATCCTCTGGTGCCTTATGACATAGACCCATATTTTCATCATGGTGTAAACTGTCACAGAAAAGGCTGCAGGCTGATTTCCGTCTCACTGCCACACATTTATGTCTGTAAACAATACAGTAGCACGATGAGCATCAGGGAGCCGAAATAACTCTATACTGGATCTCCCTCTGTCCCAGTTTCTGGGCAAAATTGGATTTACTTCTACCAGAAACAGGTTGAGGCCTAGTTAAAATACTCAAATAGCAGGTTGCAGCTGAGTTTGCATCAACCTCTTTCGCCTTAAATGTCATAAACCTGGACACTGAAGAGGAAGATCTGACAACTGATTCTGTAATACATCGCTGGTAGCACTGCTTACATATAAGAGTCTACCCAAGGGGCCATTATTCTTTTGTAAAGCCGGGCAGAGAGTGTTGGCTCCTTTATCTCATAGGTACCATAGCTGAGTGGGACTCAGTTCTTACACTTGACCAGTGGAGGTGACTGGATTGCCAGAAATTTTGTTCGCTTATGGATCCTGGGGCTGGACTCATTGTTCGGGACAGGTAGGGAGTAAATGGGAAAAGCAATAGAATTCCAAAAATGTGTGCAAAGCTTCTTCCTCGAGCAGAATGCCTTGATACCTACAAGAGGAGAAGAACTGCTAGATCAAACCATGAATAGATCGGATGGATGTGTCAAATGCGAGCATAGAGCATGAGAATATTGACCATGATATGACAAGGTCTAAGATACAAATGGGAGGGAGAAAAGTTAATATAAAAACAAGCACGCTAGATTGGGCATCTTTTAGAACGCTGACCAGTCAGCTAGATGAGGTGAAGTGGAAAAGAAATACTGGCACACAAAGTTGTGACAGAGCAACGGGATACTTTTTTAAAAATGTGAGTTTGCAAGGTTGCAAAATAGTGCTATTAAAACCACTTCAAGTTTCAGGATACCATGGATAAAGTACCTAAACACAGTGAGTTAACATGCATGTACAACAAGCAATTAGGAAGGCAAATGGCCTGTTGGCCTTTATTATAAGGACAGAGTCGTTGGAGTATAAGTATAAGGAAGTCTTAATGAGACCACACCTAGAGTTCTGTGTACAGGTTTTATTCTCTGTATCTAAGGAAGGGTATACTTGCCTTAGAGAAAGTGCAATGAAGGTACACTACATTGATTCCTGTGTGAGAGACTGCTCTCTGATGAGGGGCTGAGCAAATTGGCCTATACTCTGTGTAGTTTAGAAGGATGAGAGGCAATCTCATTGAAACAGATAGGATTCTGAGAGGGCTTGACAGGCTATTTGATGAGAGGCTCTTTCGCTGGCTGCAAGAGTCTGAAGATACGGGGACCATTTTGGAGCAAAATTAGGAGGAATGTTCAGGTAGTGAAGCTGTGAAATTCTCTCCCCAGAGGGCTACGGATGTTCAGTCGTTGAGTTTATTCAAGACAGATATCAATAGGTTTTTAGACTCTAAAGGAACCAAGGGATGTGGGAATCAGGTGGGAAAGTGGAATTGAGGTCAAACTCCCAACGTCACCCCGCCTCATTTCATTTTCAGGTGAGCGTGGGCTCAGCAGAATCAGCTGTGCACCCGCCGACCTGTCAATGGCCAATTGAGGCCATTGACAAAGTAATTAAAGTACTTAATGGACCTGGCGAGCATTGGAAAAAGCATGAAACCTCATTCACGGGTGGGATGAGGTTTCATGTAGGTTATTATATTATTAATTAAAATGTTAATGAAAGTGATGGGCATGTCCCAACTCATGTGACAGTGTCACATGAGAGGACATGTCAGGGGAATTTTTTTTTTTCTATTGTTAACATTTTTAAATTTGACGCTGGTCTCCCTGAGGCAGCACTTAGCCACAAGGAGATGAGTGCGCTCTTTCGTGCGCATGCGCATAAGAGTGCACTCTCGGTTTAGGGATTCCCACCCCCCCACCCCCCCCCCCCCAACCCGGCCCACACAGGGAGTGCATAGCGCTTCCTTGCGGATGTCACGCGGGCGGGATTTAATTTGCCCACCCACGTAAAATGGCGCCGCGCCCCCAATCGGGGGCCGCCGATTGGAGGCACGCCTCCACACGCCCACTCCTAAGCTTCCCCTCCGACGGGGGGACAATTCTGCCCCATGTGTTTAGAGCCCGGTTTTATAAGAAGGGTGTTGAGACAATAGAGAGGGTACAGCAAAGATTCACAAGGATGTTGGCTGGTATGGGAAAGAACTTGAAAAATCAGCACTGTTTTTGTTAAAACAGAAAAAACTATTGGACGACTTTTTGAGTTGCTTAAAATTACAAAGGGATGGGACAGAGTGGATAGAAGCAGACTATTTCCAGTGGTTGAGGGATCTAGAGGACTAACTATAAGTTTAAAATGCAATTTAAGGCACAGAGCAGGAAAAATTTTCTTTTGCACAGAGGGGTTGTAAGGCTGGGATTGAAGCAGAAGTCAACTTTTCACAGTAGTTTAAATGGGTGGTTGAAAGAAAGAAGGATAAGTGATTATAGGAGCAGGTTGGGCACACGGGATTATGATTACAGCTCGTAATGAGGATAAGTGCGAACATAGCCTCATTGGGCAGAACGGCCTATTTCATGTGATATAATTTAGGCATAATTTTCTATGTAACTGGAATGGCAATCAAGACTGAGAACTCTGGACTGATTCTTCCATCTCGTAATCAGTCAACTGAAAACAGACAACAACAGCAACTTGCATTTACATACAGCCTTTAATATAGTATAACGTCCCAAGGATTATGCTTGGCTTATCGTGGTCTATGTGCTGAATCATGGTGCATCACTCTACTGAGTTATTAGCAGATCCCTGACATAGAGGAGGCTCAGCAGAAGAAGCACCTGCCTGGAGTTTTCAATGTAGCCTACTTAGGGTGGAAACTAAATTCTGTGCCAATTCCAATCGCTGCGCCCTACCTCAGTTCCACCTGAATTCGTTTGAATGTAATAAATACATAAAAATTATGCATTACACAGCATAATTATTACATTTGCCTGCATAGTTCCATTTTATGCCTTGAACCTGTTAGTGAATGTCTTCATCACAGTGACGTCTGGAGTCTTAGCCTGGGATCCAGTCTTCAGTGAAGCTATCTCCAGTATGATCATAGCCCATTTAATCTTATGCATTCCTGCCCGTTGTGCATGTGCGGCCAGTAACAATGCAGTGTGCACAAGCACCCCAGCACTGTTTTCTCTGTGCATGTTATTTTTTTTTTTTCTTCTTCTGACAACTTTTTTCTCCTTGAACAGTTCTCAGAAATTTTCACTTACAAAATTGAGCCCTATTCAAAAGATCTATCTAGGGAGTGAAAATTCCCCTTTTTTGACCCCTATAGTTCACTTCATTACAACCCTTGTCGAATCATGTGCCTCACTATCGCATTCCTCAGCTGCTGTCATTGCAGCTTACCAAGGGGTCATGATCCATGGCAACAGGGGGTATGCTTTGTCATCCGCAGGCCATCTGGTTACTTCAGATTTTTTCCTTGAAGAGACCAGGGAGGGCAGACTTCCTCAGGACAAAAGCGTCATGGCAACTTCCTGCAAATCTGGCACTGGCATGCAGAATTCTCTACGTCTGGTCAGGCAAGATGTGTACGCGCAGCGAGTGGAAGCCCTTCCTATTCTAAAAGTTTAGGGTGTTTACTGTGGGAGATTTCAATGTTACATGAGTGCCATCTATTGCACCCTGCAATTTGATAAGCTGAACAAGCCCATTAAAACTGTATGGCAACTCCTGCTGGAGGTGCATGTTTGCAAATGTCGGCAAGAACGTAATTGGGCTCAGATGTGATGCTGAGTAGCCTGCTGTGAGGTTCCGGTATTTTCTGTTTTTAACATTGTGTTTTTCTTTCTATCAATGTAACAGTAAAATCAGTCTGATCCTTGGGAAAGTTGTGTGAACAGAGCTTTGAATGTGACAGTAAAACTGGTAGGAGCACATGGAATAAAAATTAACCAAAAGAAGTGAAAATGTTAACTGATAAATTTTCAGCTTTGACTGGCTTGGCTTTGATTTTAGGTTATATGCTACAAATTATACAGCTGTGCTAATTAAATAACTTGCAACTGCCAAGTGATTTAATCTCTTGCATCACTGTATAATTACTCCAAATTTAAAGAAATTCTTTGACATGTGCCATGCTCCTTTACTTGACTGAAATGTAAGACATCTTCATGTACTGACAAAAGTAAATGAATTTTACACTTCTTGTTCAGCTAATTCAGCCTCTGGAGCCTGTTGATAGAGCTGACAGAGGCACAATGGTATCATTCGATGAGCATCACTCACATCCCATTAATGCCGAATTTACATGGTGGAACCTATGGTGGAAACAGCAGAATTTAAGGCTAATGAGTCTAGATTTTTTTCAAAAATTATTGTCAATTATGAGATGGAGTTGGGGCAATAAAATAAGTAAAATGGGTTCCTAAAATTTACTGCCTCGAGTGTGCTGCCAAAAAACTGAAGCTGAATTATCCTCAAAATAAACCCCTAAACTTGAAGTCCATTTCCATTGGCTGAACAGCACCATCTGTAATAGTCAAAGCAACAGCCTTGAATTTCTTTGAGACTGAGTCCTTCCAGGTAGTATCAAGTGACCTTTGCTGCAATAGGCAGGTTGTTGCTCAGCCATGCACAAAGGACGTTGCTGATGATTTATTTAGGAGTTCTACACAATTTATACTTTTCCCAATGAAAGCAGAGGAAGAAAGAGAAAGCTCTCCATTTCTACAGATGCAAGGAGCAATTAATGGAACTCTCACCATACTCAATGTCCTCTTGTATGAAAAAGAACAGTTTTCATTCTATCAATGTCTAGATCGTGTGTAATACCTTTCACCGTTTCCTGCGTGTCAATGCCAGATACTCAGGAAGTTGTCATGACGATTTCAACATGCAACAATCCCTCATGCCAGCTAGACACGTGGCTCAGAGCGATACATCTGAAAGGTTGAATAATGATCAGTGCTATCTTATGCAATTGTAGCTTTAGACTCAAATAATGCTTCTGCAGAATGAGAGGGACCACAGGTAGTACAACAGGTACAAACCATAGGAAAAAGCAGACATAAAAATGAACTCTGAATTCTATGCACAGAGGCCATGTTTACTATACAGAACAACATATTCTCCAAAAAATGCCATCAATTACTATCGCCCTATCCAAGACTATTAGGCATGTCTACACTCAATGCCACCTAACTTGCTTGACATCCTATTCTGCTACTCAACTTACAACTATGAGGTTTTACCTGAGTTACTAATCCTGTAATTGCTTACAGGATTGTAAATGCTTACGACATTTCGTAAATACCTTTAAGACATGGGCTGCACTAGTTCAAGAAGAAGCCTTCTCAAGGGCAAGTAGAGATGGACAATAAATGCCAGACTAGCCACTGGTGCCCACATTTCAAGAATTAATAAATAGAAAACATTTTGCCGAGGCTTTTCGTCTTGCACTCATCAGGACAATCACAAGAATACCAATGTCAGGGGAAGCAACAACTTTATACTGCATGAGAAGAGAGTGCTGATTGGTTGACAAGTGGACTCTGATTGATAGAGGCATTACCATGGAGAATGCACCAGTTAATGTTGACTGACAGTTAACTGCCAAGCGTTGTTTGAAATTTAAACGAGCAGCTTGACTCTGATTGATCAAGGCATTGCCCTGAGGAATGAACCAGCGAGTGGCTATCACTTATTTTGTTTAGCTGAAACAGGCACAATATATGTACAAGTTCTTTTGGCCTGAAAAGAACAGGGCACTGTATATTAATATATGTAGCTTCCAGTACACGCAAATGCACCGCACTGTGAACCCAACTGACAATCTTAAATTGGTCATCATCGTGATTTTTAGCACATGGAGGATTATTAGCAAATGTTGCCTAATCGAGGAATCACATCTAATGTTGGACATTGTGTTTTGAGTTTTGCAAGCATGGGCTGGTTGGGTACAATCTGTACCTTGCCCGTTGTGAACAGTGGAGGGGACATGTTGTTTGATACAATCCGTGAGTCTTTGGGATGTATGGCCCACATACCTAGCATCCCATTGGCTTAGAAACTCAAAACTCAGTGCCCAACACTAGATATGATTCCGTGATTGGGCAGCATTTGCTAAATAATCCTCAGGGCACTAAAAATTATGCTTGACAACCAATTTAAGATTGTCAGTTGAGCTCACAATGTGGCATATTTGCCTGTACTGGAAGCTACATATATTAATACACAGGGCCCTGTTCTTTGCAGACAGAAAGAACATGTGCGTACATTGTGCCTGTTTCAGCTAAACAAAATAAGTGATAGCAATTCACTGGTTCATTCCTCAGGGCAATGCCTTGATGGATCAGAGTCAAACTGCCTGGTTTAAATTTCAAACAATGCTTGGCAGTTAACTGTCAGTCACAATTAACTGGTGCATTCTCCATGACAATGCCTCTACCAATCAGATTCCACTTGCCAGCCAATCAGCACTCTCTCCTCATACAGTATAAAGTTGTCGTTTCCCCTGACTATGGTATTCTTGCGATTGACCTGATGACCACAAGACGGAACGCTTCGACAAAGTGTCTTTTTTCAGAAAAACTCAAGTCCTGTACTACCAAACAACTAAATATAAAACATTTAGCCTATGAAGGATCCTGACCTAAACCCATCATTGGCATGGCTGCAGCTTACACCCACCTCTCGCTTACAGTGTGATTTAGCATGGCACTTGAATGAGGCATAAAGTCAGCATTTCCTCACTAAATTCCAAGTTTCCCCCTGGCTCATAGATTGATGGGGTTTAATGTTCAACCAAGCCATCAGAATTTTGGAATCAATGATTTTATTGAACAAGCCAATAGCTCTGACAGTGAAACACCGACCTCGTCACCAGAGCAATATCAAGCTAAGTCTAAACTTGACTGAAATTTTTTTTAAATCCTCAGGATATGAGAGTCACTGGCATTTATTCCTGTCCCTAGCAACTGTGCGGTTTGCTAGCACACTTCAAATCAACCACATTGTTGTAGAACTGAAGTGACATATAGGCCAAACATGATAGGTTTAATTTCCTAAAAACATTAGTGAACCAGTTGGGCTTTTAAGACAACCTGATGGATTCATGGTCCCTTTCATTGATGTAACAGTTTTTTCTTGCAGGTGATTTTACTTTCTCTGAATTATTAGTGCAGGCCTCTGGATTACTAGTCCAGTGACTCTGCCCTCATTTGAATAAGGTTTGTTTGCTTAAAGCCGGCACTGGACAGATCCTAGACGTGGAATGTCCCAGCAGGTAGCTTGGAAGCAAAGGGGAAGGATAAAAAGCACCTTTGATCCCACTCTATAGAGCTTCAATTCATGTCCGACAACCATTGGGCATCAACTGTGGAGGTTCTGCAGCCCAGAGAATTATACCTCTTCATCTGACAGAGATTGTGGAGTATAACGCAAAACTTGAAGTCACTTAAAGAGGGGCGGAAGTGAGAAAATTTGTGAATATGACAAAAATATTAAACTAAAGCGAACGCAATTGTCGCAATAAAGTGTGCAACAATTTTTTTCAAGGAAAGGTGTTTACTACTTTGAACCAGCTTGTCTTTCAAAAATAACATTTAGTTATTTACATAGTTTCACAATCCAACTGTGTAGAGTGTCAAAGACAGTTCCTACTGTACATCAGCAAGAATGTCAACCACTGGATTCTTAGGCAAGATGTCATGCTCAAAGGCGAGAAAACATAAACAAACACTCATTGGTGAGGTAAGGAAAAATACCCTTAAGGGTAAATGACAAATCATACCTTTCATGAGTCAAGTATCAAACACAAGTAGCTAAGTTGTGCACCTGTTTTTTTAAGAAAATCATTTTGTGAGGTCAGGAAAATGCAAATTCTTATCTTTGTTTGATCCATTTCACTAGCAATGGAACAAAGTTATAATTTATCGTGTTTATTTTCAGAACATCATAATTAAAAGAATGCTTTGTGGTTTGTATATTTTCTTTAATTTTCTCCCTTCTGCTCTTGTAGGTGCTGAATTTGCTTGGCTTACAATTCACAGGTGTCTTCCTGTACCTTGTAGAAGTGGTGATTTTTCACAGTGGGTGTGATAGATTATGCAACCATGAGGGTACCAGAGTCAAGTCTGAACATGTCCATGCCTGACATACACATACACGCATTGGATTGAGTGAGAAACTGGCTGGCGTTCCTCTCCCTCATCCAGTCGTAACAAAAGCCAGTTGCAACACTACCGCCACACAAGAAAAATATTACATGTGCTGGGAATCTGAAATCAAAACAATTAACGACCCCCCTAATTAAGGACGGCAAGTGGGCTTGCAATGCTGTAGGGCTAACTCAAAGAGCGGAATAAGGGCAATTTATTCTGTGGAAGGTGGAAATCTGAAATAAAAACAGAAAATGCTGGAATAACTCAGCAGGTCTGGCAGCATCTGCGGAGAGAGAAACAAAGTTTATGTTTCAAGTCTGTATGGCTCTTCTTCAGAGCTAAAGAGAGGTAGAAATGTGATGTGTTTTATATGGGGTAGAGCAAAATAGAAGATCAGGGATAGGTGGGATGTCAGGAGGGAATTGACGTAGATGTCATGGACACAAAACAAAGGGAGTGTTAGTGGTAGTGTTAAAGACTAAATATGGTGCTGATGGTGGCATAAAGGTAAGATAGCAGAATGTGTTAATAGCAGAATAAGGGTCAGCAGACTGTGAAAGTAAAATATAAGAACAAGTGACAGATGGCCCTGAGGGTGGGGTGGGTCAGGTGGGTGGGGTGGGGGTTGAGGCTTAAAAAAGAGGTCAAGATGGAGGAGAGAGTTCATGATCTGAAGTTGTTGAACCCAATGTTAAGTCCGGAAGGCTGTAAAGCGCCTAATCAGAAGATGAGGTGCTGTTCCTCCAGTTTGCGTTGGGCTTCACTGGAACAATGCAACAGGCCAAGGACGGACATGTGGGAATGAGGGCAAGATGGTGTCTTGAAATGGCAAGTGACAGGAAGGTCTGGGTCATGCTTGCGGACTGAGTGAAGGTGTTCTGCAATGCAGTCACTCAATTTTCGTTTTGTCTCCCTAATGTAAAGGAGACCGCACTGGGGGCGGTGAATACAGTAGACTAAGTTGAAGGAGGTACAAGTGAAGCACTGCTTCACCTGAAAGGAATGTTTGGGGCCTTGGGCGGTGAGGAGGAGAGAGGTAGAGGGGCAGGTGTTGCACCTTCTGCAATTGCATGGGAAGGTGCCGTGGGAAGGGGATGAGGAGTTGAGGATGATGGAGGAGTGGGCCAGGGTGTCACGGAGGAAACGGTCCCTACAGAATGCTGACAGGAGGGGTGAGGGGAAGATGTGTTTGGTGGTGGTATCATGCTAGAGTTGGGGGAAACTGTGAAGGGAAAAAAAAAGTGGAAACCTGCCGATTCAGATAGAGGAGAGCGCTGTTAAATCTTTGAGAATACAAATGGCCACAGCTGCCAGGGCAACATTATGGAGGGGAAACTCCTCTACAGGACAGCCTGCGGCCATTTGTAAGTGATGGTTTCCCAAGTGAGGAAGCCGTCTCCTTTCTCTGACCATGTTTTAACCACTGCAGGGGGCCTGTTTGCCAACTGGAAAATCTCATTCAGCACAGGAGAGGGGCTTCAATAGGCCCCTTAATGGCTTCCGTTGGCTAACCGCTGGTTGTGGGCAGGCAGTCATCTCGCCCCGCCAGCTGATGGCAGGAAATTTCAAGCTCAACTGCTTCCATTCCTGCCTCTGGCGAGCTTGCAAAGTTCTGTTTACCATCTCTGTTTCTCTCTCCACAAATGCTGCCTGACCTGCTGAGCATTTTCTGCTTTTATTCTCTAACATTTTATGAATATGAGACTGTATGAGATGATTACATTTAAAAATATTTCCATTAATTTAAGGTAAGGCAGAGTGTCCAGAACAAGGGGATGGGGATTGTCCTAAACACTGCCTGGAGACAGGTCCATGTGATTTGGTTGCCATGGGGACAGAGGCCTAGGTGGAAACCCATAGAAACTCAAGTGCCAGTTTTCACACCTTGACACAAAAGAGGG